>NW_016107553.1:1208669-1231342 GCF_001604975.1 Cebus imitator | reverse complement strand
TAGATTGAATGATTGCTTGAGCCAAGGCTGTTAAAACTCTATTGAATCATGTTTGTGCCACTACACTCCAGCCTGAGTGATGAAGTAAGACCTTGAATCAAAAAAATAAAATAATTTAAAAAAATAGCCGGGTGTGGTGGCACGTGCCTGTAGTCCCAGCTACTCAGGAGGCTGAGGCAGAAAAATTGCTTGAACCTGGGAGGCAGATATTGCAGTGAGCCGAGATTGCACCACTGCACTCCAGCCTGGGTGATAGAGTGAGACTCCTCAAAAAAAATAAATAAATAAAATAAAGAGAGGGTTGCTTCTGGAATTCCAGGAAAAACTGATGCTGAAGCTGTTTCAGAAAAAGGAAGTTTTTCTTTTTCTGAAAAACTTGATGTCCTGACACTTGTCTCTATAAACTTATTTTTAAAAATAATTAATTTTTAAAATTAATTCTCAGGGCATCAAGTATAAACTTGATGTATATAAACCATATCTGGCTGCCTTTTTTCTCCCTAAATGATAATGATATCAAGTAGAGATTTGATGCCCTGAGTACCTAGAAAGAATTAGCATGTATGTCAAAGAATTGTGATTTTTAGCCATCTAATAGGCAGCTCAATAGTGTTAACGTGCTTTTAAAGACCCTCTCATTTGAAATTCTGTTTAAAAGAGTCAGTAGGTTCATAGTCAAGGTCAGAGGCTACATATGTCTTCTTACTTTAACTTTTTCATTTTCTTTACATGATGTTATTACAGTTATATGTTCGATAAGTGAATTAACTAGAGATTTTAAAGCCTAACAGATATTTTTCTGTACTATGTGAACATTTGCAAAGTATCTCTCTGAGTTTTAGCTTTCCAGGACTTAAATTGTCCATAAAAATACTGTTTTGCTCATTACATTAGCCAAAAATAAAAGCAAGACAGATCAGTTGATGGTTAGAACTTGAGGTGGGAGTAGGGTAGGGCTGCTTTTGAGTTACATTCCCCGACATTAAACATGGATAATAAAATTACAAAAAAATAGAAAGAAACCATGAAGAAAACCCACATGCAATTATAAAATAATTACATTACATAAGTTATACAAGTTCCAACTTTGGGGACCCACAGAATCAAATGCTTGTAGGGCCTGGGAAGTAATATGTATCCTCAAAAATTCAATGGCTCTGGAAATCTCTTTTATGTTGCTTTTTAGAGAAATGCCAAAAAGATTTGTAATCAAAACAGTCGAAACCATGGTTCTATGCAGACACCGCTTCTGAAAAATCACAAGTGACTTTCTAATGACATTCTGTTTGGTTTTTGGCCTTATAAACAAAGATGTTTCTATTAGATTTGACCCATTGAGGAGAAAGAGAGAGGGCCAGCATGCTATGAAGACTCCTTCCAGCATCCAGCCCAGATACACTGTCTTGGGAAGTGGACCATTTTGATGCCCTGTCTGTAAGCTGCTTCTTGAAGCTCGAGCCTAAGGGACTAACTAATTTATGTTCTCACTGAAGTTGATATTTCAGATTAGATACCAACTCCCTGAGCGAGCCACAGTTTCTGAAAGATGGGCTCTGGATTCTCAAAGCAAGTTCCATTTTCTTCCCTTCTTCTCTATCAATCTTGGTGCATTTGTAAAGAAAAGGACAGAGAACCAGGTTTGGAGCCAACATGAAGAAATGCTATGTAGATATATTTGTTGTGGTGATTAAAAGGGCCAATACTTATTAAGTGGAATTTGCTCTCTTCCAACTGGACATGCACAGGAGTTGGATTTTTTTTTTAAGTATTAACTTTTTTTTTTTCCCTTCAAGCTTAGCCAGAGACCTCATGGAGGTCTAAACCCAAGCCAAGCTTGATCTGTTTTAATTCAACCACTGTTGATTTATGGCTTAGCAAAAAATGTCTGAGAATTTTTTTAAGGTAAAAAAAATTTTTTTACCCCAACTTGACTCTCTCACATCTCAAATCAAGCTGAAGGGATATTTCTCAGACTTTCAAAAGACAAAGTCATCATTGGAGTGAAAGAGAGCACTGAAAGTTTCAAATCCCAGAGAGAAATCCCATGAAAGTGTATATATAAGTGAAAACAAATATATTGGAACACTATATGAAACATTAAATAGGCTCATTTGATTCCCTTTGAATAGAAACTAGAATAGAATCAACCCAAGGCTGGAGAGGAGGAGGAGTGTGTTGGGTTGGGGGTGTTTTTTTTGAGGGTTTGCACCAGAAGAGACACAAAAGTTCTCTCTATGCTTTCTTTTTTTTTGGGACGGAGTTTCGCTCTTGTTACCCAGGCTGGAGTGCAATGGCGAGATCTCGGCTCACTGCAACCTCCGCCTCCTGGGTTCAGGTGATTCTCCTGTCTCAGCTTCCTGAGTAGCTGGGATTACAGGCACGCGCCACCACGCCCGGCTAATGTTTTGTATTTTTAGTAGAGATGGGGTTTCACCGTGCTGACCAGGATGGTCTCGATCTCTTGACCTCGTGATCCACCCGCCTCGGCCTCCCAAAGTGCTGGGATTACAGGCTTGAGCCACCGCGCCCGGCCTATGCTTTCTTTTATAAGCCTTCTTCCTCTTCTTACCAGCCAGACCAAAAATGATCCATGGTGAGTTTTATTCTCTACCTCGCTCTGGAATGTGGATTGTTATACAATATAAGCAGGAATTAGACTAATAAGCTATTACCAACTGCAAGAAGAAAATCAATACCAAGCCACTGGTACCTTCCAGCTTTGCTATTTAATGGGCCTAACCTAGTTCACAATGCATGATCCTTTCTCTGCCTCCTGTAACATTTGGGCTGGGCCCTTAGATTTAACCATTCGTTAGCTGTGAGTTTATAATTTGTACCTTCTGTCTTTTCCTGTGTGAGCATCCATCTTTCCCATAAGATTGTAAGCTCCATGAGAGGAGGAACTGACCACATATTCCATCTAATTTCCCATAGCCGAGACCTCCAACCTTCCTCTCGGATTCTCACACCTTAGCCCCGTGACTGTCTGAGTCCTCCGCCTCAAAAGGACACACAGAAGAAACAAGGTAAGATGTGCCTTCTTCCTAATGCTGAGGAAGAACCAAGCATATAATTCCTGATAATTGCATTGTACTCTTCTTCCCGAGGGATCTTTGAGAAGCGGGGAGGGGGCACTCTCTGCTACCACATATTTGTGCACCGTGTGCTTCTCTACTAAGTGCATATCTTCATGAAAAAATTACTGGTTATACAGCAGCTCCGCTCGTGAACGTTAATACACATCTGATACTTAGACTGCCTTGGCTCAGACATAGAATTACTGATATTACTTCTAATGCTTTACATTCCTTCCATGGTTTTAGTTTTTCAATGTCAAGAACAGGCTTTCACTCTTCTCTCCTGCGACTACAGTGAATTCCTCAGAGACCAAGGCCACATCTGTGCTGTACATTAGCTTTCTCACCCCAGACATTGTCCTGCTTGCATATCAGATAAACAGATTAATGGGAAAGGAACAGACCTGCCCCAGAAAACAAATGAAATAATGGGACAGAATTGTGTTTAAGTACAAAAAAGTCTGATTCTTGTTATACACAATTTTTGCCAACACATACCCCAGCAGTGTTTATAAGTGAATTTATATGAACAACATCCTGAAATTTATTGAGCATTTACATTATTCTATATACTCTCCAAAGTACTTCATAGATATTATCTCATTTAACTTTCACAACAATTGTATGAGTAGTTACTATTTACAATTAGGTTCTATTGCTATTGAATTTGTACCACCAATATTCAGTATGACTTATTTGGTACTTACATGAGGTTATGACGTTGTGTGATTATCTTGTGCTGTAGGAAGATTTTGCAGTGTTTACTATATGTCTCATTTGTGGTTGTTGTTAGTTGCTATAAGAAGGAGATCTCCAAGACCAGTTGCTTAAAGAACGGAAACGTGTATTTCTCTCTCATGTAAAAATCCAGGAAGTGGGTTTCAGATTGGCAGGTGCCTGTTGTCCATATAGCCATTCAAGGACTTGGTTCTTTCCATATTTTTTCTTTACCATCTCCTAGGCATAGCCCAGTGCTAAGGAACCAGAGCGGAGGTGGCATCTATCACTTCTGCTTACCTTGGAGAAAACTTAGTCACATGGTCATAGTTAACTCTACAGGAAACTAGGAAATGTGTCCACTGAGTAGCCATGTGTCTAGCTACAGTTTTATTTCTATGATAAAAAAGGAGGATTGGAACTTAGTGAGTAGCTCACTATGTTCATCATAATCTTCAATAAATAGATTGTAAACAGTTGGAGAGCTAGGCCTATGTCTTGTTCATATTTGCCCCTACCACAGGGCTAAGCACCTGCCACAGAAATTCTGGGCTCATGTTCCAGCACTCCCTAACTCAGGTGTAGGGATGTGTAGGGTTTGTGATGGCAGATATGGCAAGTCAACTATGGCACTACTCTTTCCTGAACTTGGGTGTGCCCTCAGAATATTTTGCAATACAGTACACCTGGAAGCCACTTGCAGCAGGTGGGGACTGGCACATGATCTGAATCCTATTAGCCCTCCCTGATTGTAGGTATTCCAATATTAAATAAAGAAACAGCTGTAGTAGTTTTCCCTCTGTTTCCATGGAAACAGTTATGTTGGTTACTGTGGTGATTTTAAAGTATGTCTTCAAATTCTCTGACACGCTTTCCTTCAGAAGGCAGAATTTAATTCCTTTCCCCTTGAATGTGGGCCATAGGTGAGTCACTTATAACATAGAATATTGGCCAGATGCAGTGGCTCATGCCTGTAATCCCAACACCTTGGGAGGCTGAGATGGGTGGGTCACCAGAGGATGGGAGTTTGAGACCAGCCTGGCCAACATGGTGAAACCCTGTCTTTACTAAAAATACAAAATTAGTCAGGCATGGTGGCAGGCACTTGTAGTCCCAGCTATGCATGATGCTGAGGCAGGAGAATTGTTTGAACCCAGGAGGTGGAGGTTGCAGTGAGCTGAGATCGTGCCATTACACTGCAGCCAGGGCGACAAGAGTGAGACTCCATCTCAAAACAAACAAACAAACAAACAAAAACCCCATGTTATAAAATGTGGCAGAAGTAATGCTATGTGGCTTCCAAGCCATCATTAAAAAGATACAGCTTCCCCCTTGCTCTTTCTCACGTTTGGAATGCACACTTTGGGGAAGGCCAGCTACCATAGCCTAAGGACACTCAAGCAGTCCTGTGGAGAAGTCCATGAGGAGAGGAACTGAGGCCTCCTGCCTAGAACCAGCATCAACTTGCAAACCACATGAGTGGGCTACCTTGGAATTGGATTCTCCAAACTCCATACAGCCTTTGGATGATGCAGCCCCAGCCAACATTTGACTGCAGCCTCATGAGAGACCCCAAGCCAGAACTGCCCAGCTGAGCCACTTCCAAATTTCTGGCCTATAGAAGCCATAGAGATAAGAATTAGTTATTGTTTTAAGCTACCAAGTCTTGGGATGATTTGCTATGCAACAGATAATATAGACAAATTAATAAATAAATAAAATAGTTGCCTTCTCAGAATGGGAACTTGGAGAGTGTCAGGAGAACTACGGGAGAAGCGAAGGATAAAAATTTTATAATTTTTTTGGGGGTCGTTATTTCAGCGCTAACAGCTCCTGACTTGGACTGGACCAGGAATGAACTCATTTTATTAGGTTGCACAAAGCTGGCTTGATTTTAAGGAAGAATCAATAGATTTGGCTGGGCACAGTGGCTCATGCCTGTGATACCTGAACTTTGGGAGGCTGAGGTGGGCGGATCACAAGGTCAGGAGATCTAGACCATCCTGGCCAACATGGTGAAACCCTGAACCTACTAAAAATAAAAAAATTAGCTTGACGTGGTGGCGAGCACCCAGCTCTCTGGGAGGCTAAGGCAGGGGAATCGCTTGAACCTGGGAGGTGGAGGTTGCAGTGAGCCGTGATTATGCCACTGCTGCATTCCAGCCTGGTGACAGAGTGAGACTCTGCATCAAAAAAAAAAAAAAAAAAATCAAATAGATTCACAAGAAATCGAAACTTACAGTTATTCTGTGATTTTCTCAACCAGCTAGATCACAAGAGCTGCAACAGTTCAAAGTTTCTCCTTTTGTATCCAAGACACCTCCCAAACCATACTCATATCCCACATTTCCACATGGCCTCATCCCAGTTACCCATAACTGCTCCTGGGATTTCTGGTCTTACCAAGCGCCGAATCTCATCCATCCACAGGACGCTGCTGCAAAATGTTTCCTCTCCATGTCTCATGGTCCTGTTTTCCAATCTAATTATCCCTTACACTACAACAGAATGAATGGGAACATACCCAATTTCGTATCAACTCTGTGCCTGCTCTTGCGCCTAAGGCAGGGGTTCTTAAGCTGGGACTGTTATGTCTGATCATATAGTCATTAGAGCTTGTTTGGGGGCAAGTAACAGAAACACACTTTTATTATTATTATTATTATTATTATTGAAATGGAGTCTTTCCCTGGCACCCAGGTTGGAGTCCAGTGGTGTGAATCTCGGCTCACTGCAACCTCCACCTCCTGGTTCAAGCGATCATCCTGCCTCAGCCTCCCGAGTAGCTGGGACTACAGGCATGCACCACCACGCCCGGTGGTATTTTTTGTATTTTTAATAGAGACGGGGTTTCACTGTGTTAGCCAGGATGGGACACTTGAACTTTTAAAGCAAAGGTAGACAATTTATTATTGAGATTCAGGGACATCCTACTAAATTAAACAGTAGGAATGAGCCAAGCTTCATGAGGGGCTGGAATTGGAAAGTGGGAAGTCTGCACAAATCTTCTTGCTTCATGGGTCTCTGCTTCTCTCTGGACCTCTATGTTATTCTCGCTGCATACCAGATCTCTCTGATATTGTCTATGGGGCAAATGCAGAGAGTTACCCATAGTGCCCAAAGGCACGACAGTTCCAGACAGCTTGAAATTCCAACTCTTTCTCCATTCCAATTCCAGATTCCTAGGATAAAGACTTTGATGGCTTTTGGGAACTCATCATAATGGGTAGGTGAGAGGGAGTTAAAGGAGTCAATGTAAAATGAAGTACTTCAAAATATGTCCACTCTAGTGTGTGCGCACATTTTTAGGGGATAGTGCATGTTATTCTGAGCAAACTACTTAAGTCTCTGGGCTTCCAGTTTCTCATATGCAAGAAGAAAACAATATGTTTAAGAACAAATTATCTACATTTGCACTTAGACTATACCTGCCACATAATGAGTACTCAGTAAACATTAGGTGTTATCAAACTTTGCACAATGAGCTACTACTAAGAAATTCGGCAGTACCTAAATCCTCATTCTCCATAGTTGAGAGTTAATAGATACTATTTAAGACTGAGAAAATTATGAAAGTACTATAAGCTGTTATTTATAAAAATGGAGTAAAATAGAAGAAATAGCTGAAAAGATAGTAAGTAGTTACCTCTGGGAACAAGAATTGAAAGTGGGTACAGATACAGTTATTTTAAAAATTATAAACCTATTAGTACTATTTGACTTTTAAATCTGTTTGGTCAGTGTGATTCCAATTTTGTGTTAGTAAACCCCCCCACACACGCACACACCCCTTATACATATTATATGAATGACAGAACATATTATATACGTGTATAATATATAAATATTACATTGTATATCTGTATCTATGCACATTAAAAAAATAGAAGAAAACATTAAAAAGTCAACGATGGCTGTCTCTTGGGAGGGGGAGGTTAGGGTTGTAGGTAAGTTTTAGTTTTAATTTGACCTGTTTTTCCCTATTTCCCAAACTTACTGGGAAGAAGACACATTGTAATCTCATTGCAAATTTTTTTAAGAGGGCGAGAAAGAGACAGGAAGGAACCAGGAGATATGGGTTCAACCCCAGCTGTGCCACTAATTCAACTAATTCACTGTGATCTTGAGCAAACTGCTACCTCCCTGGGCCCCTGTTGATCCAGCCATAAGCACAGGATTGAGCTGAGCTCTAAATAATAACAATGCAAAGAGCTACCATTTAAGACTTACTATGTTGCCGACTCTGTGCTAGACACTTTAGTTACACCCGTGGTTATCAAATGCTTTAGAATCACCTGGAGAGCTTTTTGGATCACAGGTTTCAGGGCCCACCTCCTCAGCTTCTGATTCAGTGAGCCTGGGGTGAGGCCTGATAATTTGCATCTCTAACAAGTTCCTAGGTGATACTGATGCTGCTGACCTGAGGACCACTGGCTTAAATTAACTCATTTAAGACTTGCAAAAACCCTGTGTTGTATTCTTTGTCCTTTGGATGGGGAAATTGAGGGTCTGAAAAGTCACAGTGTCAGAGCTATCATCTGAATTCAAGACTATTTAAACCAAAGCTCTTGCTGTGATCATATTGCTTTCCTCTGAGGCTTTCTCTCAGTTTCAACTTTCTATGTTTCTAGTTTACAAACAACAAAACCCACACATCTGAGACCAAATCAAAGCTCTTCAGATAAAATTCCAAGAAAATCCCAACGTGTGCAACTTCTGCCTCGGGGCGGGGATGAATCTGGGGCTGAACCCCAACAGGGAGGGTGATAGACTGCGGCCGACTGGCTTGCACGGGGCTAGCAAAGGGACTGCAGCTTCATGAAGGCACCCCTGCAACTGACTTAACTTTTCTTTCCCTTCTCCTACAGTTTATTTGGCATTCTCTGGGTCTCTTAATCCACAGTCATTTGGGTGGCAAAAAAAAAAAAAAAAGTGGAAATGAGTTTTCTTCAATGTTGACTTTCATGGTGTCCCCGGGAATGGTTATTTTCTTCCTTTTCTCCCTAGTGTGAATTCTCAAATGATTTCAAATGCATGCCGATTGCAGTGGCCAGCTGCCAGGAGAGAAGTGAAAATAAACTGGTGACAGGAAGTGTCTCAGTTCACGGAAAGGGCAGCAAGGATATAGCGGAGCAGGCCCATGACACTCCTGGGTCCACATGCTGAAAGACTTACCCGGACAGGCTGTGTAGCCACAAATCTCCTAGTAATTCATTAAGTAAGAGGAAACGCTCCCAGAAGCATTTCTCTCCTCTCCTAACACCCTTTGTCTTTTAATTTCCAAACTCCGGGTTCATTCCTATGTCAAGCAAGCCTGGGTGAGTCTCTCTAAACAACTCCTTCATTCGTGATGGAACACACTGCCACAGACTAATGCTTTGACGCTAAGTGTTTTAACAGGCTGAGGTTTCCAAGCTTTAGGATCACAAGACGGATATATGATCGGTGTGAATTAGAAAATAGCATCAAAAACAGCATGAAGGGCGGTGGAAAGAAAAGTGCGTTCCATGGAACTTTGCCCAGTGAAGGGCTTGCAGGCTGCAAGGAAAGTTTCAAGGATAAAAAAGTATATTCAAAGTTAGTCATAAGATAAAATAAGATCATAGAACAAGGTCAAATGTTTCAATATCAATAAATGTAAATAGGCTTAATTTACCTATTAAAAGATCTCCACATTGGTGAATATGGCAAAATTTAACACTGCTCCACACAAGAGACACAGCAGAGGTCCTGAAAGGTTAAAAAAAAAAAGAAAGAAAAAGATATTAAAGCCAATGCAAATTAAAACTTAAAGGAGTTGCAATTTTGATATTTGACAAGATGGAATTTAAACCAAAAAGCATTAAAGGAGGCAAGAAGGAGACTTTAAAATACTGAAGGTAACAATTCACATTGAAGGTATGTAAGTTATTCACATTGAAGCACCTAACCACTAAAGGTGCAGGGGAAATGGAAACAGGAATAACTGGTGATTTTAATCCATTTCTGTCAATCCAAGAGAGATCAAGTGGACAACGAGGAAGCAGGAGACGCAAACGTAACGGATAAGGTAGATCTTTTAAATGTATGTAGAAACCTGGGCCCCATAGTGGCAAAAACACCTTCTCAAGTGACTACACTTTGGGCCACAAAGAAAATTTCTTTAAATTTCAAAAAACAAAGAGAATACTCTCTGATCACAATACAATAAACTTGAGCATTATAAACAAAATTTAAAAACCAAAATTATTAATGATCAACCAAATAGAGCATTGATAATTTTCTCTACAGTAGGCTAAAACATGTTTATTATGCTTATGTTTGTGAGTTTATAAGAGAGATGCCAACTGTAATAATACAAAACCAAAGTGAAACCACAAAAACCAAAGCATAAACAAAATTAAAAAACCAAAAGACCAAAGAAAATTTTTTTAAGACCAAAAAATTACAGTTCCTGTTTTTTGATATATTTTGAGGCTAGTAACAAAATTTAGACCAGAATAGGTTTTCATATAAAAAAAAAAAAAAAAAAAAAAAAAGAAAAGGAAACAAACATGGAGAGCACAGATGAGACATACGGAGGCTCTATACTATAGACCCATCCTTGCTCTGTGCTNAAAAAAAAAAAAAAAAAATCAAATAGATTCACAAGAAATCGAAACTTACAGTTATTCTGTGATTTTCTCAACCAGCTAGATCACAAGAGCTGCAACAGTTCAAAGTTTCTCCTTTTGTATCCAAGACACCTCCCAAACCATACTCATATCCCACATTTCCACATGGCCTCATCCCAGTTACCCATAACTGCTCCTGGGATTTCTGGTCTTACCAAGCGCCGAATCTCATCCATCCACAGGACGCTGCTGCAAAATGTTTCCTCTCCATGTCTCATGGTCCTGTTTTCCAATCTAATTATCCCTTACACTACAACAGAATGAATGGGAACATACCCAATTTCGTATCAACTCTGTGCCTGCTCTTGCGCCTAAGGCAGGGGTTCTTAAGCTGGGACTGTTATGTCTGATCATATAGTCATTAGAGCTTGTTTGGGGGCAAGTAACAGAAACACACTTTTATTATTATTATTATTATTATTATTGAAATGGAGTCTTTCCCTGGCACCCAGGTTGGAGTCCAGTGGTGTGAATCTCGGCTCACTGCAACCTCCACCTCCTGGTTCAAGCGATCATCCTGCCTCAGCCTCCCGAGTAGCTGGGACTACAGGCATGCACCACCACGCCCGGTGGTATTTTTTGTATTTTTAATAGAGACGGGGTTTCACTGTGTTAGCCAGGATGGGACACTTGAACTTTTAAAGCAAAGGTAGACAATTTATTATTGAGATTCAGGGACATCCTACTAAATTAAACAGTAGGAATGAGCCAAGCTTCATGAGGGGCTGGAATTGGAAAGTGGGAAGTCTGCACAAATCTTCTTGCTTCATGGGTCTCTGCTTCTCTCTGGACCTCTATGTTATTCTCGCTGCATACCAGATCTCTCTGATATTGTCTATGGGGCAAATGCAGAGAGTTACCCATAGTGCCCAAAGGCACGACAGTTCCAGACAGCTTGAAATTCCAACTCTTTCTCCATTCCAATTCCAGATTCCTAGGATAAAGACTTTGATGGCTTTTGGGAACTCATCATAATGGGTAGGTGAGAGGGAGTTAAAGGAGTCAATGTAAAATGAAGTACTTCAAAATATGTCCACTCTAGTGTGTGCGCACATTTTTAGGGGATAGTGCATGTTATTCTGAGCAAACTACTTAAGTCTCTGGGCTTCCAGTTTCTCATATGCAAGAAGAAAACAATATGTTTAAGAACAAATTATCTACATTTGCACTTAGACTATACCTGCCACATAATGAGTACTCAGTAAACATTAGGTGTTATCAAACTTTGCACAATGAGCTACTACTAAGAAATTCGGCAGTACCTAAATCCTCATTCTCCATAGTTGAGAGTTAATAGATACTATTTAAGACTGAGAAAATTATGAAAGTACTATAAGCTGTTATTTATAAAAATGGAGTAAAATAGAAGAAATAGCTGAAAAGATAGTAAGTAGTTACCTCTGGGAACAAGAATTGAAAGTGGGTACAGATACAGTTATTTTAAAAATTATAAACCTATTAGTACTATTTGACTTTTAAATCTGTTTGGTCAGTGTGATTCCAATTTTGTGTTAGTAAACCCCCCCACACACGCACACACCCCTTATACATATTATATGAATGACAGAACATATTATATACGTGTATAATATATAAATATTACATTGTATATCTGTATCTATGCACATTAAAAAAATAGAAGAAAACATTAAAAAGTCAACGATGGCTGTCTCTTGGGAGGGGGAGGTTAGGGTTGTAGGTAAGTTTTAGTTTTAATTTGACCTGTTTTTCCCTATTTCCCAAACTTACTGGGAAGAAGACACATTGTAATCTCATTGCAAATTTTTTTAAGAGGGCGAGAAAGAGACAGGAAGGAACCAGGAGATATGGGTTCAACCCCAGCTGTGCCACTAATTCAACTAATTCACTGTGATCTTGAGCAAACTGCTACCTCCCTGGGCCCCTGTTGATCCAGCCATAAGCACAGGATTGAGCTGAGCTCTAAATAATAACAATGCAAAGAGCTACCATTTAAGACTTACTATGTTGCCGACTCTGTGCTAGACACTTTAGTTACACCCGTGGTTATCAAATGCTTTAGAATCACCTGGAGAGCTTTTTGGATCACAGGTTTCAGGGCCCACCTCCTCAGCTTCTGATTCAGTGAGCCTGGGGTGAGGCCTGATAATTTGCATCTCTAACAAGTTCCTAGGTGATACTGATGCTGCTGACCTGAGGACCACTGGCTTAAATTAACTCATTTAAGACTTGCAAAAACCCTGTGTTGTATTCTTTGTCCTTTGGATGGGGAAATTGAGGGTCTGAAAAGTCACAGTGTCAGAGCTATCATCTGAATTCAAGACTATTTAAACCAAAGCTCTTGCTGTGATCATATTGCTTTCCTCTGAGGCTTTCTCTCAGTTTCAACTTTCTATGTTTCTAGTTTACAAACAACAAAACCCACACATCTGAGACCAAATCAAAGCTCTTCAGATAAAATTCCAAGAAAATCCCAACGTGTGCAACTTCTGCCTCGGGGCGGGGATGAATCTGGGGCTGAACCCCAACAGGGAGGGTGATAGACTGCGGCCGACTGGCTTGCACGGGGCTAGCAAAGGGACTGCAGCTTCATGAAGGCACCCCTGCAACTGACTTAACTTTTCTTTCCCTTCTCCTACAGTTTATTTGGCATTCTCTGGGTCTCTTAATCCACAGTCATTTGGGTGGCAAAAAAAAAAAAAAGTGGAAATGAGTTTTCTTCAATGTTGACTTTCATGGTGTCCCCGGGAATGGTTATTTTCTTCCTTTTCTCCCTAGTGTGAATTCTCAAATGATTTCAAATGCATGCCGATTGCAGTGGCCAGCTGCCAGGAGAGAAGTGAAAATAAACTGGTGACAGGAAGTGTCTCAGTTCACGGAAAGGGCAGCAAGGATATAGCGGAGCAGGCCCATGACACTCCTGGGTCCACATGCTGAAAGACTTACCCGGACAGGCTGTGTAGCCACAAATCTCCTAGTAATTCATTAAGTAAGAGGAAACGCTCCCAGAAGCATTTCTCTCCTCTCCTAACACCCTTTGTCTTTTAATTTCCAAACTCCGGGTTCATTCCTATGTCAAGCAAGCCTGGGTGAGTCTCTCTAAACAACTCCTTCATTCGTGATGGAACACACTGCCACAGACTAATGCTTTGACGCTAAGTGTTTTAACAGGCTGAGGTTTCCAAGCTTTAGGATCACAAGACGGATATATGATCGGTGTGAATTAGAAAATAGCATCAAAAACAGCATGAAGGGCGGTGGAAAGAAAAGTGCGTTCCATGGAACTTTGCCCAGTGAAGGGCTTGCAGGCTGCAAGGAAAGTTTCAAGGATAAAAAAGTATATTCAAAGTTAGTCATAAGATAAAATAAGATCATAGAACAAGGTCAAATGTTTCAATATCAATAAATGTAAATAGGCTTAATTTACCTATTAAAAGATCTCCACATTGGTGAATATGGCAAAATTTAACACTGCTCCACACAAGAGACACAGCAGAGGTCCTGAAAGGTTAAAAAAAAAAAGAAAGAAAAAGATATTAAAGCCAATGCAAATTAAAACTTAAAGGAGTTGCAATTTTGATATTTGACAAGATGGAATTTAAACCAAAAAGCATTAAAGGAGGCAAGAAGGAGACTTTAAAATACTGAAGGTAACAATTCACATTGAAGGTATGTAAGTTATTCACATTGAAGCACCTAACCACTAAAGGTGCAGGGGAAATGGAAACAGGAATAACTGGTGATTTTAATCCATTTCTGTCAATCCAAGAGAGATCAAGTGGACAACGAGGAAGCAGGAGACGCAAACGTAACGGATAAGGTAGATCTTTTAAATGTATGTAGAAACCTGGGCCCCATAGTGGCAAAAACACCTTCTCAAGTGACTACACTTTGGGCCACAAAGAAAATTTCTTTAAATTTCAAAAAACAAAGAGAATACTCTCTGATCACAATACAATAAACTTGAGCATTATAAACAAAATTTAAAAACCAAAATTATTAATGATCAACCAAATAGAGCATTGATAATTTTCTCTACAGTAGGCTAAAACATGTTTATTATGCTTATGTTTGTGAGTTTATAAGAGAGATGCCAACTGTAATAATACAAAACCAAAGTGAAACCACAAAAACCAAAGCATAAACAAAATTAAAAAAAAAAAAAAAAAAAAAAAATTTTTTAAAAACAAAAAAAAAAAAAAAAAAAGACTATCTGAAAATTAGGAAAAAACCATGTTAATAAGAAGCTGTTAGAGATAGAAGAGCAACTTGAAATTACAGAATTTCTGAAAAAGAATGATAATGGAAACACAAATAATCAAGTCTATGCTATTTAACTAATGTCATTAATAGAGGAAAAAGTTTAGCATTAAATATCTATGTCAGTAAAAATGAAAATAAATGAATTAAATGCCCCATTCAAAAAGCAAGAAAAAAAACGCAAAGTGAGCCAAAACAATCTAGAAGGAAGGAATTAATAAAGATGAAAGCAAAAATTAATAAGTTAGAAAGTAGAACTAAAAAATAAACCCAAGGCTGAAACAATTAACAAAATGTATAAAGCACCCACTAAACTGGTCAAGAAAATAAATGAGAGGAAGCATGGACACACAAGATTAGAAATCCTGGGTGTGGACAGATGGGCAGGAGCATCAAAGCAAAGGAAATCTAAACTAAAAACATAAGAGACTGCTTTCCTCAACTCTATGCAAACTATTTGAAAACTTATCTGAAATGGATAATTTTCTAGAATAATGCAACTTACCTAAATTGGTCTCAGTAGAGACACAAAGTCTTAACAGACAAATTATCATGGAAGAAATAAAGAGCTTGCCAACAAAAAGCACCAGGCCCTAACAGTTTCGCAGGAAAATTCTAGCAAACCATTGAAGATCAAATAATCCCAATACTACTTAAGAACAAAGGAAAAAGAAGAAAAACTTCAGATAATTTGAGTTTTAATAATTTAGCCTACAATAGACTAAAACTTGTAAACCATGTTTAATGTTTGTGACTTAATACAAATACCAAGTAATAATGACACAGAAACAAAACAACAACAACAACAGAATTCACTGGTCACTTTGGATGATCCCAATGATCTTTATTTTGAAAGATGGCCATAAGGAATCAAGCATCGCTGGGCTCGGTGGCTCAGAGGATCACTTAAGCCCAGGAGTTTGAGACCACGCTAAGCAACATAGTGAGAGCCTGTCTCTAAAAAAATAAAAAAATAAATAAAAATTAGCTGAGTGGCGAGGGATTTCAACCGTGCTACCTGAATGTTGTGATCCGTCTTCTGCGTATCACTGGAATTTCGAATCGCGATGGCCGTCCCCTAGTAGAGGAGCTGGACTCCCTCAAGTACAGTGACCTGCAGAAATTAGCCAAGAGTCTGCGTCACCGGGCCAACCTGAGGGCAGACCAGTTGTTAAAAGCCGTGAAAGGCCACATTAATCGTGAGGCAAGAAAAGGAAATGAGAATCGGGATGAAAGTCAAATTTCTGCATCCTCTTGTCATGAGACTGAGATACAGATCAGCAGCCAGGAACAAGCCGAGAGAGAGCCAACTGGCCATGTCACCAAAACAAGGAGAAGGCACAAGACTGTCCGTGTGGACCCTGACTCCCAGCAGGATCATTCAGAGATAAAAAATAAGTGATCCAGGCTGGGCGCGGTGGCTCACGCCTGTAATCCCAGCACTTTGGGAGGCCCAGGCGGGTGGATCACGAGGTCAAGAAATCGAGACCATCCTGGTCAACATGGTGAAACCCCGTCTCTACTAAAAATACAAAAAATTAGCTGGGCATGGTGGCGCGTGCCTGTAGTCCCAGCTACTCGGGAGGCTGAGGCAGGAGAATTGCCTGAACCCAGGAGGCGGAGCTTGCGGTGAGCTGAGATCGCGCCATTGCACTCCAGCCTGGGTAACAAGAGCGAAACTCCGACTCGAAAAAAATAAAATAAAATAAAATAAAAAATAAGTGATCCGACTGAATTCCAGAATCATGAAAAGCAGGAAAGCCAGGATTTCAGTGCTATTGCAAGAGTTTATTCTGCAGATGAGCACCAAGGAGCTAAGAATGCTGTTTCTTCAGGAAAACGTGGAATAAATGGTAACAAAGATTCAAAGATACCTTCAGAAAGAAAGAAATCTCTCTACACAGGTGGGTTATCCAAACCTGGAAAAAATAAAAGAACTGCAATGACTACTCCAAACTTTAAGAAGCTTCATGAAGCTCATTTTAAGGAAACGGAGTCCATTGAGCAATATATTAAGAGGAAAAAGAAATATTTTGAAGAATACAATTTCATCAGTGAACTGAAGCAGCAGCCCATCAATAAGGGAGGAGTCATGACTCCAGTACCTCCAAAAGGAAGACTCTCTGTGGCTTCTACTCCCATCAGCCAACAACGCTCTCAAGGCCAGTCCTACTGCCCTGCATGTCAGAGTACCTTGGGTCTGAAGGGGTCACACAAGCGCTCTGCTATCTCTGCAGCTAAAACAGGTGTCAGGTTTTCAGCTGCTACTAAAGATAATGAGCGTAAGCGTTCACTGACCAAGACTCCAGCCAGAAGGTCTGCACATGTGACCATGTCTGGGAATACCCCAAAAGTTATTACTCCATTCAAGTTGACAACTGAGGCAATGCAGACTCCAGTCTCGAATAAGAAACCAGTGTTTGATCTTCAAGCAAGTTTGTCTCGTCCCCTCAACTATGAACCACACAAAGGAAAGTTAAAACCATGGGGGTACTCTAAAGAAAATAATTATCTGAATGGACATGTCAAGAGAATTGATTTCCACAAGAAAACTTACAAACAACCCCGTCTCCAGACAAAGGAAGAGCAACGGAAGAAACATGAGCAAGAACGAAAGGAGAAGAAAGCAAAGCTTTTGGGAGTGCGAAGGGGCCTCAGTTTGGCTGAAGATTAGTAATTTTTAAACATCTTGTAAATATTCCTGTATTCTCAATTATTTTTCCTTTTGTAAATTTTTTTTTTTTTGCTTTCTTCCCCACTTTAGTCATGAGATCTTTTTCTGCTAACTGTTCATATTCTATGTCGTGTCCATGGGTTCTTCATGTGCTACAATCTCTGAAAAGACATTATCACACTAAAGCTGAAATTCTTTGGGATGGTTTTTGCTTAAGTCCCTATACAACTCGGTTTTCTAATGAGACCCTTACTAAGATTCTGGTCCTAGATTTTTAAAGCCAAGTTCCCCCTGCTGGTTCTAGTATGAACAGAACTGCAGTCTTCTGCTAGGCAATAGCATTTACCGGTTGGCAGCCAAATTATACAAGCTTCAGTAGAAATTGAACAATAACAACAGTAGGGTAAGCTGGGGTAAAAAGGTCACCTCTTCACTCTCTAGTCTATAGAATATAGTACGCTTTATGAAATGGGGCCATATGGTTTGGTTATTACATCAATATTTTATCTAGATGAAATTGTTTAGGCTCATATCCATCTTTGTTGAAATAGCCTCCTGTAATTACCATGTCACTCACTATATTTGCAAAAGTAAAACTCTCTGTAACTCATTCTAATGTTGCTGACTTAAAATAAAAGCTACGGGCCGGGCGCGGTGGCTCAAGCCTGTAATCCCAGCACTTTGGGAGGCCGAGGCGGGTGGATCACGAGGTCAAGAGATCGAGACCATCCTGGTCAACATGGTGAAACCCCGTCTCTACTAAAAAGTACAAAAAAAAATTAGCTGGGCATGGTGGCGCGTGCCTGTAATCCCAGCTACTGAGGAGGCTGAGGCAGGAGAATTGCCTGAACCCAGGAGACGGAGGTTGCGGTGAGCCAAGATCGCGCCATTGCACTCCAGCCTGGGTAACAAGAGCGAAACTCCGTCTCAAAAAAAAAAAAATAATAAAATAAAATAAAATAAAATAAAAGCTACATAGTCCTTAAAAAAAAAAAATTAGCTGAGCATGGTGGCATGCACCTGTGGTCCCAGCTACTTAGGAGGCTGAGGTGGGAGGACTGCTTGAGCCTGGGAGGCTGAGGCTGCAGTGAGCCACGATATCACCACTACACTCCAGCCCAGGAAACAGAGTGAGATGTTGTCTCAAAAAAATAAAATAAATTAAAAAAAAAACACTCATTGTGCTTTTCATAGATGAACTGTAACTCACAATGAAGTTAAGTTTTTCTTTATAGAGACATTCTAGCTAATACGTGGAAAGTACTGATAGGTTTAAAATACCACTCTTTTGTAACCCCTGATGAAATTTGTGGATCTGGGCTATGATCATCAAAGGCTGTTCACTTCTCAAAGTGGGAGATTAAGAGACAGACATTACATGTCTCCCACTGGAAGTCCATCTATAATGTATTCTTGACATAGAAATTTTAATTTACAAGAAACACACAGTCCAGGGAACATGTGAGCTAATACTAGAGGGATGCAATCAGCGAAATCCAGGCTATGGAAACTCTATAGGACAAATGATTCACTTTCCTAAACAAATGAATTACAAAGGGGAAAAGAAGAGATGGAGGCGGAATCTATAGATTAAAAGAAATTTGAGAAACCTGAACCAATCCAACATGTGGATGCAATTTGGGTCCCCATTCAAGCAAACGAACATTTGTGAGCCAACTGGAGGAAATTTAGACCTGGCAGTATGATAATATTTAACATTATTAGTGTTAAAAGGTATAATATTGGAATTATAATTTAAGAAAAGAGAATCTGTATATTTCAGAGATGCATGCTAAAATATCTGGAAAGGAGATTATCTGGGATTTGCCACAAAAGACTGAAGGTAGAAATGGGAGAGAAGTAGATGGGCTATAAATGGAATAAGATTAGCCTAAAGTTAGTATTTAAAGAAGCTGACTGATGGGAACATGAAGGTTCCCTATACTATCCTTTTTTTCTTTTTTATATGTTTGAAATTTCCCAAAGTAAAGAGCTATTTCTGGTTGTTTTTAATCAGCTGCCATTATAGGTGATCGTTATTGCTCCCTTTATACTTATCCCTCTTTTTCAAGTTTTTCACAATGATAGTGATTTACTTTAAATCATGGGAAAAGTACTTTTTGGCAGTAAAAGAAACGAAAGATTTAGTCACTGCCTGATTTTTTAGTAGCTCATTGTGCAAAATCTGTTAACACCTAATGTTTATCTACTGCTTATTATATTCTAAGTGCCTATGTGGATTAATTTATTTGTTATTAAATGTCTTCTTATTTTCTTCTTGGAGATGAGGTAACAAAAATCCAGAGACTTTAAGCAGCTTGCTTGGAATAACACAGCTGGGGGAAGAGATAGAACCAGAATTTGAACTCGGGCTGTCTGGCTCCAAATTTTATTCTCTAAACTGTGATGTTGTGTTTGACCTTGACTTGAGTCTTCGTATAGTGAAACTGGCATCCTCTCTCTCCTCCCTCAAATAGGAGCTGCCTGTGCATGTGCTGTGAAGGTGGCAATGAGCCTGGCTCTTCTTTGAGACATTATTAGCTGGGTGGCTTTGGGCACGAATCACTTCATTCTCTGAGCTTCAGTTTTATTGCCTATTAAAATTAGACAGGTGGAGAGGGCTGGACTATTTGATGAGGGAGCTGGACTATTTGATGCTGCTTGCCCGCTGTGCAGCCTCGCATAACCTCTCTGAGCTTGGTTTCCCATCTCTGAAAAGGGGATTATTATTCCTACCTCATAGGTGGTTGAGAAGAAGAAAGGCCATCTGTGAAAAATGTGGGGTACAATAATAATGCTAGACGTGATCATTGCCATTATTCTTCTCCTAGAAGAGTCTCTGAGTCTGGAAGGGTTGGGAAAAAGGACCCGCTTACCCAGGGAGGCTCTCCTGGGCCTTCCACGTCATGCTGGTAACTATGGAGAGGACTTTGCAGCAGCACAGACACAGGATGAAGAGGGGCCTCGAGTCTTGAACCAGAAGGGAGCCTAATAATTGTGGAAGGCACCATGTATCGAACCCCTACTATTCTAGATGCTTTACAAATATTCCCACATTCAGCCTTGGCTCAGCCTAGCAGGGCAGATATTCACAGCATGCCCATGGCTAGTTAAGTGAGTAGAAGTGCCAGGATTTAAACTGTGCCTCTTTCTCCTTTCTCACTTTGCTCTGGTTATAATTAACCAGTTTTTAAATCCTGTGTGCAATATGGTCTTATGATTGCATTTAACCTGAAAATACCCAGGTCATTAGTCACATAGATTATTTTCAAGTGTAAAGCTAATACATGCTTACTATAGCAAATAAAAGAAAACTTCAGAAAAAAGACAATTCACTCACAAATTCACTACCCAGCATTCAGAGACAACCGTGATTAACATTTTCTTCACTTTTTTTCTCATATCATTGAGATCAGACCATAGTAAATACATTTTGAAAATCTAAAATCATTGAAATAATAAAATGAAATGACCTTGGATTGTAAGGACCTCAGAGTAGCATCAATGTATTGAGGTTGATCTATTTCAACAGTTCTCAACTGTGTGAGATTTTGCCCCCAAGGGGATATTTGGAAATGTCTGGAGACACTTTTGTTTGTGGGGTGGTTGCTACTGGCATCTGGTGGGTAGGGGCCAGGCATGCTGCTGAACACCCTACAATGCACAGGACAGCCGTCCACAAGGAGAATTATCTGGCTCAAATGTTAATAGTGCCAAGATTAAGAAATCCTGGCCAGGCGTGGTGGCTCACACCTGTAATGCCAGCACTTTGGGAGGCTGAGGTGGGTGGATCACGAGGTCAAGAGTTCAAGACCAGCCTGGCCAAGATGGTGAAACTCTGTCTCTACTAAAAATACAGAATTAGCTTGATGCAGTGGCAGGTGCCTGTAATCCCAGCTACCTGGGAGGCTGAGGGAGGAGAATTGCTTGAACCTGGGGGGTGGAGGTTGCAGTGAGTTGAGATGAATAATAATCAAATAATCAACACCAACCCTTGTTGATGTTGGATACAGGCTGCTGCATCCTGCTTCCCTCCATGGCAACAAATCAAAATGCAGAGGAAGTGGCATGATTAAGTGGCAGGGAAGACCTATAGCTCTGACTGCATCCCAGAGGGGTCGGGATCTCATGTTCTGCCCCTGGGTAGGACTTTGGCCTGTCCTTCTCAAGGATGCTTTCCCAGCCAGGCGACATCCCCACTGCTTGGTCAGGGGTCAGTTGTGAGCATGAGGCCCGAGAGGGAAGCCGGGAGTATCACTCGCACTGACCATGATCGTCAGAGGTCAGAGACACTGTGAAACTCAAGAAGAGGACACAAACATTTCTACCAGAAGAAGGGCCCTGAGTCTATCCACACAGCCACCAGGTTACCATGAGAACTGACCACGTCCCAACAAAGAGAGGGCCAGGGACTGGGGCGGCTCTGGAGCTCAGCTCCAGTATCTCCACCTCCTCCCATTGTGAGGGATCTGGGTCAGGAACCACTGCTGGTGAATACGGAGGAGAAGAAGCAGAGACTTCTCTCCAATGGATGAGTGTGCCAGGGCTGCTGTGACAAAGTACAACACACGGAGTGACTTACACAAGAGAAATTGATTCTCTCACATTGAGGGGGCTGGAAGTCAGAGAATAAGGTGTTGGCAGGGCTGTGCTGCCTCTGAGGCACTGAAAAAAAATCTGTTCCAAGCCACACTCCTGGCTTCTGGTAATTCCTGCGTGTGGCAGCCCGGCTCCCGTCTTCACATGGTACTCTCCCTGTGTGCGCGTCTCACCAAAGTCCCCCTTTCACAGGGACACCAGTCACACTGGATTAGGGGCCACTCTATTCCAGTATAGGCTCATCTTAATCACATCTGCAACAACCGTGTTTCCAAAGAAGGTCACATTCTAAGGTACTGGGGTTATGCCTACAAATTGGGGGGGGAACACAATGAAACCCACAACAGACCCCACATTTAGAAAGTAGTTTCAGTATCCCTAGCCAAGCAGGAAGATCTGATCATGCTGGCTGCTCGTGGACGCTCCTTGGTGATAGAGTCTTTCCTTGTAGATGTCTGTTTCCTGGAGGGTCCCCAGACCCTTTTAGTACCTCTGGGTACACGAACATGGAGGGTCTCAGGTAACAGTGCTTATTCACTGTTACCAAGGTCTTGAAACCCATGAGCATCAAACATGGATCATCAAACCATTTTAGCTCTTCTGTTTCCTCTTTCTCCAGTGTAACCTGATGACCCCCATAGATCCGAGGCCTGTCAGTATCGTTAGGCAGAAGCAAACTGCCTGTATTTGTATTAAATGTCCAGGTCTCGGTTT
>NW_016107553.1:1195892-1208549 GCF_001604975.1 Cebus imitator | reverse complement strand
TTTTTTTGAGACTTGCTCTGTTGCCAGGCTGGAGTGCAGTGTGTGCAATCTTGGCTCACTGCAACCTCTGCCTCCTGGGTTCAAGTGATTCTCCTGCCTCAGCCTCCCGACTATCTGGGACTACAGGCACATACCACTATGCCCAGCTAATTTTTGTATTTTTAGTAGAAGAAGGGTTTCACCATGTTGGCCAGGATGGTCTTGAACTCCTGACCTTGTGATCCTCCTGTCTTGGCCTCCCAAAGTGCTGGGATTACAGGTGTGAGCCATTAATCCAATATGACTGGTGTCCTTGAGAAGAGAAGAAACACAAGGACAGGACACACAGGAGGAAGGCGGCCATGTGAAGATGGGGCAGGATTGGAGTGACGCTGCCACGTGCCGAGGAGTGCCAGGGACTTGCAGCAGCTCCCGAGAGCCAGGAGAGCTGAGGCAGGACCTCCCCTCCCCACTTTTGCCTTCAGAGAAAGTGTGGCCTTGCTGATGCCTTGCCTCCAGCCCTCTAGCCTTCAGAACTGTCAGAGAATAGATCTCTTGTTTTAAGCCAATCCATTTATGGAACATTGTTATAGCAACTCTAGACTCTAATACATGCCCAAAGGTGCGAAGTCCCCCATAGCTGCCCAGGTACCCAAGAAAGTACTCAGGCAGAGAAGCAGAGATGCAGGCACTTGAGGTAGGATGCTTCAGTGAGCTCAGATGAGGACCAAGAGGACACAGCGTGGGACATCAGCAGCGTCTCCCAGCATAAATATTCTCATTAGAGGCAGTACATTGTGGCTAAGTTCATGCACTTGGAAGTCAGGCTCAAATCTGTTCCATTACTTACAAGTTGCAAGACCTTGGGCAAGTTACATGACCTCTCTGAGACTCATTTATCCTTATTTGTAAAATGGGTATAACATGATACTTGACAGAAATGTGAGTATAAATTAGTTCACGTCTATAAATTACCTGGCATGGTGCCAGGCACATGGCATCATTCAATAAACATAACCTATTATTATTAGATATTAATAACTATATTATTATTAAATCTTAAGTGCAGCCTTTGGAGTCAAATAGATTTAAATTGGAATTTCAGCTTTTGTAGATGAAAAACCTTGAGCAAGTTACTTGAGTTTTGATTTGTCCATGAAGATTATAACAACATATGAGAAGCTAGCCAGGTGCAGTGGATCATGTCTGTAATCCCAACAGTTTGGGAGGTTGAGGCAGGTGGATTGCTTGAGACCAGAGTTAAAGACCAGCCTGGGCAACATAGCAAAATCACATCTCTATTAAAAGGAAAAAATAGGGCCAGGCACCATGGCTCATGCCTGTAATCCCAGCGCTTTGGGAGGCCAAGGTGGGTGGATCGTGAGTTCAGGAGTTCTAGACAAGCCTGGCCAATATGGTGAAACCCCATCTCTACTAAAAATACAAACAATTAGCCGAGTGTGGTGGCCTGCAGCTGTGGTCCCAGCTCTCAGGAGGCTGAGGCAGGAGAATCGCTTGAAACTAGGAAGGAGGCAGAGGTTGCAGTGAGCTGAGGTTGAGCCACTGCACTCCAGCCTGGGTGACAGAGCAAGACTCTGTCTCAAAAAAATAGATAGATAGATAGAAAAAATAAAAGTATAAAGCCCTTGCTGGCTGTAATCTTTCTCCACAGTTCTAGAAGGCATAAAAGGATTGTCCTGGCAGTGTCTTTCGATGCTTCCCCTCAAGCAGTGCTGTGAGGTTCCACGTGACGTTTCTGAAATCCATGAACTTTCCCTATACCCATGGTAGAGCAGATATGCCCTTCTCTTGACCTTGTTTGCCGGTGCTAACGCTTCATCCGCCATCCCCTGGAACTTTGTCCCTACCGCCTCACCACTATCACTGCCCTCATCACACTGCACCTGAATTGTGCTAATAAAGCCCAAATCCCCAAAGTGACACATAGGGTCTGGGCTTCGGCCCTGGCTGGCTGCCTGGTGGGCATTCCTTTGAGTAAGAAAAGGAAGCTCAGACGCCTGCCGCCTCCCCATACCTTTGTGTCTGAGCTGGAAACGTGGGCTCCGCCTGTGGAAACGTTGGCAGCAGCTCCATGGAAAGGGGCTGGAGACTGTGCCTCTGGACCAGATAGATCTGCCCCTCTTTGGCTTCTCCTTGGTACGCAGACAACAAAGTGGCCGAGCAGGTGTGGCCTGGCTTGACAGTGGTTGTGACACCTTGCCATTCTCATCTCATTCTCAGCTAGGAGTCAGCTGGGGGTGTGAGCAGGGTGGGGAGGGTCACACTTACAGGAACCCTCCCCACGGCTCCATACAATAATTCCCACCGTCCAATGCCACGTGCTGCAGCGAAGTTTCTGAAACTGACTAGTACAAGAGAAGATCGCAATTGTATGTTGATTCAAATTTAATTTAAAAACCAATAAATATTAGCTAGAAGGAATGGGTTCTGGTGTCCTGCAGCACTGTGGGGTGAATGTGGTTAACTGTCATTTATTATATGTTTTCACAAAGCTAGAAGAGAGGAGTTTGAATGTTCACAACACAAAAGATAAATATTTGAGGTGACGCATATGTTAATTACACTGATCTGATCATTGTACACTATATATGCATAATGGAATATCATGCTGTACCCATAAATGTGTAAAATTATTACTTGTCAACTAAAAAGAGCAGAAAACCTAATGCTTGATTTGGTTATTGGAAAAAATTTTTAAATGTGTTTGGAATAACTTAGGTATGTGGATCATACCTTTTACAACTGCAAATTTTATGAAATCTAAAAACAGATCAAGTATTTCCAGTGAAAATTTAGCATCTTAATTGAGATGTGCTGTAAGTATAAAATACATGCCAAATTTTAAAGACGCAGAAGGGAAAAAAATGTAAAATATCTCATTATAATTTTTTTTTGAGATGGGGTTTTGCTCTTGCTGCCCAGGCTGGAATGCAATGGTGTGATCTCAGCTCACTGCAGCCTCCGCCTCCTGGGTTCAAGCCTGCCTCAGCCTCCTCAGTAGCTGGGATTACAGGCACCTGCCACCACACCTGGCTAATTTTTGTATTTTTAGTAGAGATGAGGTTTCACCATGTTGGCCAGGCTGGTCTCGAACTCCTGACCTCGTGATCCACCTGCCTCATGCTCCCAAAGTGCTGGGATTACAGGCATGAGCCACTGCACCCGGCCTCACTATGCTTTTTAAAACACTGCTTAGTGAGATTACAGGTGACCGCCACGATGCCCAGCTAATTTTTTTGTATTTTTAGTAGAGGTGGGTTTTCTCCATGTTGGTCAGGCTGGTCTCGAACTCCTGACCTCAGGTGATCTGTCCGTCTCAGCCTCCCAAAGTGCTGGGATTACAAGTGTGAGCCACTGAACCTGGCCTGACAAAGGAATCTTTCTTGTGTGTTTGGCTGTAGCCCCAGGAGTGTGGTTGTGTGTCTGAGTGTGAGCCAAGTATGGGGTGGTAGTGGCTGTGGGTCATGAAGGTGGAGAGGCACCTTCCCAGTGCCTGGGTGAGTGGGGAGTGGACGGGTGTTATTAAACGAGTCCTGTAGACCAATGGAGAATTGGGGAGTGAGACTGTAGTGTGGATGTGGATGTGGGCAGTTGTGGATGTGGCTTATGGGCAGTTGTGCCTGTAGCGCTGTGCCTGCAGTTATGTGCACTTGTAGACTATGGTGTTGTGTGGCCATTTTACATCAGAACAGTGTTCCTATTGACACCAAAGCACTGCAAGAAATTGCAGTGCGATCACTATCACCTGGTCATCTCCCTTCCCTTTCCTTCCCTTCTTCCTTCCTCACTTCCCCCTCCTTCTGTCCTTCTCCTGTCCCATCTTTTCCTCTCTGTATTCCATTTCAAGCTTACAGAACTCTGCTGTGAGCCAGGCACTATACTGAGATTATTTGTCTTTTCTCCCCATCAACACATCCCTCAAAGTGCCAGTGTGACTGACCTCCATTTTAGGGCTGTCATTATGTTGGGATCGGGTCTCACTCAGTAATTGGTGGAGGCTGGTACTTTATTCCCTCGATGAGTCCTGGTTGATGTAAACTTGCTGCAGCCCCTCCTCTCCAGGAAGAAGGGGAGTATGGGAATGAGCTGGGGGAATCTGTGACTACGTGGCTTGTTTTAGTGGGGACAGGGGTACCTGATGAGGCAAGTGATTCGAGTCTGATGGCTTGAGTCCCTCCTGTGTCCTTTCCTGGAAGGTCCATCATAGACTCTGGAGTATGCGACACCTCAGTCGTCGTCAGCACAGCGTGTGGCCTGAGCTGGCTCTGAGACGCGGGGGCTTACATTGGTGATCACCGCAGCCTTTCCCCCTGGCAGAGTCCTGAACTGCCTGGCCACCTGCAACTCTCTCAGGTTCTCAGGACTCACCTCCAGCGCCTAGCTCCCGGAGGGTATCACAGGACTTGTCAGTGGTGCCTGGTCCTCCATGACGGCCAGCGGCCATGGGATCGCTTCTCTTCTCTCAGGCTGCTGGTGGCTGAGTGGCCCATTGTCACTCTGGTCCTGGCTCTGTGGGAAGGGGTTCCGGGTGCACATGTGTCTCAGAACCTAGTGACTGCCACGTGGCACGCTGAGCCCCAGTTTGTCTATCTTTCCAGGCCTGTGCTCAGCCAGGCTCATTGTCCAAACCTGGGACCTCACTGGCACAGCTGCTGTGGGCTATCTTCAAGAAAGACCCTTTAGAAACCTGACTCCTGTTTACTTTGCCTTTTTGCTCAATCCCACTTTCATATAGCAAATTGGGGAGAGATAAGGGAATGTCATGGACTTGAAATGTCCAGAGACACAGGTGCCTTGGAGGGCCTTGGAGAGCTGCATTGCCACTTAGCCCCATCACTAACTCTTTTTTGTGCAGTTTCTCAACTTCTCCAGGCCTTAGGCTTTCAAATCTGTCAAATGAGAACATCTAATCAATCAGTGGGTAGTGGTGTTATTTAGGTGAAATGAACTAGACCATTGATGAGAATATAGTTTGCAAAAGAACAAAAGGAAGGAAAAAAGCAAATGGTTACTTGGCACTTATGGTGTACTTCATAGACTACATCTCAGTTTATGCTTTGGCTCTGGAGACTAAGACTCCCTGACCCCACCAACCTTCCTTTTTTTTGTATTTCTTTAGTAGAGATGGGGTTTCACCATGTTGGACAGGCTGGTCTCCAACTCCTGATCTCAAGTGATCTGCCTGCCTTAGCCTTCCAAAGTACTGGGATTACAGGCATGAGCCACTCCTCCTGGCCACCACCAACCTCTTTTGCTCAAACTCTGTGTCTTTTCTCTTCTCAGGGCTTGACCTCAGTGATTCCCAAGTGATGTCCTAACCATGAAAAAACATGGAGCTAAACTGTCAGTAGTGTGTAGATGACAACTAGACTCAGAGTCCTGGGCTCCAGTTAGAGCCATGCCACTCCTGTGTGATTTGGACAAGGCATCCAAACCCTCAGGGATTGCTGATCACAAGCATGTCCCTGACCCTGCAAACCCTCAGACATAAAACCAGCTGCCTTAACGTGACATTCATCATTTCTATATTCTGGCTTCATTTGCCCTTTTTCATCCTTAAATTCCCTCTTCCACCTGCCTTGGACTCCCTTGGTGCTCCTACAGCCCTGCACTTCCCCTGCACATACACAGGCTCTTGCTGCCCTCCCTCCATGAATGCAGGACACCCAGGGTGCCTGTAGCAGTGCCTTCTGCACAGTAGGCAGTCTGTGAATGGTAGCATTTGTCATTTCTGCCCAGACTGCCCACTGTTGGTTTTCAATGCCTACCTCATCCACTCAACATTAGCATGAAGTACTCTGGATTCTTTTTTTTTTTTTTTTTTGAGGTGGAGTCTTGCTCCTATTGTGTAGGCTGGAGTACATTGTCACAGTCTTGGTTCACTGCAACCTCCACCTCCTGGGTTCAAGCAATTCTCCTTCCTCAGCCTCCTGAGTAGTTGCAATTACAGGCATGCACCATCACACCTGGCTAATTTTTTGTATTTTTAGTAAAGATGGGGTTTCACCATGTTAGCCAGGCTGGTCTCGAGCTCCTGACCTCAGGTGAACCACCCACCTTGGCCTCCCAAAGTGCTAGGATTACAGGCGTGAGCCACCTCACCTGGTCTGAACCACTTCTCAAACTCCTAACCTCAAGTGATCCACCCACCTTTGGCCTCCCAAAGTGTTGGATTACAGATTAACAATCAGATTAATCTAGACTGTGGAACACTGTAAGAGAAAATTGGTCCAGGTCCTTCAAAGACATCAACGGCAGGGCAGACCATAAAGGAAAAGTGTGGGGAAGACTGCTCTAGATTTACGGAGAAACTCTAGACTGTCGTAGACTAGATTGACAGTAAAATGCAACATGCGATCCTTGAGTGGTTCTAAGATTTTTAAAAATAGATATAAAGAATATTACTGGAACAATTAGGAAAATTTGACTATGGTCTGCGTGGTCCATGGTCTACTAGGACTGCCATAATAAAATCCCTGAGACCAGGTAGCTTAAACAGCAGAAACGTATTTTCTCATATTTCTGGAGGCTAGAAGTCCAAGATCAAAGTGTCAGCAGTTTGGTTTCTTCTGAGGCCTCTCTTTTCTCACCTTCTTACTGTGTCTTCACATGATCTTCCCTCAGTGCCTGCACATGTCAGTATCCTAATTTCCTCTCTTTTTTTTTTTTTTTTGAGTTGGAGTTTCACTCTATTGCCCTGGCTGGAGTGCAGTGGTGTGATCTTAGATTTTGGCTCACTGCAACCTCCACCTCCCAGGTTCAAGTGATTCTCCACCATGTGCCACCATGCCCAGCTAATTTTTGTATTTTTAGTAGAGATGAGGCTTCAACATGTTGGCCAGGCTGGTCTCAAACTCCTAACCTCAAGTGATCCACCCACCTTGGCCTTCCAAAATATTGGGTTACAGGTATGAGCCAATGCCCTGGCCTAACTGCCTCTTCTTAAAAGACTAGTCATTTTGGATTAGGGCCCACCAGTGTGACCTCATTGAACCTTAATTACGTCTTCAAAGAGCCCTATCTTTAAGTGCAGTCACAATCTGAGATACTGGGGTTGGAACTTCAACATATAAATGTTAGTGGAGCCCATAACAGTCTGTATATCAGTGCAATTAACATGCTTATCTGAAATTTATTGGACAAGACATTGTGGTTCTATAGAAGGTCCTTGTTCTTAGCATATGTATGCTGAAATATTTATGGGCAAAGAGTCATCATGTCTGCAATTTTCTCTCAAATGCAGAAAAAAAATTGAGAAAGAACCAATGTGACAAAATATTAACAAATGGTAAATCTAGATAATGGGTATAAAATATTCATTGTAATATTCTTGCAACTTTTCTATAGATTTGAAATTTTCAAAATAAAAAGTTGGAAGGAAGGAATTTGATCTCATCCTCAAAGCCCCTGACTGCCAAAAATATGCCATGTCCCCCTATTATGTGCTCAGAGTGGCTGTTCTTTTCTGCCTTAGCACTCATCTCTGTTTATCTTATATTGGGATTTTGTTTGACCACTGTCTGTCTGTCTAAGCTACACAAAGACAGATACCGGCCTGCTTGGCTCATGTCTGCACCCCAGCAGCTGGCACAAGACCTGGCACTCAATGATATTGAATTGAATGAATGAACATTTGTCACGGTTTGAATATTTGTCTCTTCCAAAACTCAGGTTGAAATTTAATCTGCACACCTTCAGCCATCTGATCTTTGACAAAATCGACAAAAATAATCAATGGGAAAAGAGTTCCCCATTCAATAAATGATGCTGGGATAACTGGCTAACTATATACAGAAGAATGAAACTGAACCCTATCTTTCACCATATACAAAACTTAAGATGGATTAAATATTTATGTGTAAGACCTAAAACTATTTAGAATCCTAGAAGAAAACCTAGGAAACATCATTCTGGACATTGGCCTTAAGAAAGAATTTATGAAAACAAAAAACAAATGAAACAAAACAAAAAGAAAAGATTAAAAAAAAGAACTTATGACTAAGTCCTCAAAAGCAACTGCAACAAAACAAAAGTTGACACACGGGACCTAATTAAACTAAAGAGCTTCTGCACAGTAAAAGAAACTATCAACAAAGTGAACAGACAACCTAGAGAATGGGAGACAATTTTGCAAACTACACATTTGACAAAGATCTAAGATCCAGAATCCATAAGGAACTTAAACAATTCAACAAGCAAAACACGAATCACCTCGTTAAAAGGCAAGGCCGAGCACAGTGGCTCATGCTTGTAATCCCAACACTTTGGAGGGCTGAGGTGGGAGATTGCTTGAGGCCAGGAGTTTAAGACCAGCCTTGGCAACATAGCAAGATTGTTTCTTCAAAAATATAAAGAATTAACTGGGTATGGTGGTGCACACCTGTAATCCCAGCTACTCAGGAGGCTGAGGCGGGAGGATCCCTTGAACCCAAGAGTTTCAGGCTACAGTGAGCTATACTTGCACCACTGAATTCCAGTGACACAGCAAGATCCCATCTATAGGGAAAAAAAGTGGGCAAAAGGCATGAACAAACAATTCTCAAAAGAAGATATACAAGTAGCTAAATAATCATGAAAAAAATGCTTAACATCACTAGTTATCAGAAAAGTGTGAATCAAAACCATCTGACTGGTTACTGTCTGACAGACACCATCTCATACCAGTCAAGATGGCTATCACTGAAAAGTAAACACACACACACACACACACACACACACACACACACACACACACAAACATGCTGGCCAGGCTGCATAGAAAAGAGAATGTTTATGTACTGTTGGTGGGAATGTAAATTCATTCAGCCACTGTGGAAAACAGTTTGGAGATTTCTCAAAGAACTTAGAACTACCACTTGAACAAGCAATCTCATTACAGGGTATCTATCCAAAAACAAATAAATTATTCTATCAAAAGGACATGCATTTGTACATTCATTGTAGCACTATTCACTATAGCAGAGACATGGAATCCACTTAGGTGTCTATCAAGAGTGGATTGGATAAAGAAAATTTGGTACACATACACCATAGAATATGATACAGCCATAATAAAGAAGAAAATCATGTCCTTTGCAGCAACATGGATGCAGCTGGAGGCCATTATCCTAAGTGAAATAATGCAGGAACAGAAAATCAAGTGCTGTGTGTTCTCACTTATAGGTGGGAGCCAAACGCTGGGCACTCGGGGACACAAAGATGAGAAAACTAGACACTGGTAACTACTAAAGTGGGGAGGGACAGAGGGTGCAAAGATTGAAAAACTACCTATTGTGTATTGTGCTGATGCTGAGTGATGGGATCGATCATAGCCCAAACCTCAGCATCATGAGATATACCCATGTAACAACCTGCAGGTGTATCCCTGACTCTAAAATAGAAGTTAAAATACACACACACAGCCAGGTGCAGTGGCTCATGCCTGTAATCCCAGCACTTTGGGAGGCAGAGTTGGGCAGATCACGAGGTGAAGAGATTGAGACCATCCTGGCCAACACGGTGAACCCTGTCTCTGCTAAAAATACAAAAATTAGCCAGGTGTGGTGGCACACACCCGTAGTACCAGCTACTCTGGAGGCTGAGGCAGGAGAATCGCTTGAACCCAGGAGGCAGAGGTTGCAGTGAGCAGAGATCATGCCACTGCAGTCCAACCTGGGCCACAGAGTGAGACACCGTCTCAAAAAATAACCCCCAAAAATAAAAAAACATGTGCGTGCATGCGCACACACACGAGAGAGAGAGAGAGAGAGGGAGAGGAGAGAGAGAGAGACAGAGAGAGAGGAGAGAGAGAGAGAGAGAGAGGAGAGAGAGAGAAAGAAACATAGAGACAGAGAGAGAAATTTAATCTCCAATGTGGCAATATTGAGAGATGAGTCCTGTAAGAGGTGATTGGGTCATGAAGGTTCCTGTCACGACCCCTTAGTGGGTTAATGGCTTCATAGGGTACCATGGGAGCCGGACCGACATAACTTTATCCGAAACACAGGAGGGCCCCGAGCAGGGACCAGCCTGCCCAGCCGCCTGGCCACGCGGTGCCCACGCAGTCTCAGGACTCAGCAGGGTCCCCACCAGCGGGAAGGCCCTCGCCCATGCAGCCCCTCCACCCTGGACTTCTCAACCCCCATAACTATTAGGAATCAATTTCTTTTCCTTACAAATTACCTGGTTTCACGTATTCGGTTATAAGCAACAGAAAAGGGACTAAGACAAACATAGATGGGGCCAATCAAGGACAGACCAGAAACCTCCAGGGTTGGCGGGGAGGAGTCTAGATCGCAGACGGTCTCTTGGAATTTTCTGAATGTCAGGCGTGCGACCCTCCGGCCTTTGCCTCTTTGCCCCTTTATTTCTCCTCCTTCTCCTCAGTCCTTTCCTCTCTCTGCCACCTCCGCTCCCTCCTTTCTTCCCCACCCCTCACACCCCTCCCCCGCCCCACCCCGTTGCCATTGAATTCCTGGGTTCTGAGCCATCAACGAGGTCCTGGGCTCCGGGGCCAGGCTGGGGCTCCCCGGAATTCCAGATCCTCGGAGGGAACCGAAGGCGGCGCAACTCTTTGAGGGGTGCGGCAGGGGACGCGGAGCAAGGGCAGGCACCGCCTGGGGACACCTCACAGCCTGTCCCATGCTTTCATTTTCTGGGATGAGGTCTCTTCTTCCAAGGGCTTCTAATTCCTCTCCCGCAAAACAGAAGGCTTCTCCTCCCCATGTACTTGAGCATCCGCTCCAAGTGCAGCCTGCATTCCTCTCGCCCGCCCAGATGGCCAGTCAAGGACTGGCCATTGAATTCCTGGGTCGAATCCCATTGCGTCATTCCACGAATGGGGAAACTAAGGCCCCGGGATCACTGGGGGCCCCCACCCGGGAAGGCGAACAACCAGGGGCTCAGAGCTGCTCCTACCCTCAACAGCCATGGCCTCAGGCAAGCAGGGGCTGCTCTCCCGGGCCTTAGTTTCCCCATTCATGGAATGAAGCATTGGGATTTGATCTGGTGCCCAGGTTGGAAGTGGCGGTGATGGAGAGACGTGCCACCCTCTGAAAGGAAGCTAAATTTGTGTGTGTGGTGGGGAGGGTACTTTTGATTAGAGATCACCCATAGCTATTAAGGATTTTTAAAGGGGTCTCTAACGACACTCCCTCCCTCTTCCCCGGCCCCAGCACTGTCATGACCCTGGGAAGTCTCTGTTGTTCCAGCTTTGAAGGTAGGCCCTTTCCCACCTAGAGGACAGAGCTGCCACCCACCACCCTCTGGCCGGCTGTGCCCTGCACAAAGGCACCCAGCCCAGGGCAAGATCATCCTCACCAGCCAAACCAGGAGCCCGGGCATAGACCTGTATTTGCCTGGAGAAAAGAAAGTCCTTTCAAAAAGTGCACAAAGGCTCTGCCTGGGCTGGCACTTGCCTCAGGAGTCACCATTAAATTGCTGCTTATGGCTGGATGGCCTGATCCTTCCAAGACAGCTAGACTTGTCTTGAGCCAGACTGAAGGTGGTTACGCTATCACCTCAGGGGAAGAACTGCAGAAATAATCTAGGACTCCTCTTTATAGCTCAAATCTATTCACTCCTCTCCAGCCGCCTTCCTTCTGGCGCGGACTATAGCCTCTTGGATATCTTAGATATCTCCTTACTTCACCCCTTTCGGCCTCCCACAACAGCCAGGGAGTCTTTTTAACACGCAAATCAGCCCATATCAAACTCCCCCCCCAACCCCGACCAGCCCATCTAATAAGCTCCCCACCAAACTGCTTGCCATCAGTTTTATCTCCAAGATTTGTAGTCGTTTATGTACCTACTCCCTGGTTTCTTGTCCATCCCCCCACTAAGCGAAATACCACATGAGAACAGAGCTTTATGGGTTCTGGTTCAAGGCTTAACTCCTGTGACCAGCAGGGATGTGGGAGGTACCGGGTCAACTTTCATGACCAGATGAAACAGCCAGTAGATAATTGTCTTGTGCCCTTTTCCTGTCCTATCAGTTTTGGAGCTGAACAAACTGAAGCCCAGGGTAAAATGTGAGCTGTGTGGAATGACTGAGGTCAACCTGTCGGTGGTGGAGCCAGGACTGGAGCCTGCCCACTGACTCTCAGTCCCCAGCTGCCCTGCCAGTGAAATGACCAGCTCACAAGAATGTCTGATGCTCTCGAGGTGCCCTGAGCTATGGGTGACTGTCAGATGTTCCCATTCCTCCAAGAAAACACAATCTGATGCTACATCTCAAGCCTCTGACTTTCCTCTGAACTTGAATCTTTTAGAGAAAAGAGCTAGGGGAACATACATAACCACTGGGCATCACGATCTAACTTCTTGCCAGTGCCACACTGAACTCAGGCCCAATCTACTTACTCTAACAGAAGATCCTAAAGAAACTAAAAACTTCTCAAAGGAACTTTCAATCAAAATAATATTTGAGGCTGGGCACAATGGCTCATGCCTATAATCCCAGCACTTTGAGAGGCTGAGGTGGGCAGATCATCAGAGGTGAGGAGTTCAAGACCAGCCTGACCAATGTGATGAAACCCCATCTCTACTAAAAGTATAAAAATTAGCTGAGCGTGGTGGCAGACACCTGTAATCCCAGCTACTCAGGAGGCAGAGGTTGCAGTGAGCAGAGATGGCACTACTGCAATCCAACCTGGGCAACAAGAGTGAGACTCTGTCTCA
>NW_016107553.1:1186439-1195852 GCF_001604975.1 Cebus imitator | reverse complement strand
AAAGTCAAATAAAAAAAAAAAAAAAAAATTGAACACAATTTTAAAAGTCAAATATTGCTAATAAGCTTCAGTTAAAAAAAAAAAAAGGCAACACACAGTTAATCTTGTTTAATGCTGAGCCGTGATAGTGTACTATCATGACATTTATTTTCTTTTATAACTTTTTTAGTTTCCTTTGGCTAAGTATTGCTCTTTTTTTTTCTTTGCTAAGATTTCTTTGAACTTTTGGCTAAATCTTCCCATGTCCTCTGATAGACCAAAAGTGCTTCTAAGCACACTTTATGCCATTAGTAAATCTGTTTACCAGTCCTCAGTGCCATATTTTCCCAGAGATGGTGCTTCTGGAACCTTGCTTCCTCTCACTCTCCTCAGACCCGTGGTTCTCTGGGCCTCCTGGTCATGGTTAAGGAAACCGGGAAAGCTCAGAAGCTAGTGGCAGCCACAGCTCCACTCTACCTTGAGTCTCTGGCTGCACACCTGTGCTCAGTCGCTTCGCTTATGTGTTTATTGAAGAATAATGCCAACATTTCACTGTCTGTGAAAAAGCAAGTATACAGTAGAGAGAGGAGCTGCGATATAATCATACTTTGCCTGGGCCCTACCATGCTTCAATTTGACACTGTAATTGAATGGAATAGCGTACACAGAATATTGTGAGATTTTAACCAGGTTATTGTTGAAGTAAATTTTAGGGTTCCCTGAATTTACTTAGGTCATCAAGTTTTATGGTAACTCAAAAAGAATAAATTAATTAGGAGAAAACAGAATCCTCCAAGCATCACCCAAATCTTGTTATTCCATTCCGAGTCAGCCTTATAAGTGGTCGGGGTCATGATCTGAAGTGAGTTCTGAAGAGCTGCTGCCCCTGAATGTCACCTGTACTGGTATTTGGAAAAGACCACCCAGATTTCCATCATTACTGCTCCAACATCAATTGCCTTTAGATCTGTTGTTGAAACTTACCTTTCTTTTGGAGGAATCACATTTTAAACTACATCTAGGTTTTTACTTTAGGGGGAATGTGTATTAACCACTTTCTAGAGAGCAGATGGAGTGGAGGACTCTTCCAGTGGATGGAGCTCTCTCATGAAACTACAGCCCACCATCGTGTGCAGAATGGATGGTGGGCCCTCCATTAGTGTGCTGGTCAGTGGCAGAGCAGTACCAAGGGGGTGGAGGAATTGTCACACCTGTATAATCAGCAAGCCCTCAGCACCTCTTTATCCTCACCCCTCACCTGGATTTTAACTCTCAAGTCAGATGTGGTGCTTTCTGTCTTCCTTTGTGTCATGACAGCATAAAACAGACATCAGAAAGGATGACCTCAGCTCTCCTTCTTCCTTGCCTTTGATGTGACCCATGAAAGTGAAGATCTTAGTTTAAGCTGACTTTCACCCAGGAGAATCGGGAGAAAGTCTTATCTTGTTGACATAAAGACACCAGCACCACCCTATGTTACCTTGATCACACAGAATCTGTCCTGATGCCCACAGTGGCTGCTGAGGTCTGTCTGGCTAGGAATAGAGGCTTGGCCAATTTCTGGAATTATGGAGCATTAGAGTTTGCTGGGGGTCTCCCAGCTGTCTAACTAGACCAGACAGGAGAGCAAATCCTCCAATTCAAACTCACCTACTCTGTAAAGAGGAGAATTCAGGGAAGGGTTACCCAAGACTGATGCAGTTTGGGCTTTGCAGGGCACTACATGGCCCCTGTTTTATGCAGATGCCAAGTTTTCCATCTGGTTATCTGTCTCTCTCCTGTGGCTTTCTCTCTCTCTCTCTCTCTCTCTCTCTCTCAATTCCTTCCTCATCTCCCTTTGTTTCTCCCTCTGGTGTTCTCCATACACAACTTTCTTTTCATAAATCAAGGAAGCATTAAAACAATGAGACAAACCTAGGTCCTTAACATTCTGAAGTTTACTTGACATTAGCTCTGGGGATATGTGTGCACTCATTTTCTGAGAGTTTTGGTGCAGGATTTTTCTTGACCCCTTTGATGGACTCACAACAGGGGTGCTCTGTTACTTAGCCTGCTGAGCTCAACCCTTTGCAGGAGGGAGTACCTGAGTGAGCAAGTGTGGGATCCAGCCACTGCTCTGGGCGCCGGCTGCTCCAGGCACCAACACAAGCAACCTTCATGCAGGGCCCACAGCCAGACCAGGTGTGAGTGAACAAGTGCAGCATCCAGCTGGCCATTCCAGACACTGGCAGCAGCAAGCTTCATGTAGGGCTTATGGTGATGCCCAGGTGGGGGTGCCTGTGACCCTGAAGCCCCAGAGGGAGTGTTCCTGTGCTCTCTTAGCTCCATCATCCCTGTCTGTGGTTGGCTGTGTGTTAGCAGTTCAGTTGGCTCCTTGCCTGGTCACATGGGGCAACTGCCCTCTGCTGGTGAGAACAAAGGGCTGATGTAACATATTTTCTGGGTACCCATACTCGGTGGGTCCCAGTCTCTTGTCTGGTGTCCAAGATGAATGAGGTCATATGGATGAATTGAAGGATGGTGAAGGTGGAGAATGTTATTGAGCAGAGAGGGGAGCTGGAAAGGGGACAGGAAGGACAGGTAGCCTTCCCTGAAGTCACGTTGTCTCTTACCTGAAGTCAAGCCATCTCTCCTTGCTGCCAATTGAGTCTGGGGTCTTTATAGGTACAGGATGGTGGGGAGCGGGGAGAGTCATAGGTAGTTTTGGAAAAGGCAATATTCGATTGGTAAAAAGGCATTATTCAGAAAGAACCAATCGGAGAGAGCAGGCAAACAGGAATAGAAGTTTGGGTGGCAGATTTCAGGCTCTTCGGCTTGAAGGTGGGGTTTCACCAGGACCTGCCTCTGTCTGCCTAGAATTTCTCTGCCTCCTGCCTCTAAGTTTCATGTCATATGGAAGCGAAAGGGTCCTGGTCTGTTTTTCCAGCAAGATGTGAGTTCTGCTCCCCATCAATAATGAAAATCATGTGTTTACCCTGAATTAGCAACATAGATTTTTGCCCTCTAGGTTCTATCAGTGGCTATGACTTTGATTTATAAAAAGCTTAGTGGAACATAACTGTAGGTCAATCTGATAATATAACCACACAGAGGAAAACAAATGAACTTTTGAACAAAGTACTCTTAACTGCACAAACTTGGTGGGATATAGTCCAAAGATTACAAAACTGCAAAAATCTTTACCTTAGGCAGTTTGTGGTCAGTGGTGATTGTGGTGAAGTAATTATTTTATTTTATTTTTATTTTTTTGAGACAGAGTCTCGTACTTTTGCCAGGTGCCAAGCTGGAGTGCAGTGGCACGATCTCGGCTCGCTGCAACCTCCACCTCCCGGCTTCAAGCAATTCTTCTGCCTCAGCCTCCTGAGTAGCTGGGACTACAGGTGCATGCCATCGCACCCAGCTGATTTTTGTATTTTAGTAGAGACAGGGTTTCACTGTGTTGGCCAGGATGGTCTTGATCTCTTGACCTCATGATCTGCCCGCCTTGACCTCCCAAAGTGCTGAGATTACAGGCGTGAGCCACCGAGCCCGGCCGTGGTGAAATAATTATTAAACTATTTTTAGTATATCATAGTAGATGAATCAACAGATTTATATTTGGGGGAAAAATATTTTACTCTGGGGGAAGGGAGACATGAATATGGAATGAAGAAAAGAAAAAAAAACTTTTGTGTTGGATTGGAATCAAAAGTATCAGTACAAATGCATACTTTAAAAAATATATATTTATAATATATGTTCTATATATTATAAATAAATAATATAAATTTATACATATTACATTATATGTGTGTATGAATATATATATATATGTATATATATATATATATATATATATATAATTTCCCAACTCTGTTTACTCCAAAGGCCTAGAAGCAATGACAGTCCAGTAGTAGTGAGCTCTAAATGGAGCCAGAGCTCCTTAGAGAAATGGTTAATTCCAGGGCTGGGTAGGGAAAAATACAAGGTGAATCTGGAATGTCTCCTTATGCCAGAAAGCATAGGAAATGTCCAAAAACTGATGAGATGTCAAAAAGACATAGGAGCCATCTTGAAGGAGCTCACATTGGTTAAATTTGGGTCAGCTGGAACATCAAAAAGAATAGTGAAAGTAATAAATAATAACACATCAAAACAAATCAATGAGTCCATTGAAATACTAAAAATAGGCCAGATGCAGTGGCTCACGCCTGTAATCCCAGCACTTTGGGAGGTGGAGGCAGTTGGATAGTGAGGTCAGGAGTTCAAGACCAGCCTGGCCAACCTGGTAAAACCCCATCTCTACTAAAAACTACAAAAGTTAGCTGGGTACGGTGGTGGGCACCTGTAATCCCAGCTACTTGGGAGGCTGAGGGAGGAGAATTGCTTGAACCTGGGCGGCAGAGGTTGCAGTGAGCTGAGAATGTGCCACTGCACTCCAGCCTGGGTGACAGAGTGAGACTTTATCTCAAAAGAAAAAAGAAATACTAAAAATAATAAGTGTGGAGTGAGATGGAAAATATCTTTTTTATAGAATAATACCACCACATAAATGTAAAAAGAATGACAAAATTTTAAAAATCATCATTTCCGCCCAGTGCGGTGGCTCACACCTGTAATCCCAGCACTTTGGGAAGCTGAGGCAGGTGGATCACTTGAGGTCAGGAGTTCAAGACTAGCCTGGCCAGCGTGGTGAAACCCTGTTTCTACTAAAAATACAAAAAAATTAGCCGGGTGTGGTAATGCACACCTGTAATCCCAGCTACTCAGGAGGCTGAGGCAGGAGAATTGCTTGAGCCAGGGAGAGGCAGAAGTTGCAGTGAGCCGAGATTGTGCCACTGCACTACAGATTAGGCAACAAGGGCAAAACCCTGTCTCAAAAAAAAAAAAAAAAAAAAAAAAATCAGCCTTTCCAACCACCCATTTCAATAACAAAGGTTCATCAAGGGATGCTCAACCACCAAGGAATACCAAGGAAATAGGATATTCACAGTCTCAATATGTCACTTTATTCACGTCCACTTATTAGAAGGGAAAAAAATACTTGGATACCAAATGATCAAACCTAACATCACCTAAAGTGAGTTAAACTGGCCACATGTGCCTTCTGATGTCGTGCACTGAGAAAGATACATCTAAGATACATATTGGGGAAAGAGCTAATATTCCAGCCCAAATGTTTAACTTGAACTTACTTATGAGAAAACAATCAGACAAACTGAAAGTTGAAGGACATCCTACAAAATAACTTGAGTGAATGCTTAAAAATATCACTATAGTCAAAGAAAGTAAAGAGCTGTTATGACAACTAGATGCAAAGTGTGTTTCTAGATTGGGTCATTAATATGCTTTTTTAAAAAGCTATAGCCGGGCGCGGTGGCTCAAGCCTGTAATCCCAGCACTTTGGGAGGCCGAGGCGGGTGGATCACGAGGTCAAGAGATCGAGACCATCCTGGTCAACATGGTGAAACCCCGTCTCTACTAAAAATACAAAACATTAGCTGGGCATGGTGGTGCGTGCCTGTAATCCCAGCTACTCAGGAGGCTGAGACAGGAGAATTGCCTGAACCTAGGAGGCGAAGGTTGCGGTGAGCAGAGATCGCGCCATTGCACTCCAGCCTGGGTAACATGAGTGAAACTCCGTCTCAAAAAAAAAAAAAAAAAAAAAAAAAAAAAAAAAAAAAAAAAAAAAAAAAAAAGCTATAAAGGGCATTTTGGGGACAATATAGGAAATTTGAATATGAACGCTATATTAGATAATGGTACTATATTGAGATTAAATTTCCTGAGTGTGCTAGTTATTTTGTGTTTAGGTAGCAAAATATTCCTGTTCTTAGGAAATAAATGCGGAAGTACTTAGAAGTGTTGTGATGCAGACGTCACGTTTAAGTGAGACATGCAACTTACTCTCAAATGACTGGGGAGAGGGGTAAAAAAACATTTATATGAAGAGAATGGAGTAAGAGAGGAAACAACCACACTCAAATGTAATAAAATGTCAACTGAATTTTCTAGATAAAGAATATATCAATACAAGCTGGGTGCAGTGGCTCACACCTGTAATCCCAGCACTTTGGGAGGCTGAGGTGGGTAGATTACCTGAGGTCAGAAGTTTGAGGCCAGCCTGGCCAACATGGTGAAACCCTGTCTCTACTAAATAAGCAGAAAATTAGCTGAGTGTGGTGGCACACACCTGCTGTACCAGCTACTTCGGGGGCTGAGGCAGGAGGATAGCTTGAGCCTGGGAGGTCGAGGCTGCAGTAAGCCCTGATTGTGCCGCTGCACTCCAGCCTGGGCTACAGAGTGAGACCCTGTCTCAAAAAAAGAATATATAGAGATGGGCTGCACTATTTTTTTCAACTTTTCTGTAGGCTTGAGAATTTTTTAAATAAAAAGTTTTGGAAAAAGTAAGCTTATAGCTAGGGAAAAAATGTATGGATATTATATTATTAGGTTTCCCTAGAGGGACAGAATTAACAGGATATATATACACGTAAAGGGGAGTTTATTGAGTATTAACTTACATGATCACAAGGTCCCACAACAGGCTGTCTGCAAGTTTGAGGAGGAAGGAGAGCCAGTCCAAGTCTCAGAACTGAAGAACTTGGAGTCTGATGTTCACAGGCAGGAAGCATCCAGCACAGGAGAAAGATGTAGGCTGGGAGGCTAGGCCAGTCTCACCTTTTCACGTTTTTCTGCCTGCTTTATATTTGCTGGAAGCTGATTAGATGGTGCCCACCAGATTAAGGTGGGTCTGTTTTCCCCGGCCCACCAACTCAAATGTTAATCTCCTTTGGCAACACTTAAACAGACACACCCAGGATTAATACTTTGCATCATTCAATCCAATCAAGTTGACACTCAGTATTGACCATCACAGAGATGGTTCAGCACAATCCATTTGAGCCCAAGTTCACAGCTTAGTCAGTGTTGGTAGACTTTGATAGGTATACTTTCTGGCAACAGATAAAAGATTCAAGCTTCCGAGAGCTCAGAGTTCACGTACCAATTACCTCTGATGGACTCCTCTCATCCTCTTGGGACCTGGTGGGGTGAGGAAACTGACCTTGAGTGACCAAGCCCCATGACCTGCCCTGGAATGTGAATTTCTCATGCTATCCCAAGTGCCTCCTCTAAAGTGAGTTTCTAGAAATCAGTTCTTCATTACACAGAGTAATGCTTCTCACAGAAATATTTACATAATTCTAAAGCAAGGTCCATGGCAGTGTCTTCTAAACCCAGCTGCTCATCAGAATCACTTGCAGGACTGGTTAAACCACAGATTGCTGGGCCTAACACCCCCAGTTTCTAACCTAGTTAATCTGAAGTGGGCCCTGAAATCCCTATTTTTAGAGAAATGCCCAGGTACCTCTAATTTGGAAATGACTATTGAAATCACAGGACAGGTGACCTTTAAGGAATTTTCTTACTCTAGGTGTATAGCCACTTAAAAATAGAGAATTAAGGCCAGGTGCGGTGGCTTGTGCCTGTAATCCCAGCACTTTGGAAGACTGAGGTGGGCGGATCATGAGGTCAGGAGGTCAAGACCAGCCTGGCTAACATAATGAAAGCCCATCTCTACTAAAAATACAAAAATTAGCCAGGTGTGGCGGCACATGCCTGTAATCCCAGCTACTTGGGAGGCTGAGGCAGAAAAATCACTTGAACCCAGGAGGTAGAGGTTACAGTGAGCCAAGATCATGCCATTGCATTCCAGTCTGGGTGACAGAGTAAGACTCCATCTCAAAAAGTAAAAAAAAAAGAGAGAATTAAAATACAGACACACTTAAGAAACAAGAGGAAACTTTTCCTTGCTCAATAATCTAGTCCCATAATGGTAAACCTCTTCTGTCTAAGATTCAAAGGCTGCAAGGTAAGTAATACTTAACTGCTTCTGAGTGCATTAAATAATCGAGCCACAGCTTGAGTCTTGAGGTTGGAAAGGTGCTTTCAAATGTCGCAGACGCTGGGTATTTGGATCAGGAATGTGGTCTGGATGCCTTCCAGCCAGAGTCTGCCTGTGCCAGGCTGGCAGGGCCTCAGCACGGCCCAAACCCTGCCTCCCCTGGCTTCTGAGAGCTTTGTCTCTGCCATGTGGGAAGGAAACCGTCTGGGTCTAGAAATACACCAAAGCACCAAATATATCTGTGGATGCTAGAAGTCTGGAATCAGAGACGATTAGTGCTCAGAAGAAACTAGCCATTGTCTAGTTTTCTTCTCTTACCATTTTAGAGGTGGGGAGCTATGAGCTCCAGAAAGCTTTGACACATGTCTGGGAAACATCAGAGATGGATCTCAGCTGAATCTAGTCTCTCCAGCTTATCTCTGATTCAAACATGACTTGTTTTTAGTTATCTGTGAAGATAATAAAAATCAAGCATTGAGTGAAATAAGAAGGCTAACTCAAGAAATTTAGGCCAAGCTCTTTGTGGCAAAAATATACCTAGTAAGCTTTGGAATTTTTTTCCCCTTTATTTCTTCCTTGGGTCTTTTCCTCAAAATGAGTGCTTTCAGTGTCTGCTTGTCTTTAAAAGTCAACAATAGTTAGAACTTCATGATAATGGGAATGATTTCTTTTGCTCAAATTTTGCCTGATTGAGGTGAACTACAGATTAAACAGACAAACCAATCTCATATAGAAAAATACTATAAAATTGTTAGCTTGCAACTCCACTTAAAATGGATATTTAAGGGCTGGGCGCGGTGGCTCACACCTGTAATCCCAGCATTTCGGGAGGCCAAGGCAAGTGGATCACGAGGTCAAGAGATTGAGACCATCATGGCTAACACAGTGAAACGCTGTATCTACTAGAAGTACCACTTTGGGAGGCTGAGGTGGGCGGATCACCAGGTCAGGAGATTGAGACCAGCTTGACCAACATGGAGAAACCCTATCTCTACTAAAAATATAACATGCCTGTAATCACAGCTACTCAGGAGGCTGAGGCAGGAGAATCGCTTGAACCCAGGAGGTGGAGGTTGTGGTGAGCTGAGATCACACCATTGCATTCCAGCCTGGCAATATATCAAGACTCCGTCTAAAAAAAAGAGAAAAAAAAAAGACTTTGGAATTATAAGACACTAGCTAAAACTATTGAATTCATTTGCATATCTGTTATCCCTTTATAAAAAGCAAAACAAAATAAGTTAGCCTGTCAAAGTATTAGATTTCCTAGAAATTTTACATCTCTTAATGAGGCTTCCAGGATTTAAAAGGATTAGCAGTGTTTGCTTGGGTCAAACTCTCCTGAGGCAGCAAACACTTGTCCTCACAGTCTGGGGGATTCTGGTTAGAATCCTTTTGGTTACAAAGAAAAGAGACCAGGCCGGGCGCGGTGGCTCAAGCCTGTAGTCCCAGCGCTGTGGGAGGCCGAGGCGGGTGGATCACGAGGTCGGGGGATCGAGACCATCCTGGTCAACATGGTGAAACCCCGTCTCTACTAAAAATACAAAAA
>NW_016107553.1:1185095-1186420 GCF_001604975.1 Cebus imitator | reverse complement strand
ACTCAGGAGGCTGAGGCAGGAGAATTGCCTGAACCCAGGAGGCGGAGGTTGCGGTGAGCCGAGATCATGCCATTGTGCTACAGCCTGGGTAAAAAAATAAAAATAAAGTCTCAAAAAAAAAAAAAAAAAAAAAAAAAAAAAACAAAGAAAAGAGACCCAGTTGAGTGTGCTCAAGAAAAGAGGCCTTAATCATGAGAACCCAATGGAAAAACACGATCTGTGGACTAGAGCCCAAGGCAGCCAGCTCTGAAGGGACTAAGATGGGAGACCCCAGACAGGAACAGGATCTCGCTCTCTTTCTCTCTCTAATGGCTTCTCAGCTTTTCTCAGTGCATCTACTTCCTCTCTTTCCTCCCTCTGGCTTTCTCTGTGTGAATTGCTCCTCTCCCCAAATCTCATCTTGCTTGTGGGCCATAATAGCTACCCCAGCCTCAGTTCTGTCTTGCTTTTCAACGGTAGAGATATCACTGTCACCACTTGGGAATTTCCCTCTGGAGGCGCTTCTCGAGAGAGAAACCTGACTAGTGTGCCTTATTTTCTGGAGCCGGCTATATAAGGTGTAGGCTGCTGGCTGGTTTGTAGTTGGTTCTTCTCACTGGGTCAGATGTCACTCCTGATTCTACTGGTCGTGGCCAGAGTCAGATGGTAGTAAAATGACCTTTGAAGTCACTTTTATGCAGCAGTACCTGTCAATGAGACAGATTCCTCCAGAAGGCAGTGTTTGGAGTCAAGACTATTTTAGTATTACGATGGTATTTTAAAAGATCAGATCAGAACCATAGGGTTGATCCTGAACCCCAAGTGTGTTTAACTATGTACCTATTGTGTCCTGGGATAATTCAAGAGATAAAACACCCCCGAAAGAACCCAGAAGTGGACCCAGGAGCCCAGCCTCTTTTTTTTTTTGTTGAGATAAAGTTTTACTCTTGTTGCTCAGGCTGGAGTGCAATGGCGGCATCTAAGCTCACTGCAACCTCCACCTCCTGGGTTCAAGTGATTCTTCCACCTCAGCTTCCTGAGTAGCTGGGACTGCAGGTGTGCACCACCACACCTGGCTAATTTTTTTGGTATTTTTAGTAGAGATAGGGTTTCACCATATTGGCCAGGCTGGTCTCGAACTCCTGACCTCAGATGATCTACCCATCTTGGCCTCCCAAAGTGCTGGGATTATAGGCATGAGACACCACACCCAGCCCCAGTCTTTTTTTAAACTCCTGGTATCTGTAAACAAAAGCAAAAATGGGACAGAGTAGAAGAGGATTGCCTGGTCTGTATTCCCTGCTGTTCTGTTGTGGGTTTTTTTTTTTTTTTTTTTTTTTTTTTTT
>NW_016107553.1:1182284-1184868 GCF_001604975.1 Cebus imitator | reverse complement strand
TTTTAGATGAAGTCTTGCTATGTCACTCAGGCTAGAGTACAGTGGCTCAGTCTCAATCTTGGCTCACTGTTATCTCCACCTCCTGGGCTCAAGTGATTCTCCTGCCTCAGCCTCCCAGCTAGGTGGGATTACAGGTGTCCGCCACCATGTCCGGCTAATTTTTATATTTTTAGTAGAGATGGGATTTCACCATGTTGGTCAGGCTGGTCTCGAACTCCTGACCTCAAGTGATCCACCCACTTTGGCCTCTCTAAGTGCTGGGATTACAGGTGTGAGCCACTGCATCCGGCCTCCCTGTTATCTTTGACTGCTTTTGAATTCACATCAAATCCCAATATCTGAACTCAGGATAAGCTTAGGACAGGGTAGACCCTTGGTAGAAGTTAAAGGAAAGGGCTCCATCTGGGCAATTTTCAGGCTGAGATTATGGTAGATTGTTGGCAGACTTCTGTCTAGAATGGGATCAAGGGGTTAGCTAAGTATAGATAGTGAGATTTTGGTTTAATCAATCCAGAGAGGATAGTGGATCCTCGAGAGGTATAAATGGCTGAACTTTAAGCTCAAAATATTCTTCTTGTCAGAGAGAAGTTAACTGAGAATTTCATTCTAGAAGCCCAAGTAGGCTGATGTGAAGGAATACTTAGTACTCCAGGAAAAACGGGAGGGCCATGTAGAAGGCTGCTGTCCTTTGATCAAGTGCGGTGACATGCAGGAAGTTTTGTAGAACTGGTGATCAGCAAGACCCGTGCTGACAGTGAAGATGAGTGAGCAAAGATTTGAGAGTGCAGACTTTGGGTCAGACAGAAAGTTCCAGAGCTGCACAATTGGGTGAGCCTCACTTTCCTCATCTGTAACAGAGAAGTCGTATCTATTTCTTAGGGTTGTGAGGAGGGTAAATATGATGTTGTCTGTGAAGTTTAAATGTTTGCTGTAATTCAACTAACTATAGCTGTCAGCATCAGAATATTTGTCCATGACCATTGACAGAACACAATACCGTGCAGTATTTCAGTTGGCTTTTACCATTCAGAACTACGTTTTCTGACCACAAAAATGGGCAGAAATTAGGAGAAAAGGAAAACACTTTGATACTTCCTTTGAGGTAATCTCTTATTTTTAGAATTCTCTTTCCATCTGGGGTCAAAGCTTCTATTCTAAGGTTGAGGGCTAAAAACCCCTGGGAAGGACAGGACTTGAATCAAAATGTACACTAAAGGTCTAAATTATTGATATAATTTTTTAATGAGAAATATTTTCGGTGGTAAGGGCAGGGCTGGGGAGGAGAAATACATATTGGATGTTTGCAGGGAGCAAAAGTGAATGAAAATAGGTCAAGGGAACCAAAGACCAGGTATTCACATCTTCTTACGACCAGCTTGGCCTGTGTTTCACCACAAGATGCTCTGTTAAACTGGGTGACGTCTCTCAAAAATTCATAATGTGAGCTACTGTGTTAAAGGGTATGAGAAGTTCTACAGCCAAGAAGATGCCTTCACTTCATTCGGCTCAGCATTCCTAGGTTAACTGTCCATAGAACCTCTTTTTCAGCATAGGTCCTATCAGCCTCCTGAGGAACCAGGAATAAACTTTGCAATTCTGCTCCACATCTAATCAAAGAAGGGGGTCCACCCAATTCCAGTTTCTCCTGTATTTTCTCACTTTGACTTATCTAAGTGCATTGAAGAAGACAAGATTAGGCAAATGTAATCATTGTCTTCAAATATCTGAGGGTTGGCATAGACAGTGGGATTTACGTTTGCTCTGTGTATTCCAGAGAATAGAGTGAAGTTCGATTCTTTGGTTCCCAGGAAAGCAGACCTCACTTCTGAATAAGACACAGTTTTTAAAAATTGCCTTATTTTTTGAAAAGGCACTATAAGCATATGGTATACAATTTAAAGGGTGTTAATACCAAGTGAGGATGTGAATCAAGAAATCGTTACAAACTGCTGGTGGTATAGTCACTTGAAAAAGTGATCATTTCTGTATTGTGTAACCCAGCAATCCATCTTGTGGTATACACACCAGAGAAACTCCTGTGCACATGAACCAGATGTGTATAGGAATGTTCCAGGAAAGTCTGCATGTGCCAAACTGGAAATGAGCAAATGTCCACCGATAGGAGAATGGATAAACTATAGTATTTTCATATGATGGACTCGTGCACAGTGACAAAAATGAAAAACTACAGATATATGCTGCAACATGGACAAATCTTTGAAACTTAATGTTGAATGGAAAAGTAAGTTGTAGAAGACTGCGTATAGCATGATACAGTTTTTAATTAACTCAAAATCAAGTCAGATGAAATAATATATTGTTTAAGAATATATCCATATAGGCCAGGCACGGTGACTCACGCCTGTAATCCCAGCCCTTTGGGAGGCCAAGGTGGGTGGATCATGAGGTCAGGAGATCAAGACCATCCTGGCCAACATGGTTAAAACCCATCTCTTAAAAAAAAGATTAAGTAGCTGGGCGCGGTGGCTCAAGCCTGTAATCCCAGCACTTTGGGAGGCTGAGGCGGGTGGATCACAAGGTCAAGAGATCGAGACCATCCTGGTCAACATGGTGAAACCCCGTC
>NW_016107553.1:1162453-1181748 GCF_001604975.1 Cebus imitator | reverse complement strand
ATATAATTATTTTTAAAAGATAGCAAGAGACAGCATTATTTGTTATAGCCAAAAGACTTTTAAAAAACCAACTGTCAGCCCAGTGCAGTGACTCACACCTGTAATCCCAGCACTTTGGGAGGCTGAGGTGAGCAGACCACCTGAGATCATGAGTTTGAGATCAGCCTGACCAACATGGTGAAACCCCATCTCTACTAAAAATACAAAAATTAGCTGGACATGGTTGCATGCATCTATAATCTCAGCCACTCAAGAGGCTGAGGCACAGAAATCACTTGAGCCTGGGAGGCAGAGGTTACAGTGAGCTGACATTGTACCACAGCACTCCAGCCTGGGCAACAGAGCCTGACTTCTCTCAAAAAAAGAAAAAAAAAGCAACAACTGTCTTTCAAGTGATGAATAAATGAAATGAGGTTTAGCCATACAATGGAATGTTATTTGGCAATAAAGAAAAACAACACGCTGAGACATGCTACAACATGGAGGAGCCCTGAAAGTAATTCACTAAGTGAAACAAGCCAGTCACAAAGGACTGCATATTATATGATACCACTTACAGTACATGACATTTCAGAGTAAGTAAATCCATAGAGACAGAAAGTAGGTTGCTGGTTGCCTGGGTGGATAAGGGGCAGACATGGAGGACAGAGTTTTTTGGAGGGGAATAAAAATATTCAAAAATTATGATGGTTGTACAACTACAAATACTCTAAAAACCACGAAATTGTACATTTTAAATGGGTACATTATATAACATGTGAATTATATCTCAATAAAGTTATTATAAAAAGTAGCAACAGAATAATAGTCATAAAGTTCAAGAAGGGGTTATTTAAGGAGGAAGAAGTGCAGTGTGCAGAGGGGACACGCAGGATGGGTTAGAGAATGCGCCCAGAAGTAGCCTCTCCAGAGCTGAAAATGGTCTGGTAATAGCTGTGAGGTTCTGTCTGTGTGTGTTGGGGCTAGAGGTGCATTGGCATTCTTGATTTTTTAAAATCAGACTACATAATTTGTACATATGTTACAAATATTCTTTTGTTTGTATCAGATAATTCATAATAAAATTTTAATGCAAAATGTATGAAAAGACTGGCAGGTGAGGTGGCTCACGCCTGTAATCCCAGCACTTTGGGAGGCTGAGGCAGGCAGATCATTTGAGGTCAGGGGTTCAAGACCAGCCTGGCCAACCTGGCAAAACCCTGTCTCTACAAAATATATAAAAATTAGCCGGGCGTGTTAGCACACTCCTGTAATCCCAACTGCTCAGGAGGCTGAGGCAGGAGAATAGCTTGAACCTGGGAGGCAGAGGTTGCAGTGAGCCAAGATTGTGCACCACTGCACACCAGCCTGGACCACCGAGCAAGATTCTGTCTCAAAAAAAAAAAAAAAAAAAGAAAGAAGAAAAAAAAGTACAAAAAGACATACAGTAAAACTTGGCCTCACTCCCGTTACCCAACCTCCCAGTTTCCCACCTTGAAGACAATCACTGCTTGCTGGTTCTTGTGTGTCCTTCCAGAGAGCCTAGGTGTTTATAAGCAGGATGTGTGTGGACATGTGGAAGCGACTGTGCTCTCTGCACACTGTTCTACACATTGTTTCACAAATCTAATATGCTTTGGATAACTTTCCAAACCCGTATGCAGCGTACCCTTGATCGCGTTACTGGCCAAGAAGCTTTGTGTCTTATTTGGGAAGAATGTATGTTCTAGAGTCAGGCTGCCTTTGGTTGGCTGACAGCTTGCTCCTTTGCTTTATTCAGACCTGAAACAAAAAGTCCACCTCATCACAAATGGCTGTCTTCCATCACCCTCTACCCGCTTCCTTTCTATTTCTTCTTAGCACCACCTGGAGTAATATGTGTGCTTGTTTAGTTCTGTGTTTTCTTTCTTGTTCTTTTTTTTGTTTGTTTGTTTTTAGACAGGTCTCACTCTGTTACCTAGGCTGGAGTACAGTGGTGCAGTCATGGCTCACTGCAGCCTCCATGTCCTGAGCCCAAGCAATCCTCCTTCCTCAGCCTCCTGAGTAGTGGGGAACACAGGCACATGCTACCACGCCCAGCTTAATTGTTTGTTTTCATCTTCCCCACTAGAAGCAAGCTCTATGACAGCAAAGACTGTATTCCTTTGCCCTGTAGGGTATATCGCAGTAGGTACACAATAAGTATTTATGGAATGACTGAATAAATAAATGAAATCCCACCTCCATCATGTACTAGCTATAAAATTTTGAGCAAGCTACTAAATCTCTCCTTCCCTCAGTTTCCGCATTGCACAGTAAATAGTATATTAATGGCCATGAAGATTAAATAAATGTATACTTCTAAAACACTTGGAACAGGGCCTGGCACATAGTAGCATTCATTCTATGTGGGCTTTTCCTATTAGAGTATCCCAGTGCAGGGATGTATCATAATTTCTTTCACTGGTCTTCTATTGCGGTTGTTTCCAAGTGGGGCTGCAATGCAGAACTTTCTACTTAATGCCATTTTGCTCATGAGCAATCTATCTGTTGGATGAATTTCCAGAAGTGGAATTGCTGGGTTCAAGGTTACATATATTTTTAACTTTGAAAGATAATGCCAACTTGAAGAGATACTGATGAACAGAACTGGACCACACTGGAAGATGCTGTTCCCAACATTAGACACAATTTAGTCACAAGGCTCTGTGACCAGGTCTCAAGTCTGGGATGGTAGTCATTCTTCCTGCAGGTGGGAGGCTGGGCTGTGTGATTTGCAAGGTTCCTTCAGATCCAGAATGCAATAATATGTTCCATACTATTATTGGCTAAGTTCCAGGCATACTTGCAATATAAAAATGCAAACCTAAAATATTTCATTTTCTATTCCACTGGTGGTAATGCGGAGAGAAACTCTTTTTACCTTATTTTTAAACTAAAGAGCCAGTTTTTTGTTCACACTGTAGTGTTTTTATTTTTATTTTTTTGCTTTATTTTTGGACCATTTTGAAGGTATTTGGTATAAAAATTTTTAAACATCCAGCAAAGCTTTCAAAAAAAAGTGTGACCAATTATTTGAACTCTCCTTATACAAATTAAACGTTTCTATAATGATTGGGTTAGGAGGTGGGTCAAGAAATATTGTATTTCTTTTTTTTTTTTTTAACTTTATTGGGTCTTTTTTTTTCTGTTGAGTCTAGTCAATAATCCACATTCTACAGCCACTCAAATGTCAAAATGTTTCAAAAATATATAAAAAAATAAAGAAATGAATAGAAGCGTCCTTGTTCTTTAAATTATTTCTGTGTTACCCTGAACTGTAAGTGAACCCTCCTTGCTTATAAAAGAAGCAGCTGTTCATGCAATTGAAACCATGGTTCATTACAAGCTGACCTCGGATTCAGGAGTAAAACTTCCTCTATTTTACTACGACTATTCAGACAGGGACTGGAGATAAACAGTAATCAAAATCAGGATGAAACTTGACTGGGAAACCCTCTATGTTCTTTGGCAGAATTATAGCAGCTCTCGAATTGCCAGGAGTGAGGCAATGTGAAATGACCCTCAAACATTCCCTTCGAAACACAGCGGACCCAGGCTGCCAACTCTGAACCGACAAAGACCGATTGTGACGACTTCTTAAGCATATACTTATAGAAACATTAATTATCACAACCCTATTTTAAACATTTATAGAGAGTTGAGATGAAAGGGCCCTTTTAGATCCATTTTTATATTCCCTCTTGTGAGAAACTATGATTACAGAGTGTTTTTTTTTTTTTTTTCTTCTACCATAAAAGGAAAATGTATTGTCCGATGTGTCATGCTTTGACATAAAATAGGGATTTGGTAAAATGTTTTTAAAAGTCTGGTTTTTTTTTTTTTTCTCTCTCTCTCCTTGGAAATTCTGATTTCTAGGTCTCATTCCTAAAATACTAAGTTTGGTTTGAGGCTTATATGCTAATCAAGTTAGATGTGAGAAGATAGCAGGGAGATTCAATGGGTAAGTGGAGGTGATGTCAGGAACATGGTGGGGGACCCACTGCAGTGTGGGAGGTTTGGGCATCTTCATCAGGGAATGACACATTTTGGCAATGTGGACATTACGTTCAGTTTGCCAGGTTGCCAGTATAGAAGGTGATTCTAGAGTGAATCTGCTAAGGTCTAAGACAGTGGATTCTCAAGCATTAAAGTTCATCAGAGTCTTGGGGTGGAGCTGCTTTAAAATGGACACTATGGGCTGGGTGCGGTGGCTTATGCCTGTGATCGCCGCACTTTGGGAGGCCAAGGTGGGCGGATCATGAGGTCAGGAGTTCGAGACCAGCTTGTCCAGCATGATGAAACCCCATCTCTACTAAAAATACAAAAATTAGGCAGGCATGGTGGCATGCGCCTGTAATCCCAGCTACTCAAGAGACTGAAGCAGGAGAATCACTTGAACCCATGAGGAGGAGGTTGCAGTGAGTCAAGATCACGCCACTACACTCTAGACTGGGTGACAGAGGGAGACTCTATCTCAAAAAAAAGAAAAAAGAAAAAAGGACAATATGAGGTCTCCCATGGAGAATTCGATCAGTGTGTCTAGGGCAGAAGTGATGGTTTGGGGAGCAGCATTTTAACCAACGCTCCTGGTAATTTGCATGAAGGGAGTTTGAGGCCACACTTGGAGAGGAATGTGGCTTGAAGATTGATTATTCCTAGGCTGTCACTAAAAGGACCTTCAGTCATGTGTCTACTCAACCTACATTTATATGCTCCCTTTTTAGAACCCAACCCTACCACTTCCCCCCAGGCCTCCTCCATGGTGCATGCACCCTGTGTGAAGGTTGACTCCCACAATGGTCTGTGGCAGGCCGTGTGCAAGGGGGTTCTTGACTGAAGAGTGCTTTAACTTCTTGAAGTCAATCATAATTCTTTATAGAGTCATGAAAAAAAGAGGAGGGAGAAAGAGAGGTCTCAAGCCAAACTAGCCGCCCTTAGGGAGTAACTATCCTTAGCACGTAGGAGCTAAACTGGGTGTAGTGGAGCGAACATGATGCGGAGACCTGGACCTGCTTTGGTGGGGCTGACAGTTCAATGGGCACAGTGCAATACGGCAGCCTATTTTAAAAGCTAGGTGGTTTTAAGAAATCACAAAGGTAAACAAATTCAGTGAGCCTTCGTTTGAGCCTTGGCTCTGCTCATATTTCCCAGTGCCCACTCTTCCTCTCCACCCTCCTTTTCCTGTCCTCCCTTCTCCAGGCCAAGAGAACATCTGCCTGTTAGTAGTTCACCTTCTCATTCTCTGCTCTGCACATGTGAACATGAATCACTAGACATACAAAATAGGGTGTCAGGAGGACAGGAATGTGCTCCCATCAGGCCCAATGTCTCTTCCCGCCAATTCTCGGTGTCTGAAAAGCACCTCTGGACCAAGGCCAGCACAGACTGTTGCTCTTCTTCCTTCTGCCTCTAGCTTTCTGCATGATACCCAAGTTCAATCAGATAGGAACGGATAGGAATATGTGCCATTCACCCTGAAGCAAGCTCTTTCCCAGGACTGCCAATGCCAAGAGGTTCCAATTTAGCATTGAGAGAAGGAGAGGTTATTTATTAAGTACTTACCATGTGCCAAACACTTCGCATCCTTACCACGTCTAATCCTAACAATAGCCCTGCAAGCTAGGCAGCTCCGTTACGAGTGGGGAAGCTGAGGCTGAGAGATACTGTGACTTGTCCAAGGATGTACATATAGGACTAGAATGTCTGGAGTGGAGGGAGGGCTTTATGCTTTCGGTTTCTGGTTGCTTTTATGACTTGCTCAACTTTAAAGCATTTACTGTAGCTGCATTTTATACCCATTTAGGGGGCAGTATAGTGGCGAGGTGAAGAATTGGGACAGAGCACCCTGGGCTCTGGCTCTCACTAGCTGTGCAACTTCCCGCATGTTGTCTTCCCTGTCCCTTGTTTCTCTTGGGATAACAGCAGTAGTGATAATAATAATTCTTGGCTCATCAGGAATAAGTGATTGTGAAGGCTGGCAGGATGGCTCATGCCTGTAAGCCCAGCACCTTGGGAGGCCCAGGCCGAGGAATCACTTGAGCCCAGAAGTTCAAGTCCAGCCTGGGCACTATGGCAAGATCTTGTCTCTACAAAAAACTTAAAAAATTCACCCAGCGTGGTGGTGTGTGCCCGAAGTCCTAGCCACATGGGAGACTGAGGTGGGAGGATTGCTTGAGCCCAGGAGGTGGAGGCTGGCGGTGAGCAGTGATGGGCCACTGCACTGCAGCCTGAGTGACAGAGTGAGACCCTGTCTCAAAAGAGAGACAGAGAGAGAATAAGGTGCTTAGCACAGTGTAAGTGCCTCAACTAATATTGGTTAATTATATCATCATCATCTTTGCAAGCTCTCTTAAAATGGGATATAAATACATGATGAAAACAATGGCCAAATGGTGGCAGAGTGAAGGCACAAAGAATGTACGCATGAACAAAAGAGAGTGATGGTTCAGTGTGGGAGGCAGTGATGGGTCACAGAATGACTATGGTGCAGATATGCTGGGGCAGTCACCAAGGAAATGAGCCGATCCTTTTGGGGCAGCCTCCTGAGATACCTCCCCTCTCCCATGTGCTGCCTGGGCAGGCAGATCCAGGTTAGCCAGAGGCCAGATGGGCTAGCACCCTTGCAGGGGTCGCTCCCCAGGACCTCAGCAGTCTAGCCCCAATTATGGTGACTGCTAATTACCTTCCCAGCTGCAGCTGTGGGACCCTGCTGGGTGGGTGGAACTGAGGTTGTGGAGGTGGGGGTGATTCTCAGAGATTAAAGAGGGAGGCGGTTCCTGACCTGCCCATCTGGGAGCTCCTGATGTGCTGGGTGCATCCCAGCCCTGAGCTGGCCTGGCACCCTGGGGAGGAAACCCGGGACCAAGCAGAGGAGATCCTGAGGGGTCGATTAGACCAGGTGGGGAAGGCAGAGGGTTGGGGGGGAGCAGCCAAAGGCATTCCTGTTTGATTCTTAGTTTCCAGATGGCAAATTAAGGAGTAGAAAATTAATCCAGGTTCAAACTTGGAGAGACTGAGTCCTGAGCAGGGCTGTTAGAACAGTAGGCTGTGGCCTCATAGAGAGGGGAATCATAATATCTGCTTAACTCACCTGGCAGGGTGCTTGTGGAGTCCAATAGCCATAATCTGGGACCTGTAATTTGTCAACTATCTTTTACTGTCTTCATCCACGTATCCAGTATTTATGATGTGCCTGTGAGCTTGGTAATTATTAGTACGTCTGAGCCTTTGTAGGGCATACAAATTTTCCATCCATTGCCTGAAGGTATTTATTGTCCCAGAGTAATAACCATAATAATAAAAGTACCGAATCCCACTGATTTAATATCTACTATGTGCTGTTCATGATCTCACTGTATTGTGACAATTGTAATTAGGTAGCTATTATCAGCCTACTTTATAGATGAAGAAACTGAGTCTCAGGGAGATTAAGGAGCTTGCTCTCCATTCAGGACACATAGCTTCTGGTCAGTGCCGGAGCCAAGATTCATATCCAGACTCTATACTATAAAGCCCTCACTCTTGGTATAACTGCAAAGCCTTTACTCTTGGTTGCTGGTCCAAGGGGGCATCTATCCAATGTGAGAGATCACCCACTAATTGAAGGAGGATTTTGAGCCCTGGCTTCAATCAAAATTGTCCAAAATCCATCTTGCAAGGTCGGGATGCAGCAAGTGTTCTGCAGCCTGAGGAAAGGTGAGAGGGTTCAGTGAAGAGGCTCGAGGACAAGAGACAGTGAGGACAGTCACAGTGGCTGCTGCCTCCCCTGAGCTTCCCAGCAGCCCCATGAGGGAGGAGGGACAGGGATAACATCTCTGCTTTGAAACGATGGGAGCTCAAAGAGGTTATGTGGCTTGCCCCAGGTACCCCATTACTAAAGGATAAAAGTGTGTCCCTGGATTCCTTCCATTTTACAAGCAGCATGTAACCATGGAAGTTTTGTGGCTCGAGTATGGGAGATGGGAAGATGGACTGTCTTGTATCATTAAATGTATCATTTTCATTATTAGTGTAAGAGCATCACTCTTAACCTTTTTATTTTTTTCATGCCACAGACCCCTTTGGCAGTCTGCCAAGTCTGGGGATCCCTTGCCAAAAAACAGTTTTGTTTTTAAAATTGTGGTAAATGGCCAGGCGCGGTGACTCATGCCTGTAATCCCAGCACTTTGGGAGCCTGAGGCAGGCAGATCACAAGGTCAGGAGTTCGAGACCAGCTGGACCAACATGGTGAAACCCGTTTCTACTAAAAATACAAACATGAGCTGGGTGTGGTGGCGCACATCTGTAATCCCAGCTACTCAGGAGGCTGAAGCAGGAGAATCGCTTGAGCCCAGGAGGCAGAGGTTGTGGTGAGCCAAGATTGCACCACTGCACTCTAGCCTGGGTAACAGCAAGATTCTGTCTCAAAAAAAAAGAAAAGTTTTGTTTTTAAAATGATGGTAAATACACATAACATAAAATTTACCATCTTCACTATTTTAAGTGTACAATTCAGTGGCATTAAGTACATGTATACTGTTTTGCTACCTTCACCACCATCCATCCACAGAATTATTTTTATCTTGCAAAATTGAAACACTACACATGAAACAATAACTCCCCCTTCTCCCTACCTTCTGGCTCCTGGCAACCACCATTCCACTCTCTGTCTCTATGAATATGACTACTCTGGACACATAATTTCAATGGAATTATGCAGTCTTTTTCCTTTTGTGACTGGCTTACTTCACTTGGCATCTTGTCCTCAAGGTGCATGCACGTTGTAGCATGTGTTGGAATTTCCTTCCTTTTCAAGGATCAGTAATATTCCATTGTATGCATATTCCACATTTTGTTTTGGGATACTTGTGTTGCTTCCACCTTTTGGCTATTGCAAATAATGACCCAAATAATTTTTTTAAGTACATAAAATTACATATTTATGTATATAGTATATAGTAAATAAATGTATATTTACAGAAATTATATGCAACATAATTACAAAGGAAAATATTTATATGATATATAGTTATCATCTATCTATCCATCTATCTATCATCTATTTTTTTTTGACAAGGTCTCACCCTGTCACCCAGCAAGAATGCAATGGCACAGTCATGGCTTACAGCAGACTTGAACTCCTGGGCTGAAGCGATCCTCTCATCTCAGCTTCCCAAGTAGCTGGGACTACAGGCACACACCGCCATGCCTGGCTAACATTTAAATTTTTTGTGGAGATGGGATCTCACTTTGTTGCCCAGGTTGGTCTCAAACTCCTGGCTTAAAGCAATCCTCCAGCCTCAGCCTCCCAAAGTGTTGGGATTACAGGCATGAGCCACTATCTCTGGCTTTCAATATATATTTTAAAAATTGGCCAGGCACAGTGGCTCACACCTGTAATCCCAGCACTTTGGGAGGCCAAAGTGGGTGGATCACTTGAGGTCAGGAGTTCAAGACCAGCCTGGCCAACGTGGTTAAATCCTGTCTCTACTAAAAATATAAAAATTAGCTAGGTGTGGCAGTAGGTGCCTGTAATCCAAGCTACTCAGGAGGCTGGGGCAGGAGAATTGCTTAAAACCCAGGAGGTGGAAGTTGCAGTGAGCCGTGATCGCACCCCTGCACTCTAGCCTGGGTAACAGCAAGACTTCATCTCAAAAAAAAAAAAAAATTGATCGTGATATAGAAATATGTCAGCTCCTTTACTAATGCAGTTAATAAAATCCATCAGCAGGCTTAATAACTCCCCTAACTTGGAAAACGTGATGAATGTAAGTGATATTTTGAGATATGTTCGGTTGCTAGCATGTAATATGGAAATATCAGTGATTTCTATTGGTAACAAAGTCCCAGGTATGGCTAATATTCCTGTGGTTTGTTGCCTACATTCATAATAGAAAGAAATGCTAAATTTCAGTTGGAGATTTGTGAAAATACAGATGATTATTTCTCATATAAGTCCAGGATCCCCCGGAATTCTCTTCCAAGGCCCTGGGAAATTCCAGCCGTGATGAGAGCACAGCTTTAGAGCTTAAGGAAAGCCTTTCTTATAGCCCTCCAGGCCTGAAGTGAGGGCTCTAAATTCAAACTTTTTGGTTTGGAGTGATCTTTTCCTGGTTTGGCCCAGCTGTGTGATCTTGCCCCTCTGAGCCTCTGTTTCCTCATCTATGGTTGGATGCCAATATCTGCCCCTTAGAAGTTATGGCTACCTGTGACTGATGAGCCTCCTTTGAGAAGATGAATAGACCGGGCGTGGTGGCTCATGCCTGTAATCCAGCACTTTGGGAGGCCAAGGCGGGCAGATCACCTGAGGTCAGGAGCTTCAGACCAGCCAGACCCACAAGGTGAAATCCTGTCTCCACTAAAAATACAAAAGTTAGCTGGGCGTGGTGTCAGGTGCCTGTAATCCCAGCGACCGGGAGGCTGAGGCAGGAGAATTGCTCGAATTCAGGAGGAGGCGGTTGCAGTAAGCTGAGATCATGCCATCTCACTCCAGTCTGGGTGACAGAGCAAGACTCCATCTCAAAAAAAAAAAAAAGGTGGGGGGCGGGGGCGGGTAAAACCAGGCGAGCATTTTGACCCAGGTTTATCTAAATCTCAACATCCCCTTCTCCATCCTTGATGGGTGGCAAGATAGAAAGCTTTTTACATTCATCCTTTCCAGAACCTAATTTTCTTCCTTCCCTTCAGGGTAAACAATACAACTAAGCCAGACCCTGACTCTTCCTTCTATCCCAGTCTTTTGGGAGCCAAAATGGGCATTTTGTTTTCACAGACCCTAAATTGTCTAAAACTTTTACATACCAGGGGGTGGTCTGGGATCCTATCAGGGCCCATAAAGGCCATAGGCGGCAAAGATAGGGGATCAGCAGGGATATTCTTAAACAATTCACTAGAGAAAGGAAGCCACAGAGGGAGGTTTACATGCAGGTGTCCAGGCATTCTAGCTACGTGCCTTGAGATAACCAAATCCCTGGCTGAGGATGGCAGATGGGAATGCATTAAATTTGCTGCTTGTTGGACAGGTTTAGTCTCTTCTGTTTTAATACTGAACATATCATATGGAAATCTTTTTTTAAAACAATCTATGAGATAAGATAATACTAACTAGTTCATAAGATTGTGATTTTTTTTGCCGGGTGCAGTGGCTCAAGCCTGTAATCCCAGCACTTTGGGAGGCCAAGGCGGGTGGATCACGAGGTCAAGAGATCGAGACCATCCTGGTCAACATGGTGAAACCACATCTCTACTAAAAATACAAAACATTAGCTGGGCATGGTGGCGCGTGCCTGTAATGACAGCTACTCAGGACGTTGAGGCAGGAGAATTGCCTGAACCCAGGAGGTGAAGGTTGCAGTGAGCCGAGATTGCGCCATTGCACTCCAGCCTGGGTAACAAGAGCGAAACTCCGTCTCAGAAAAAAAAAAAGAAGATTGTGGATTCCCAGCAGTTTGGGAGGCTAAGGCAGGCGGATCACTTGAGGTCAGGAGTTCAAGACAAGACTTGCAAACACGGTGAAACCCCATCTGTACTAAAAATACAAAAAATTAGCCAGGCATGGTGGCGGGCGCCTGTAATCCCAACTACTTGGGAGGCTGAGGCAGGAGAATTGCTTGAACCCACAAGGTTGCCATGAGCTGAGAACACGCCGTTGCACTCCAACCTGGGCACAGACTCCATCTCAAAAAAAAAAAAAAGATTGTGGATTGATTGAGGTAATGTTTATGGAAGCTCTTGTCCAACCTGAGCCGAAGCTGCAACACCGCTGGGAGGGAATTTGGGTGACCCCCAATCCCTTACCTCAAGGCCTGTTTGCACGAACTGATGTGCATATCAGTTTGGTTCTTTTTTTTTTTTTTCTGAGACAGAGTTTCTCTTTTGTTGCCCAGGCTGGAGTGCAATGGCGCCCTCTTGGCTCATGGCAAACTCTGCCTCCTGGATATAAGCAATTCTCCTACCTCAGCCTCCTGAATAGCTGGGATTTACAGGCATGTGCCACCACACCGGCTAATTTTATATTTTTAGTAGAGACTGGGTTTCTCCATGTTGGCCAGGCTGGTCTCGAACTCGTGACCTGAGGTGATCTGTCTGCCTCAGCCTCCCAAAGTGCTAGGATTACAGGCATGAGCCGCCGAGCCTGGCCCAGTTTGGTTCTTAATTGGGAGAAAAGGGAGGAGTACCCCCCACCAACCTCTGCCTCAGGAACGCCTGGGAGGGAGGGGAGAATGGAGGGCATGAACCACTGTTTTTGTCTCCCTGTCTGAGTATTAGTACTGGGGTGGGGGAAGGAGCTGTGTTTATATGATATCTTTTGAGCCTGTGTCCAAGCACTGTTGGCTCAGAGTCCAAGGAACAAAATGTGACACTGAGCAGGGAGAGGGCAGGTCTTTCTGCATCCCTTCTGTTCTGCCAAAGGGGCCACTGGCAGAGGCCCTGTGGAGAGCAGTGGCATGGTGGGGACAAGGCGTAGTGCCTCACAGAGACAGAAGATCATGAGAAACTCAGCACTGTGTATATGGAGACCAGACTCCCCTGGAAATTCTGGAAAATAAGTGTTGAGGGAGAGAGAAGATGTCAAGCAAGGCCTAATTTGATGAGCAGATGGGGGCTGGGAGCTGGCAAGAATTGACTATTAATGTCGACATTACCTCATTTGCACTGCTTCTCTTTTGAGCCCGGGACATAACGAGTAAAACAACATCTTCCCAGGAACCCAAGAAATTCCTCTTCTATTTCTGAGTCTGAGATGTAGTAAGGAATCACACATAACTTGCTTACTAGCTGTGTTGTTGTTAAGGTATTACTCAGCTATCAATTGTGTAGGAGAAAGGTTAACAGGGTGAAAGCCTACTTGTGAATGACCTGGGATTCAGTCAGGTTTCTCTGATATGAAAGCTCATACTTTTTCATCCCAGGATAACTTTTCCCCTAAATTTATCTTGGACAAAAAGAAAATATGTTCAGTAAGTTAAACATAGAAATACCATATGCCCCAGCAATTCTACTCCTAGGAATGTATCCAAAAGAATCCAGGACAGATAATCAAACAAAAACTTATACAGGAATGTTCACTGTTCACAACAGCCAAAATATGTAAGCAACCCAAATATCTACAAACTGATGAGTGTATCAACAAAATGTGGCATGCCATGCAACAAAATGGTATTGGGTCACAAAGAAAGAAGTACTAATACATGCCACAATATGGATGCAGCTTGGAAACATCGTGCTAAGTGACAGAAGCCAGTCATAAAAGACCACTTATTGTATGATTCCAAATACACGTTCTGTTGAGAACAGGCAAATTCATGGAGACAAAAAGTAGATCAATGTTTGCTGGGGTTCGGGGTAAGGGGAATGAGAAGTGACTGCTAATGGGTACAGGGTTTCTTTTCTCTTTTCTTTTTTTTTTTTGAGGTGGAGTCTTGCTCTGTTGCCTAGGCTGGGGTACAGTGTCACGATCTCGGCTCATTGCAACATCCACCTCCCTGGTTCAAGTGATTCTCCTGCCTCAGCCTCCCAAGTAGCTGGAATTACAGGTGCCCACAACCACACCCAGCTAGTTTTTTGTATTTTTAGTAGAGACAGGGTTTCGTCATGTTGGTTAGGCTGGTCTTGAACTCCTGACCTTGTGATCTGCCCGCCTTGGCCTCCCAAAGTGCTGGGATTATAGGTGTGAGCCGCTGCATCCGGCCCAGCGTTTCTTTTGCAGGTAATAAAAATGTTATAGAATTAGATAGCAGCGACATAAAAGCTGTGCAACATCGTAAATGTACTGAAAGCCATTGAATTGTATAATTTCAAAATGGTTATTTTTTTTTTACCACAATAAAAGGAAAACATCAAGGAGTGAGTATTTAAATAAGAGCATTAAGCACGTTCCAGGCGCTCTGTTTCCCAGCAATCTATTTTCTAGAGTTTTAGAATGATAAGATCTTCCTTATTTGGAACTACTTAAGGAACTTCATCTACGCAGAACACAGCTGAGAATCAGGAAGAAAACACAGCTCTAAGAGTCTCCCTCAATGCCTGCGAGGAGAAGGCCTGAAGGGTGAGCTAAGCCCGTCCACATGTTATAACTTGGTATCTTCCTGGATTATAGAGATTCTCTCATTTATCAAGACAAGGTTAACTCCATTCTGAGTCTCTAGAAAACAATTTTCATCCTCTCAATCTGCTTTCTGCTTGCTACATAGCAAATTATATGGGCCTTGATTCATTTTTGAGAACTTGGAAGATTTTAATGGAGTTTTAGGGGTAGACTCAATTTTGTAATAAACTCATGTTTTTCCATGTGCTTGAGCAGGACATTACTTGGAACCTAGGAACAAGTGTTGAAGGACAAGGGTTCCACTGAATAGCCACAATGACTCCAATATGACACTGGCCCGGACAGGGTGGTCTTCAACACAGGGCTATTATGAGAGTTAAATATGATACTGACAAGCTATTAAATGCTGGGTTGTCAGGAAGAATTTCCTGTGCTAATGCAGTACTAATAATAGCTAACATGTATGATGCATTTGTGCATTGTACATCTTATGCATAGTGCCAGGCACTAGGCTAAGCACTTTACACAGCATCCATGTACATATATGAGCTAAGTTCTACTTCAGTCCCAGTTAGCACATAAAGCAACGAAAGGAGAGAGACAGTAAATAACTTACCCCAGGTGCCAGAGCCAGTAAATGTTTGAGCGAACTGTGACTCCAGCAGCTGGGGCACTGCCTCTTGTGCATAATATATTACATTTTTCATATAATGTCAAGGAAAAAGACAAGCAGAACTGAGAGATGTAATCAATACTTTTAAAAGTTTCTTGAGTATCTTTGTATGAAATGACATCCAAAATCATTGGAGCCAGCTCAAAGCTGGTTGTTTGCATTTCCTTCAAAAATCCACATTCAGTGACGTTCATTTCAGTAGCTTGAGATCAGCAATGGTAGGAGTATTACATTATGGAAATTAGCAAATACTCCTAATTAGGGCTTTTTTTTTTTTTTTCCTCCCAGAGAGCCTGCTAAACATTTGCCAGCATACCACTAGCTAAAATAATTTCTGGGCCAGGTGTGGTGGCTTATGCTTGTAATCTTAACAGTTTGGGAGGCCAACCTGGACCAATCCAACTTGAGGGCAGTAGTTCAAGACCAGCCTGGCCAACATGGCAAAACCCTGTCTTTACTAAAAATATAAAAATTAGCTGTGTGTGGTGGCACATGCCTGTATTCTCAGCCATTCTGAAGGCTGAGACAGGAGAATTACTTGAGCCCAGGAGGCAGAGGCTGCAGTGAGCCAAGTTGGCGCCATTGCACTCAAGCCTGGGCAACACAGCGAGACCCTGTCTCATAAATAAATAAATAAATAGTAAATAAATAAATAAAATAATTTCTGTTAGCCGAAAGAATATCTGATTATTATAATAAAAGCATTTTTCTTCATTCGCAAAGCTGCAAATATAAACCCACAAAAGCAAGAGGACTTCTCTTGATGAGTCTCAACTTTGAAAGAACAAGAGGAAAATTATAATAGACAGAAACCTGAGGTTGGGTGTGGTGGCTCATGCCTGTTATCCCAGCACTTTGGGAGGTTGAAGCAGGCAGATCACCTCAGATCAGGAGTTTGAGACCAGCCTGGCCAACATGGTGAAACCTTATCTCTACTAAAAATACAAAAATTAGCTGGGTATGATGACATGTGCCTGTCAACCCAGCTACTCGGGGGGCTGAGGTACAAGAATTGCTTGGATTTGGGAGGCGGAGGTTACAGTGAGCTGAGATCACACCATGGTACTCTAGGGTGGGTGACAGAGTGAGACTCCATCTCAGAAAAACAAAAAAGAAACCTGAGATCTGAAGCAGCCTCTGCATTTGTGCTTTTCCCAGCCCACAGCTTTCATTCTTTGAAACAGACACTGAACATCTAAGCTGTGTTCTTATTTAGTCCTTCTACCAAGACAGGCAATAGATATTATTACTATCTGTGTGTGTTTTTTTTGTTTTTTTTTTTGAGATGAAGTCTTGCTCTTGTCCCCCAGGCTGGAGTGCAATATGTGATCTCGGCTTACTGCAAACTCTGCCTCCCGGGGTTAAGCAATTCTCCTGCCTCAGCCTCCCGGATAGCTGTGATTACAGGTGCCTGCCACCATGCTTGGCTAACTTTTTTTTTTTTTTAGTAGAGATGGGGTTTCACCATGTTGGCCAGGCTGGTCTTAAACTCCTGACTCAGGTGATCTGCCCTCCTCGGCCTCCCAAAGTGCTGGGATTACAGGTGTGAGCCACTGCGCCTGGCCACTATCTGCATTTTAAGAATGAGAGAACTGAACCTTAGAAAAGTTAAGTAACTTGTTTGAGCTAGAAAGTGGCAAAGCCAAGATTGGAATCTAGGTAGTATGAATTCAGAACTCATCTTTCTCCGCTGCTGGACTTCAACATAGCATCAATATCTTTGAATCCACCATTTCCCTTAGGTGCCACTGCTTAGGATCTTCTTAGATATCCTGGCAAAAACTAAAGTGGAGGCAGTTGGACAAACCACCCAAGGCCAAACCATATTGGTGATTTGCACATATGATCTCAGGCTTGTCTTTAAGATTTCAGGGACCCTACACCCAGTAGGTGCTGAGAGAGAAGGAGCTGGTCTGGAGCAGGAAAAAATACAAAACATCAAATAAAACAAAAAATCAGGAGTAAGAACTCTTGAATAATTAACCTAACACATATATTTTGAGCACCTACTATGTGTCAGGCATAGATAGTTCAGGGTGCCAGGGATAAAACAAGACCAAAGCAGCCAAGTCTCTGCACTAGATTTTATATCGACAACAACAACAAAAATGAACATTTATGGAGTGATTGCTGTGTTCCTGCACCCTGCTAAGCACTTAATGCTCGTTGTCTTACGCCTAATCCTGACACCTAACCCTTGGAACAGATGTTGAGATAAGGATGTGACCAGCTCACACCCTTGGCAAATTGCATGAGTGTTCTATGGTCATTTCCCAGGTATGTAAAATGGAGATACTATTTAACTGCTTCTCTGGGTTGTTGTGAAAATGAAGTGAAGTGATAATTTGTATGTAAAGAGCTGACCACAGTGTTGGTCCGTAATATGCCATCTGTGCTAGCTTTTTGTTAGCACAAACACTACTTTTCTAATAAGAAAGGTACTATGATTAGTGCCACTTCACAGATGTGAAAACTGAGGCTCAAGTCTCACAATTAGTGCTGACTGCCTGTCCACCGTACCACATGGCCTTTGGAAAGTGGGAAGCAGGAAGGCACCAGGTGGAACAGGCTGAATGCCTGTTGAGTCTGAAGAGGAAAAAGTGGACAGAGGAAAGTCGTGGGCAGAGACAGGAGTCTTGTGCTGACTTCTAGGATGCAGGGTGAGGCAGTTTAGACAGCAGCCACCTATGAGTGACCTCAGAAAGCCAAGGCTATTAGCCCAAACTCTGGGCCATCATGAGGGAAATTTTCCTTACTGCCCCCATCCCCACCTGTCCCCTGCCAGCTTGGATTAGGTGTCCTCCTGCCCCCACAAACAGTTCTGTAACCCCATAAGTTTATTTCCTTCTCAGCATACACCACAGTGCACTAGCATTGCCTGTTTGGGTCTCTGTGTCCCTTTCAAGGCCAGGGACCTGGAAACCTCTGCAGGCTCAGCACCCAGTACTCCTGGTTAAGCTCAGTAAATGTCTGGACATTCGACTGCATTTATGATCAAGAAGCACTAGATTTTTCACCTCAAGGAGAAGCTTATAGTCATAAGTGCTTACTTAGAAAAGGGAGTGGAGGCTGGGCACAGTGGCTCTCCCCTGTAATCCCAGCACTTTGGCAGGCCAAGGCGGGTGGATCACCTGAGATCAGGAGTTCAAAACTAGCCTGACCAACATGGAGAAACCCCATCTCTACTAAAAATACAAAATTAGCCAGGCGAGGTGGCATATGCCTGTAATCCCAGCTACTCGGGAGGCTGAGGCAGGAGAATCGCTTGAACATGGGAGGCAGAAGTTGCGGTGAGCCAAGATTGTACTATTGCACTCCAGCCTGGGCAACAAGAGTGAAACTCCATCTCAAAAAGAAAAAAAAAGAAAGAAAAGAGAGTTGAACATTAGGGTCTTTATCTACTAATACAGTAGTTCCCCCTTATCCATAGTTTCAGTTGCTGGTGGTCAACTACCAGTTCAAAAATATGAAGGTATTTAGAGAGAGAGAGAGGAGAAAGGCAGGCCACATTCACATAACTTTTATTACAGCATCGTTTTGTAATTGTTCTATTCCATTATGATTTATTGTTGTTAATCTCTCACTGTGTCTAATTTATAAATGAAAGTTTATCATAGGTATGTATGTATAGGAAAAACAGGGCTCAGTACTCTCACAGTTTCACGCCACCACCGTGGGTCTTAGAGCGTCTCCCCTGTGGACGAGAGGGGCTTGGGCTTATTGTACCTGAAAAGGATGTTCATGTCTCTGCCTTATACAATGGAAGTTGTTACAGTTGTCAGTATCTTTAAAGGGATTTGAATAAGGTATGTCCAAGTTTCTCAGTGTCCTGGAAACAACCTCAGAACAGGCGAGCTCTCACAGGTCAGAGCTGAGACAGGCGTGTATTTGCTGGCTGTGCCGTGGTTTGTCTAACCACCACAGAGCCGGTGGGGTGGCTGCATTTGATGCCTCCCAGCAATGCTAAGAAGGCGTTCTGAACCTATAGCCTTGTGCTGTTGTGTAAATACATTCCTAGAGGGAAATTGCTGGGTCAAAAGCATTCTCATGAAGATTTCATTTAAAAAACTCAAAATATTAGAAAGCGCCTGTGTGAAACCCTGGCTAATGACAGCTCAAAGGCAAATACCTCAAGTACCTTTTCCATGGACATATTCTTTATCTATTCTGACTCTAGGATGTCATAGCTCTCTCAGCCCTGTGTTCTCTGAGATGACATTGTAGTAAGCAGCAGGAATGCCCAGGAGAACATGTCAAGAGGAAGAGAAGACAAAGTCAAGGACAGCAAGAAAACAACATAGAAGAAACTGAAATAGAAAGATGGCTTAGGGCTGAAGGAAAGGCATTTCAAAGTCAAAAGAAGAGGAAAAGTAAGGCTAAATTCTACCTGAAAAAGGATTTTTTGCCGGGCGCGGTGGCTCAAGCCTGTAATCCCAGCACTTTGGGAGGCTGAGGCGGGTGGATCACGAGGTCAAGAGATCGGGACCATCCTGGTCAACATGGTGAAACCCCGTCTCTACTAAAACTACAAAAAATTAGCTGGGCATGGTGGCGCCTGCCTGTAATCCCAGCTACTCAGGAGGCTGAGGCAGGAGA
>NW_016107553.1:1159739-1162373 GCF_001604975.1 Cebus imitator | reverse complement strand
AAAAAAAAAAAAGGATTTTTTAAAGTTTTCCGGCCGAGTGTGGTGGCTCACACCTGTAATCCCAGCACTTTGGGAGGCTGAGGCAGCCGGATCAACTGAGGTCAGGAGTTTGAGACCAGCCTGGCCAATATGGTGAAAACCTGTCTCTACTAATAATACAAAAATTAGCCTGGCACTGTGGCACGCACCTGGAGTCTCAGCTACTCAGGAGACTGAGGCAGAAGAATTGCTTGAACCTGGGAGGCAGAGGTTGCAGTGAGCTGAGATTGTACCACTCCAGCCTGGGCGACAGAGCAAGACTCTGTCTCAAAAAAAAAAAAAAGAAAAAAAATTTTCCTTTGAAAAACCCATAATGCCAGTAAGTAGCAAGTTTCTCATAAGAAAAGCAATGGCTTGAAGTAGGAAGAGACCCCTTGTTCTGTAGATGGAGAGATGAGTCCCAGGGGCCAACCTGACTTGCTCGAGGACACGTGGCTGCTTGGGGACGAGCTGTTGCTCCTCAGTCTTGCTGCATCATGGCCTTTATTTTGCCTGCCATTTTCCTCCACTTATCCCTGTATAATTACTTTACTTAAGCAATATAGATTATTCATTCAAAGCTGGAACATCATTTTCCCATTTCAGTGAGTTTAAATAGCAATGACAGGGCTTATTCTTAGTGTTTAACAATTAAAACCAATTACGACTCTTTCTTTCCTTCATGTAAAAAACACATTGTCCTTTTCAGAATGTAGTGTTTTTATTCTATGACATCAACAGGCTAATGAGAACAATAATATGGCAATAAAACCTCCAGAGAAGATGTGTAATAAATATAATCAAGTAAGCCCAGCTATTCAGGATTGTGGAAATAGTGCCGTGGATACAAAATAAAGAATAAAAATAGCTCAAAGGATACTGAGCTCATGAGCATGAGTCAGGGCACACTCATGTGTGTTCATCCCAGATATGACCAGCTACAACAAGCTCAACTTCCTTCTGCCCTTTGGAGGGTGTGGGCAAGCCCCTAGATACTTTGTTGGTACTGAATCCAAATTCCCTAAATTGCCCAAGCTATGTTTGACAAACCCAGAAAATGTTCCCACTTTGTCCCCAAAGCAGAGGAAAACTGAGTCAAGAGCCATCCTAAGCACTCATTCAATTAATTACCCATCCATTCATCCATCCATTTATCCATCTCTCCCTTCATCTATCCCTTCCTCCTTCCATCCATCCAATTATCAAACATTTGTTGAGCTCCTACCAGGTAGGAGTTCGGTTAGTGAAAATGGAAATGGCTTACTGATTGGAAATAACAGCACAGTCTTGACTTTGGGCTTTTTACTGCCCTTGGGTTTGTGTTCCTTGTTTATGGAGAGCCAATCCTGAGGTTTTGGTCTAGCTATGGAATTTATATGGATGTGGTTGCTCTTCTCTCTGTCATTCTCTGTATAGCTAGAGAAATGAAGCAAGAAAAAAAAAAAAGAATATTAAAGGCAATCCTGTTTTTCTTGAACTCTAAATTGTAAAGCTCATGTTTTTTGAAAATCCGAGGAAGAGTATTGTCAATGAGCCCTTCAAGGAGGCAAAAAGAATTCCAGTGGATCCCAGGAAGACAGCCTGTGTTTAGGAAGGAAATATCCTGGGAGGTCCCTTTCTCATGCAGAGAGGACCCTGGCCTAGTCCAGCACTAGAAGCACTTGACACCAATGCCATCAGGAAATTATCTCAGGTGTCCAAAGGGCTCTGGTCATGACCCTACCCTTTTTCTTTATTGGCAAAATTGCCCATGTTTCGGTTTTAGGGGACTGAAGAATCTAGAGTATTCCCCTAAGATCCCAGGATAGGTTCATAAAATGTGACTATCTGAAATTGAAGGAAGGAGAGTGATAAAAGTAGATGAGATAATCTATCCCCCGACAACCCTGTCAGCTCAATAAGGACAGGAACTCTGTTAATCTCCTCATTGTTTTATCCCTAGCGTCTAGCAATATCATATTCAATGCTCAGCAAATATTCACTTAATTAATAATAGTACTGTTACAGTCTTCTCAGGAAATATTTGTAGCACCCAAACTGCTAAGCAGTAGAAAGCACATCAGACTGTAAGAAAGCTTGAATCTGATTCCTTTTTTTTCCTTTCTTGAGACAGAGTCTCTGTCACTCAGGCTGTAGTGCAGCGGTGTGATCTTGGCTCACTGCAACTTCCACCTCCCAGGTTCCAGAGCAATTCTCCTCTCTCAGCTTCCTGAGTAGCTGGGATTACAGGTGCATGCCACCATGCCCAGCTAATTTTTGTATTTTTAGTAGAGATGGGGTTTCACCATGTTGGTCAGGCTGGTCTTAAACTCCTGGCCTCAAGTGATCCTCCCCCTAGGCCTCCCAAAGTGCTGGGATTACAGGCATGAGCCACTGCACCCGGCCCCTGAATCTCATTTGTTTAATAGCTGTGGGTATCAATTTTCACCCCTTTAAAGTGGGATCAACAGCACCTACCGTACATAGTTATTGGGAAGATTAAATAGAATCACATATTTAAAAGGTCATAGTGAGCCGGGCGCGGTGGCTCAAGCCTGTAATCCCAGCACTTTGGGAGGCCGAGGCGGGTGGATCACGAGGTCAAGAGATCGAGACCATCCTGGTCAACATGGTGAA
>NW_016107553.1:1125206-1159603 GCF_001604975.1 Cebus imitator | reverse complement strand
AGTCTTAATGACAAGAAGCAGCCAGCCATGTACAAAAAAAAAAAAAAAAAAAAAGGTCATAGTGATATGCCTGACACAGTGATATGTTCTTAAGAAATGCTAGGGGACTGCACAAATCTTAGCAAGAAGCCTAAATGAGTCTAAAAGGAAGCATTGCTGGGTGTGGTGGCACATGCCGGTAGTCCCAGCTACTTGGGAGGCTGAGGTGGGAAGATCTCTTTACCCAGGAGATTAAGTCCAGCTTGGGCAGCATAGCAAGGCACTGCCTCTAAAAATAAACAAATAAATAAAAATTATAAAAGGAAGCACCAATGAAAATGTAACCACTGAAAGAAAAGCTAAATTCATGAAAGTTCCATCCTGTTATAATGGCAAAAATGTCTTATAACTGATATGAAAAATATTTTTTAGAGGAAAATCAGTAGAGAAAGTTACAGTAGTGTTTCTTTGACAATTTGCAGTGCTGAGCTTATTTTCATGGCAACAAGACAAACTTTCAGCTTTCCTGAGTTATCAAGGGATGGATTAATAAAATTTGCTTTCAAAGTACTTATTAAGAAAAATCATCCAAAAATTGGAAATAAAGCAAAGATGTTGTTGTGTGTCTTTGTTTCAATGACATCCTGGAGAATTGGCTAACAAGGTCACTTAAGGATCATCCTGTGCTCTTGGAATTATTTTGCTTTACTTACTCTTTACTATTTGTATAAACTGAATGTTTGTATTCCTCCTCAAATTTGTGTGTTGAAGCCTTAACCCCCAGTGTGGCTATATTTAGAGACAGGGTATCTAAGAAAGCAATTAACATTAGATGAGTCATGAGTGAGACTCTGATCTGATAGGGTTAGCATCCTTATAAGAAGAGACACCAGCTCACACACACTGAAGAAAGGCCAGGTGAGCACCTTGTGAGAAGGTGGCCATCTGTAAGCCAGGAAGAGGGCTCTCACCAGAAGCCAAGCCAGCCGGAACCTGAATCTTGGAGGCTGAACCTCTGCAACTGTGAAAAAATTAATTCATATTGTTTAAGCCGCCTGATCTTGGTACATTTTTGGGACAACCTGAGCTGACTAAGACTGTTGCTTAGGGTTCAGGCTCTGTAACTCTGAGCATTAGCTTGCAGAAGATTGATAAGTTACTTGTACATGTTTCCAGTAGAGATGTAAATGATTTCTATTTGTAGAAATGAGAGTGCAAGGATCAGTTTTACTGACCTGTAGGACAGTAACCATTTTATATCTAATGCTGTAATCTGAGTTTCAGTTTTCCTGCTTTGTAAAATGCCAATAACAGTTCCTCCTTCATAGGGTTGTTGTACAATTACATATAATGAGTGTAGCACTTATAGGGCATTGCTGGATGCATAGTAAGCTTTCAATTAAATTACACACACTACAATTATTTAGATCAGAGGTCCACAGATGTGTTTGACTGGGTTTGCACAGTGTTTAGAAATATGAGTGGCCAACAGGTAAAAGTCAGGACATTTCATGTATTTCAGATTTTAACATCTCTTGAAAAATCAAAATATTAGGCAGTACAAGGCTTAAATTATTCTTACTATTATTTTGAGATGGAGTTTCACTCTTGTTGCCCAAGCTGGCATGTGATCTCAGCTCACTGCAACCTCCACCTCCCAGGTTCAGGCAATTCTCCTAACTCAGCCTCCCAAGTAGCTGGGATTATAGGCACTCATCACCATACCTGGCTAATTTTTTGTATTTTTAGTAGAAACAGGGTTTCTCCATATTGACCAGGCTGGTCTTGAACCCCTGACCTCAGTTGATCCACCCGCCTTGGCCTCCCAAAGTGCTGAGATTACAGGCGTGAGCCACCACGCCCGGCCACAAAGCTTAAATTATTATATGGAAACCAACAACTCTAAGTGGGTGGCATCTGCCCTTTGAAATGGGCGGATATTATTTCACTTGCCATAGGCCATACCTAGCCCTTTGCTCCTTTACGTTACCTGCTGGGTTTTTGAGGCCTCAATCCCTGGTTTAGAGCATCATCTTCTTGTTCCCCAATTGAAATAACCTTCAGCCCAGTTTCCAGAGGCCCCAGAACGAGGACCTGTCCAATAGGACCCCAATGGTACTTTAGGGGAGCCCTTCAAGAGCTCGTGGTTCAATTCGATAGTATGGGATGTAGTCACAGAAATTTGCCCCCTTCTCATCTCTTCCCCAGCCCTGCAGGAAGGGTGTGATATATTCCAAGTACATGGAGAAGTCATCCTCTTGAGGCTCTCTGAGACCGTAGCATGCTACCTAGATATTACCGGTGACTTTGCAGCTTGTAGCACTGTGCCAAAGCGCTAGACTAGCTGATAATAACAGTCAACCTTAACATGAGTCCCGCTCCCTGCCATGCAGGCCACTTGATGTATAATCTTCCAGACAACTTGAAGTAGGCCTCACAGGTCCACCATCTGAAATTCCAAAGCTCTAAAAACCCAAATTCTTCTTGTAACGAAATCTAACTTGAACCAACATGAAGCTATATATAGCTTTTATTTTTCCCACCTAATATAAATACTCTGACATTTTGCTGCAGAAATGCTGATGTGTTTGATTACTGGGTACTGCCCTAAACCCTGCTAGAGGTGTGGTATTCAGACTGTTCTTTCTAGGGGTTGAAAACCTGGCTCCAAGTGTTTCAGATAAGGTATTGATAATATGTATTGTTCCCATTTTACAAATGTGGAAATGGAATCCCTGAGAAATTAAAACAAGAAAATCCACATTGTCTCCTGACATCAGCCAGTCCTTCCTGGATGGCTTTGGGCACCTTATATTGCCTGTATGGATTTTAGTTCCTCTGTCTATAAGATGACAGGTAGCACTACTAGCTGTGTATCATACGCTTATTGAATTTTAGGTATTTTCGTTCTGCTAAATCATCCCTACAACATGAGTGTTATGGTTATTATCCTCACTTTGCTAATGAAGAAACTGAAGCTCAAAGAACTAAAACAATTTGCCCAAGGTCATCCCCGCCAGTCCGTGAAGCACTAACATGTGAACCAGGTCTGTCTGTATTTGGCAACAGACACCCTTTCATGGGATTCAGGAGCCTCTTGCAGCTCTAGGAAGAGTCCCTTTCTCTTAAATCCCTATCAGATTTCTTCACTGAAAACAATGCCTGGCCCATTTTATCTTTCAGTCTTCACATTCCGGCAGCCACCACTCTGACAGAGAAGCCAGGAAAGCTTTGAAAATGATGTTTACTGTCCCCTATCTCCTGCCTTCCAGGGAAGGGTTTAAATATGGCCACTTTCAGGCTATTGCAGGCATTTCTAGGACTCCGCCTCAGTGGTCTGTCTCTGTGGCTTCCTGCTGTAAAGATTTCTGCAAGTAGGTGCAACATTTCTCTAGGGCCTTTTGGCCCCAGTGGGTCTGAGGCCAATAGGCCCCTGCTCCTGTTAATGAGGTCTGTTCCTCCTCCCACCATCTCTACTGGATGATTCTCCTCCTCTCACGTGGGGGACACAGCAGAAATCACAGGAGCTTCTGGCTGCCCATGCTTGAGAACCCTGGCCTTACTGAAAGAGCGTTGAGAGCCTGGCTGGAGGAGCTATCATCTTCCAGGCAGTTCAATTGACCAAGGAAGGATGGCTCATTCTTATAATGTCATGTTTTCCAATCCGACTGCTGAGAGAAACTGTCTGTTAGTGAGAAATACTACAGGGGTTTGGGAAGTCAGCTGCCTGTAATCACGGGCACTAGTGGATTCTAACCACCCATCAAGAGAGGCTGCATGGAAGCAGAGGTGTATGCACAGGGAGCTGGTATCTTCCTCCCCATTCTTTATCCCTCTTGCTTTGGGCAAGATACTTGACCCATTATAATTATTTCCTTGTCTGGAAAATGGGGATAAAAACTCCAGTTCTGTCTATCTCATAGGACTGCAGGAAGAATTGCAGTAGTAATGGATGTGACAACCTTTGCATACATCACATACAAATATGTAAGCCTGAGGGCAATTGGTGAATTATGGTTACATTACCTGTGGAGGGTGTCCAGGTTCTTGGCATCTTGAACAAAGAATTGGACAAAACACATAAACAAAGCAAGGAAAGAATAAAGCAACAAAAGCAGAGATTTATTGAAAATGAAAGTACACTCGACAGTGTGGGAGCAGGCCTGAGCATAGAAGCTCAGGAGCCCAGTTACAGATTTTTCTGGGGATTAAATACCCTCTAGAGGTTTCCATTGGTTACTTGGTGTAAGCCCTATATAAGTGGAGAGGATGAAGTAAAGTCACAAAGTCATCTACTCGGTGTATGCCCTATGTAAATGAAGAGGATATATGTTTCTATTTGATTTAGTTTTAGGATGTCAGCATGAATTGGCCTTATGTTCCCTCCCTCCAGACCCTATTCTCCTGCCTCAGTTAAGGATGAGGAAAAGAGGTCACAGGAAGCCAGCTCTACAAAGAGATGAGATCAAAAGTTTAGTAGATTGAACTCCAATAGATCTTGATAATGAACCTTACATACATATTTTCAAAACATATCTCGTTTTCTTGTTTCAAGATGACTGCAAACTACTGGGTCTTAGAAGTGATAGGGGAATTTTGTTTCTGTGTATCATTTAAAAGCATTTTTATGCCTTAAGATTGTGGCCAACACAAGGAATGTAACAGGAGTAAAAATCAAGAGAAATAACAGATAGCAGAAACAAACCCACACCTACTTCTGGAAGTGAAATTATCAGGGACATATTGTAAATAAGCTTTTTATGATGTTAATTTTAAACTTAAACATATTTGAAGAAAATAATAGGCTCTAAAAAAATCTAGCAGAAATGAAAAAGAACCAAATAGAACTTCCAGAAATAGAACACATAGGAACGGAAATTAAACACGTTGGAGTTTCATAGACAAGTTTAAGGGACTGCCCTAGCAGGGAGAAGATGAGAGGCAAGGCCTTCAATGGAAAGGAACATTAGACTTGGTATAATTGGAATTGTGGGTCATGGGTGGGGTAAAAGGGATTATTAAATAGCAGCAGAATTTAGACCTGTAAGAACTTTAGGAATCTCAACAATGTCAACTATTTTGATAGCCATAGTAGCAATGGCACTGGGGCCATTTCCTCTTGCAGCAGACGCCAGAACTTTTTTGAGAAAAGTGATGGAAGAGGGAGGCACCACCAGCTCTTACTGTCGTTTAGAAGTAGCACCCTGTCTATAAACTCCAACTGCAACCCAGAACAAGAAAGAATAATTGGCAAACTCAGTAATTATTCTTGAAAATCAGCTCTAATTAAATAAAGACTACTTGCATTTTCTAATTTCATAGTTTGAAAATTGAAGCCAGGAATTCAGGTTTATGAAATTTTTTCAGGAAGTGAGGCTTCTTATCAAAGTGAAAGGTTATAGGGAATGAATAGAAATAGACATCTGTGGGCCAGGCATGGTGGCTCATGCCTGTAATCCCAGCACTTTGGGAGGCCAAGGTGGGGGAATCAGAAGGTCACGGGTTCGAGACCAGCCTGACCAACAAGGTGAAAGTCCGTCTTTACTAAAAATAAAAATTAGCTGGCTGTGGTGGTGGATGCCTGTAATCCCAGCTACTCAGGAGGCTGAGGCAGGAGAATCACTTGAATACAGGAGGTGGAGGTTGCGGTGAGCTTATATCGCACCAATGCACTCCAGCCTGGGCGACAGAGCGAGACTGTCTCAAAATAAGTAAATAAACAAATAATTGGAAAATATATTTTTTGAAAAGGAAATAGACATCTGTGAATCCTAAATATCGGAGACAGGTCTCAGTCAATTTAGAAAGTTTATTTTGGCCAGGCATAGTGGCTTATGCCTATAATCCTAGCACTTGGGGAGGTCAAGGCAGGTGGATTGCCTGAGCTCAGGAGTTTGAGATCAGCCTGGGCAACATGGTTAAAGCTCATCTCTACTAAAATACAACAAATTAGCCAGGCGTGGTGACATGTGCCTGTAGTCCTAGCTACTCGGGAGGTTGAGGCAGGAGAATTGCGAGAACCCATGAGGTAGAGGTTACAGTGAGCCAAGATTGTGCCACTATACTCCAGCCTGGGCAACAGAGTGAGACTCTGTCTCTAAAAAAAAGGAAGTTTATTTTGCCAAGGTTAAGGACATGCCCATGACACAGCTTCAACAAATACTGAGACATGTGCCCAACGTGATCAGGGTACAGTTTGCTTTTATACATTTTAGGGAGAACTGAGACATCATTCAATATGCGTAAGATATATACTGGTTCGGCAGGGTAAGGTGGGACAACTTGAAGTGAGAGCTTCCAGGTTAGAAGTAGTAAAGAGACAAAAGGTTACATTTTTTTAAGTCCTTGATCAGCCTTCCACTGAATGTACAATTTAGTTTGCCTTAGTGAATCTGCATTTTGATGTAAGCAGTAGGGGAGGGGAAGGAATCAGATATGCATTTGTCTCAGATGAGCCTCTGAGGGATGACTCTGAATAGAATGGGAGGCAAGTTTGCCCTAAGCAGTTCTCAGCTTGACTTTCCCCTTTTGCTTAGTGATTTGGGGGTCCCAAGATTTGCTTTTCTTTCACACATCAAGGCCCAGAATCAAAAAACTTGGCACTTGGCTGGGGAGGGGGCGGGGAATCACAGAATTACTGCAGTGAAATCCCTTCACTTACAGAAGAAGAAACAAAGACTTAGAGAAAATGTGGCAGCCCCAGGTCACACAGGGAACCTCCTAACTTCTAATTTGATACTAAAGCAATACAACCAACCAAAGCAGTCTCCCTTGGGTCAGTTTTACAAAAACAAATAAATAAGTAAATATTGTGGATGAGATCATGAACGGCAGGCAGTTCATCTGGCAAACGGTTGAGGAAATCAAAATGTAAAGAAATGAAGGCTGGTTTCAGTAGAGGGAGGTGAGCCTGCCAGGAAAGGCTTGGAGGAGATGAGCTTTGAAGCACGCCCTGAACACAGTGGCCACAGAACCGATGTGAGAATGAAAAGGGTGCTAGAGGCAGGGAAATGTCACAAGCCAAGGCCAGGAGGTGGGGGCATATGCAGAGGGGCGTGTGGCTTGTGGCTTGGTGGATGCATTTATTCAACAAGCATTTACTGAAGGCTGGTCATGTGTTGGGGACAGCACAGTCACGTTGGATACGGCCCCTGCTCTCATGGACCTTACAGTCCAGTGGGCTGGGGAGGTGAAGGAGAGAGACAGGACAGTCAGTAGGAGTTCAAATATCAAGCTGTTGAAGAATTTTTGATATGTTCTGGAAGATATCAGCAAAAGGGTTGGGAGAATAGTAAGGGTGGTGACCCGTCCTGCAAGCAGGGTTATCAGAAAGTGGGAGCCATCAGTGCTGTAGTGTCAGGGATGGATGAACCCCAGAGGCTCTGCATCTGCCTCCCAGTCCATGCTTCCTTGTAAGGTCGCAGTTAGGACTGCAGGTCAGGGATGCACCAGCGCCAAGCTCCTAGTAAGTGCTCACTTAATAGTGGCTGTCATTACCATGACTATGGGAACTTCCTGCCTCTCAGGGGCTGTTTATACCAAGTTATTCTTCCAGGAAACAGACCAAATGGGAAACAACAGGTACTTCAAGGGGCTAGAATTATGGGTGCTTTGAGTTTTTTTCTTTATACTTCTGTATCCTTTCCAACTTTTTCTACTTTAAATATGCACTACTTTTAGAATCAGAAAAAAACAATTAAAATAGCTTTTTTTTTTTTTTGGAGACAGAGTCTTGCTCCGTTGCCCAGCCTGGAGTGCAATGGCATGATCTTGGCTCACTGCAACCTCCACCTCCCGGGTTCAAGCAATTCTGCCTGGGATTACAGGTGTGTGCCACCATACCTGGCTAATTTTTTGTATTTTTAGTAGAGACAGGGTTTCACCATATTGACCAGCCTGGTCTCAAATTCCTGACCTGGGGTGATCCACCTGCCTCAGCCTCCCAAAGTAATGGGATTACAGGTGTGAGCCACTGTGCTTGGCCTAAAACAGCTTTTTTATAAGGTATCTGCTTAAACTACTGATATTAACCATGGGTATCAAATGTACTGATATAAAAAGATATACACTATATATTATTGAGTGGGGAAAAAGAGCAAAGGAGCTATGGGGCAAAGCATGTACTGCAGTCGCATTATTATAAACAACGTGTGTGTATTTGCATATACAAAACAGTGTATGTGTATTTGCATATAGAAAAAGTTCTGGGCCAGGCGTGGTGGCTCACACCTGTAATCCCAGCATGTTGGGAGGCCAAGGTGCGCTGATCACCTGAGGTCAGGAGTTTGAGACCAGCCTGGCCAACATGGTGAAACCCCGGCTTTACTAAAAACAAACAAACAAACAAAACATAAATTAGCCGGGCATGGTTGTGCATGCCTGTAGTCCCAGATCCGTGGGAGGCTGAGGCTGGAGAATCACTTGAACCTGAGAGGCGAAGGTTGCAGTGTGCTGAGATCGCGCAACTGCACTCCAGCCTGGGCGACAGAACCAGACCCAGTCTCAAAAACAAAAAAAAAAAGTTATGGAAGAACCTACACTAAACTCTGGGGGTGGAGTTTTACTTTTCATACTCTTCCATAATGTTTGAATATTTGCAACAAACGTGTGTTACTCTTTGAATTTTTCAGCCAAAAACACAGATATTGGGTATTGTTTATCGGTTTACTGTGTGCTGGGTACTTACTACGCACCTTCCTTCTCATCCCGGTGGCTTCTACTGTTTTCCTACTCTGGCCCCCGGGATCTTCCTTTCAGAGTCTGTACCTCCTCCAGGAGGGATCAGGATTTGAAGCAGGAGACGCCAGGAGGTTATTTTTCTGCCTCCTCTGTTTGCCTGTCCAGCTTTCTTGGCTGGGTATATGTTTAAGATGGAGATAGTGCCAGGGAAGGAGCCTCAGGGGCCATGGCTGTGGAGCGAGCAGAAACTGGAATGGGGAGGATTAGGGAGGCACCCTCCCTTCCACCCTGGACACTCACCTCTGGCCAGCAGTCCCACCAGGCTTGCTTCCTCTCACCCTGCCCAGCCCAGGAAGGACGAGGTAGAAATAATTAACACCTACAAGGAAACTCTTTCACAGGGGTTTGAACTCCTCCAGAAATTTGCATTTTAAACCCTTGGTGGCTAATTGTGGAATGCAAGGCTTTGTCTGCCCTGAAAAGAAGGTCAGGCAATGGAAATCAGGTGGAGAGAGGAGGGGGTCCTGTTTGGGGTGTGTGTGTGTGTGTGTGTGTGTGTGTGTGTGTGTGTGTGTGTGTGTGTGTGTTTGCATGTGTGTGTATGTGTTGGGGATGCAAACATTCTACCTCCAAATCTGGTGCAGACAAAAAAGCTGAGGGGGTGGGGGTGTCACTCAGAACAGATAATTTCCTCCCCACTCTCCACAAGGTTTCTGGACAGGAGCTCCACTTCCAGGTTGTCAGCCTGCCTGTAACCTGGGCCTGATGCCCCAGTTCAGATAGCTGGCCTATGTGTGCAGAAACAGGTCTGAGCCTGCTTTGAGGAGCAGGGGACTCCAGAGAGGAGTGACCCAACTTGAACTGGAGAACTCTTCAATTACTAACTTTTTTTTTTTTTTTTTTAGACAGAGTCTCACTCTGTCACCCAGGCTGCAGTGCAATGGCAAGATCTCAGCCTACTGCAACCTCTGCCTCCCGGGTTTAAGTGATTCTCCTGCCCCAGCCTCCCGAGTAGCTGGGATTACAGGCGCGGGTCACCACACTCAGTTAATTTTTGTATTTTAGTAGAAACAGGGTTTCACCATGTTAGCCAGGCTGGTCTCGAACTGCTGCCGACCTCAAGTGATCTGCCCTCCTTGGCCTCCCAAAGTGCTGGGATTACAGGCATGAGCCACCTCATCCGGCCTAATTACTTTTTAAATAACTAAAATATGCATGAAAATTCCAAAGTTTCAGAAGTGAAAACCAAGTTTCCCTTAACACTAGTTCCCATGTTCTTCTCTCTCCTTCTCTCTATATGTATAAATACGTGGATATATAAATATGTATGTATATGTGTGTATTTATATTTGGGCAATCTATACAACACACTCTTTTCTTTTGAGATGGAGTCTCACTCTGTCGCCCAGGCCAGAGTGCAATGGCGCAATCTTGACTCATTGCAACTTCCACCCCCTGGGTTCAAGTGATTCTCCTGCCTCAGCCTCCCAAGCAGCTGGGATCATAGGTGTGCACCACCATGCCCAGGTAATTTTTGTATTTTTAGTAGAGATGGGGTTTTGCCATGTTGGCGGGCCAGGCTGGTCTCGAACTCCTGACCTCAAGTGATTTGCCTGTCTCAGCCCCAAAAATGCTGGGATTACAGGCATAAACCGCCATGCCTGGCCACAACACATTCCTTTTTTTTTTTTTTTTTTTTGAGACAGAATGTTGCTCCGTCACCCAGGCTGGAGTCAGTGGCGTGATCTTCTTGGCTTACTGCAGCCTCCAACTCCTGGGCTCAAGTGGTTCTCCTGCCTCAACCCAGCTAATTTTTTTTGTATTTTCAGTAGAGACAAGGTTTCACCATATTGGCCAGGCTGATCTCGAACTCGTGATCTCATGATCCCCCCCACCTCTGCCTCTCAAAGTGCTGGGATTACAGGTGTGAGCATCCGTGCCTGGACACAATCTTAATTATCTTGCTTTTTTCCACAAAGCAATGCTTTTCAGGCCCACTGCTTATAAGATATTGTTAATGTGATTAATTTTCCTGTGCTCAATCTCCTCATCTGTAAAACGGAAGATAATAAAAATACTTCCCTCATAGGGCTGCTGTAAGCATTAAATGAGTTAACTTATGTAAAATCATTAGGTCAGAGGCCCTCGAACCAGAGTGACTCCATCTTGAACAGGGGCTGAGTAGAATAAGGATGAGACCTGCTGGGCTGCATTCCCAGGAGGTCAGTCATTCTTAGTTGGAGGATGAGATAGGAGGTCAGCAAGGCTAGTATCACAAGCGGTGGGGTGTAAAGACCCTGCTGATAAGACAGGATGTAAAGCACACCAAAACCAAGATGGGGACCTCTGGTCGTCCTCACTGCTCGTGATACGTGAATTATAACACATTAGCATGCTAAAAGATACTCCTACTAGTGCCATGACAGTTTATAGATGCATGACAATTTGTAATGAAAGTCACCCAATATGAGGCGGGGCGTGGTGGCTCACGCCTGTAATCCAAGCACTTTGGAGGCCAAGGCGGGCGGATGACCTGAGGTCGGGAGTTCAAGACCAGCCTGACCAACATGGTGAAACTCCGTCTTTATAAAAATAAAAAGAAAAGAAAGTCACCCAATATGGTCTAAAAGGGGGAGAAACTCTCAGTTTTTCGGAAAATTCCTGCCCTTTTCTCAGAAAACTCATGGATAATCCACCCCTTGTTTAGTATATAGTCAAGAAATAGACATAGAACTGGCCAGCAGCTCTCAGTGGTGCTCGTCTATGATGCAGCCATTCTGTTGTTTCTTTACTTTCTGAATGAACTTGCTTTTACTTTACTCTATGGACTTGCCCTGAATTCTTCCCTGGACAAGATCCAAGAACCCTCCCTTGGGGTCTATATTGAGACCTTTTTCTGGTAACAATGAGACCAGTGCCTGGCATACAAGAGCTCTAGAAAAGTGTTAGCTGGGCTGGGCGTGGTGACTCACACCTGTAATCCCAGCACTTTGGGAGGCCGAGGTGGGTGGGTCACGTGGTCAGGAGTTCAAGACCAGCCTGGCCAACATGGCGAAACCCCATCTCTGCTAAAAACAGAAAAATTAGCTGGGTGTGGTGGTGTACGTCTGTAATCCTAGCTGCTTGAGAGGCTGAGGCAGGAGAATTGCTTGAACCCGGGAGGCGGAGGTTGCAGTGAGCTGATCTCGCCACTGCACTCCAGCCTGGTGACAGAGCAAGACTCTATCTCAAAAAAAATGGTGATTGACTCTTAGATTCTAATCTGGAATCTGGAAATTGGAATATTAACATGATGAAAATACAACAATAGCAACAAGGACAACAACGAAGTTTTATTTATTGCCTGTCTACCATGCGCCAGGTGCTGTTCAGGCCTTTGACGTACCTTGGTTAATGTCTGCAACAAAACTTACTCATAAGTCTTTTTATTCCCAGTGTATAAACCAAGAAACAGAAAGTCTTGTAAATTTGCAATAGGAAACAGTAAAAGAAATACAGTTTAGTCCTTTCTGTTTCCTGTTGATGCCAATCACACAGGGCAATAGCAATCACGAGCTTATGTGCAGATCAGAGCTGTGTGTTTGATCAGATTCCACGCTGTTCTGGTTGTGCCTGTGGCATGGTCTGTGCTTAAAGAAAATAAAAACAAGTAGGGGATTTACTGATCTCAAACTTCATCACTACCTCATTTATTGATATTCCTCAGTATGTGATTTTAAGGTAGTCATTGAAACTGATTCTTTCTAGGATAAAATATCATTTTATTTTTATTTTTCTTTCTTTCTTTTTTTTTTTCTTGAGACAGAGTGTTGCTCTTGTTGCCCAGGCTGCAGTACAATGGTGCGATCTCAGCTCACCGCAACCTCCCCCTCCCAGGTTCAAGTGATTCTCCTGCCTCAGCCCCGCTAGTAGCTGGGATTACTGGCACATGCCCCCACAGTGGGCTAATTTTTATATTTTTAGTAGAGATGGGGTTTCTCCATTTTGGTCAGGCTGGTCTCAAACTACTGACCTCAGGTGATCTGCCTGTCTCGGCCTCCCAAAGTGCTGGGATTACAGGTGTGAGCCACCACGCCCCTCCCTCCCTCCCTCCCTCCCTTTCTCCCCCACTTCCCCACTTCCTCACTTCCCCACTTCTCCCCTTCCCCCTTCCCCCCTCCCCCTTCCCCCTTCCCCACTTCCCCCCTTCTCCCTTCCTTCCTTCCCCCTTCCCTCCTTCCCCCTTCCTCCCTTTCTCCCTTCCCCCCTTCCCCCTTTACCTCCTTTCCCCCTTTCCCCCACCCTCTTTCTGGAAGTCTGGAAGTCTGGAAGCCTGGAAGCCTGGAAGCCTGGAAGCCTGGAAGCCTGGAAGCCTGGAAGTCTTGCTCTGTTGCCCATGCTGGAGTGCAGTGCCATGATAGCTCACTGCAACCTCTTCCTCCCAGGTTCAAGCAATCCTCCTGCCTCAGCCCTGCAAGTAGCTGGGATTATTGGCAGCGCCACCATGCCAGGCTAATTTTTGTATTTTTTGTTTTCTTTTTTTGAGACAGAGTCTTGCTCTGTTGCCCAGGCTGGAGTGCAGTGGTGCAATCTCGGCTTACTGCAACCTCCACCTCCCGGGTTCAAGCGATTCTCCTGCCTCAGCCTCCTGAGTAGCTGGGATTATAGGCGTGTGCCACCACACCTGGCTAATTTTTGTATTTTCAGTAGAGACGGTGTTTCACCATGTTGGTCAAGCTGGTCTCGAACTCCTGACCTCATGATCCACCAGCCTTAGCCTCCCAAAATGCTGGGATTACATGCGTGAGCCACTGCGCCTCACTTCAATTTTTGTATTTTTAGTAGAGACGAGGTTTCGCCAGTTTGGTCAGGCTGATCTCAAACTCCTGACCTCAGTTGATCCAAATGCCTCAGCCTCCCAAAGTGGTGGGATTACAGGTGTGAGCCACGGTGCCTGGCCCATTTTATTTTTTAAATGGGTGACATGTTGCCGTTTCTTAACCACAGCAGGGGAACTTCGCTTGGCCCTTCTTTCAGTTGGTCCCTGAGGCATCACCTCAGTACTGCCGTTGGCTCATGGGCCTTTCTAGTATTGGTCAGTTAGCATGGCAGACCCCTGTCTGCAGTTTTCATATGCTTCCCGCTGAGAAATCCACAGAGCATGTCTCAATGGAAATGTACATAAACCCAGAACTGAAGAGCATCTAAGAAGAATCAGTCCTGTGGGGTAAAGAGTGACATCTGTTTCAGAGGCCTTTTTTTTTTTTTTTTTTTGCCTGCACTCTGGGTTCTCTGCATTATAGGGAGTTGGAGGCTGGGTACAGTGGCTCACAACTGTAATCACAGCACTCTGGGAGACCAGGGTGGGCAGATGGCTTGAGTCTAGGAGTTCAAGACCAGCCTGGGCAACACAGTGAGGCCCCATCTCTACAAAAAATACAAAAATTAGCCAGCCGTGGTGGTGGGTGCCTGTGGTCCTACCTACTCAGAGGCTGAGGTGGGAGGATCACTCGAACCCAGGAGGTGGAGGCTGCAGTTAGCCAAGGTTGTACCACTGTACTCTAGCTTGAGCAACAGAGCAAGACCCTACATATATATATATATATATATACACACACACAGACAGACACACACACACACACACACACACATATACACACACACATATAACAGGTAGTTGGAGTTGCAGAAAGCCCAATTCCATGGTGAGTGAGCATTAACAGTTGGTTGTTCCACATTTGTGAAAGCCAAGAGGGGTAAGGTATGAGAAGGAGGTGGCACAAATGAGTGTTTGGTGACATTAAGATGGTGTGGGTTTAGTTGCCTTACTCAAACGCTGGAGGGCAGCTCCATACCTGCCCAATGGCTTTCTCCTCCACCCCAGCATGGAATTTAAAAGGCTTGGTGACCTGCCCATCTGGAGATACCAAGGAGGGTTGGCAGCGAGTTCCTTGGCTGGCAGGCAGTGTGAAGTGGCCCTTGCGTTTTCCTGGCTTTGCTAGCTATGTCTGGGACTCTTCCCATTGAAGAGCTGGTTCAGGGAGCACAAAAATAGCAATGACACTTCTAAGCAAATATGCAACTAAAAATTCCACTGATGGATTTTCTGATGAAAATAAGTCATAAGAAAGATTGCTTAATGAGCTGAACTGGGACCATTGCAAGTTCTGCCTGGTTACCCTGGTTCTTTTGTTCTGTGAAGTGCTTGTTCATATCCTTTGCTTATTCTTCTATTGAGCTGTACACATACTCTTGCTGCTTGGTGTGAGCTCTTTGTGAAATAGGAAACTAAACTTTTATCAGCCAAAGATTACAAACAATTTTCCCCAGTGTTATCTTATTCTGTTCATAGAATTTCTTTTTGCTGCATAGAAATTGTACATTTTTATCTAGTCAGATTTATCAATCTTTTTTTGGCATCAAGTTTCTACGGTCTACTTAGAAAGTTCTCTTCCACTCTTACATGATAAATTTCATGGTTGCTTCAAGACACTTTGTGGCTTGATTTTTTAAAGTTTAAATCTTTGATCTAACCAAAATTAATTTTGGTGTTAAGGGTTGAAACAAGGGTCTAACTAGCTTCATTATTTTTCCAGCTGATTATCAATGGTCCCCAAATGATTTATTGAGTGATCTCTCTTTTCCTCACTAAATGCGACTTTCCCCATAAACTAAATTTCTGCATGTATTTCACCCTATTTCTGGTCCTCTCCAATTTTGTATATTTTCTCCATCATAAATCTTTAAAATTATTGTTGTTTCTTTTTTTTTGGAAGGGGGACAGAGTCTTGCTATGTTGCCCAGTCTGGACTCAAATTCTTGGGTTCAAGCACTCCTCCTGCCTCAGCCTCCTGAGGCCATGAAAGGATTGCAAAGTGCTGGAACTTTGGGCATGAGCCACTATACCTGGCTCTCATAATGTATTTATTTATTTATTTTTTACTTTTTTTTTTTTTGGTGATGGAGTCTCGCTCTGTCGCCCAGGCTGGAGTGCAGTGGTGTGATCTCAGCTCACTGCAACCTCCATCTCTTGGGTTCAAACAATTCTCCTTCCTCAGCCTCCTGAGTAGCTGGAACTACAGGCACACACCGCCATGCCTGGCTAATTTTTTTTCTTTTTTTTTTGTATTTTAGTAGAGACGAGGTTTCACCGTGTTGCCCAGGCTGGTCTTAAACTCCTGAGCTCAGGCAATCTGCCTGCCTCAGCCTCCTGAAGTCCTGGGATTACAGGCGTGACCCATCACACCTGGCCATGTATTTTAATTTCTAGTTGGAGTAGTCCTTCCTGATTATCCTTTTTTTTGAGATGAAGTCTTGCTCTGTCACCCAGGCCGGAGTGATCCTGGCTCACTGTAACCTCTGCCTCCTGGGTGCAACGATTCTCCTGCCTTGGCCTCCTGAGTAGCTGGGACTACAGGCACCTGCCACCACACCGAGCTAATTTTTGTATTTTAGTAGAATTGGGCATGTGGCCGATTATCCTTCTTTGGACCTTTTCTAGTCATTTTCACATTTATTTTTTCTGATACATTTAAATATCAGGCCGGGAACGATGGATCACGCCAGTAATCCCAGCACTTTGGGAGGCCCAAGGTGGGCAGATCACCTGAGGTAAGGAGTTCAAGACCAGCCTGGCCAACATGGTGAAACCCCGTCTCTACAAAGATACAAATATTAGCTGGGCATGATGGTGGGTGCCTGTAATCCCAGCTACTCAGGACACTGGGGCAGAAGAATTGCTTGCACCTGGGAGGCGGAGGTTGCAGTGAGCCGAGATTGTGCCATTGCACTCCAGCCTGGGCGACAGATCTAGACTCCATCTCAAAAAAGAAATTTAATATTATTTTATCAAGCCCCCTCGCCCCGTTTTCTTGACATTTTAATTGGAAACACATTGAGCTATAGATTAAATTAGGGAGAACGAATACAAAAGAAAGGGATGTTTTCCCATTTACTTCTGCTTGTTCTTATGAACCCCATTAGAAACTGAGAGTTTTTGTCGGGCATGGTGGCTCATGCCTGTAATTCCAGCACTTTGCAATCCTTTTGAGGCCAAGGTGGGAGGATCACCTAGGAGTTTGAGACCAGCCTGGTCACCATGGCGAACCCTGCCTCTACGAAAACAGCTGAGTGTGGTGGCTTGCGCTTGTCATTCCAGCTTCTCTGGAAGCTGAGGTGGGAGGATCACCTGAGCCCAGGGAGATTGAGGCTGCAGTGAGCTGTGATCGTGCCACTGCACTCCAGCATTGGGCAACAGATTAAGATCCTGTCTCCAAAAAAAGTAGAGTTTTCTTCTTGTTACATTTTTCCCTAGGAATTTTACCTTTTCATCTCTACAGCAAATAAAATAGGTGCTTCTCCTATTTTCCAACTGGCTGTGTGTCTTTAGACAAATCATGCACCTTCTCCAGACCTCAACTTCTTGTCAGTAACGGAAGGCAGGTATCTCTAAGATCCCTTCGTCTAAAGCTAGTTGGGGCGTTTATGATGTCGTCTTAACAATGCAAAATGTTGGTATTTTCAGGGGCAGCTTTGCCCTCATTGAATTTTCATGAGAAAGACGTGGGTCAGCTCAGTTTCCTTGGTCCCAGCTGTGCAAACAAATACCTGGGTCAGCCCTAATTGGAGCCCTCTGTGAGCCCCCAGACCCCTCCACTGATTCCCCAAGACTCCATGGTGCCCTGAGATTCCTCCTGCAGGCTGGATACCCCCACAGGATGGGCAGCAGCTTTATTCCACACCCAGCTATGGGGCATCTACCTTCCCTGTGCCAGGTGCCCCGCTAGCCTCTGGCTGTGGCCACTGGCTGTTTATCTGATCAGGGTGGACAACCATTTTGGATGATTCAGGCCTCCAAGTGCAATGCATTTCAGGGCTGATTCTGAGAGCGTTTTGCCCTCCGTGGATTCTGAGCCAATGAATTAGTCAACAGCCTTTTCTACAGTGCTCAGTGAAGACCCAACCCGGCACATGAGCAGGTGCTAAGCGTTGTTTGGTAGCGCTGTGGGGAAGAGGACGCGCAGAAAGAGTATTTCTTCTTAGAGAGACTAAGACACTCAGGGCTGGCCGGGCCCAGCGGTGGCCAGTCCAACCACCTCCCAGGGCGGAATCTGCTGGGCTTTCCGGCTGCCTGAGCACCCCACTGTGTTGATGGCTGGATGGCAGACCCACGCCCCTGGCTAATTCCAGGAGAGACTCATTTAAGCATTTAGTTTCGCCTAATTGTTTCTTTAATTGAAAGTCTGCAGATAAGCCCAGGTTTCTTTTCTATGCAAAAGAGGCTTGAACTAGAAGAAATGAGCCGGTGGTATCAGAAAACAAGCGCTAGTTTTAGCCTGGCTTTGGGGAAGGCGGGCTGTGTGCCTCTGGGTCCTTGCATCATAATGTATTCGAGTTAATTTGATGGGTGGGGGTTCTTAGTTACCCAAACACTTTAATAGGATTGAAATGGGCTACTTTCAGGCCTTGAATGGATAAGAATGGACTGGCTGAGGCCTCTTTTCTTTAAGAAAACAGCTCCCACACTTGTGCAGGCCAAAATAATTAAGCAATTAGCAAAGGCATTTGTCAAAATGCCCAGTGGGGCTGACGAAGATGACAGCTTTGAGAAGGTTGAAGAGTTTGCAAATAGCATTTTCTCCTGGCTTCAGGTTGGGGTCAGGCCTGGGGCCTGTGAGGAACACGCCTGCCTGGGACTCCAGGGTCCCGGTGCAACCTTTGGGATTCAAGTTCACTTCCCTGTGGCAAAAGCCAGGCTCCTATTTCTAAGGAGGCAGTCTTGAAAGGCCTTTGGAACATCAAAGAGCTCTCCAAATGCAGTAAGTAAAAAATAAGGGAATCATTTTCCTTTTCAAAGGATTGAAACTTTTAAGCAGCCAAGTCTATGGCAGAAAAAGCATTTGTGGTTTGTGGAAATGAAAAAGACCAAGGGCATAGCTACAGTTTTCGAGGCAGTCCTTACCCTCGACAGTGAACTTATTCTGTACCTACTGTGTGCAAGGCAAATTCTTCGATTTTCTTAGAGCCGTAAAAGTCTGCCCTTACGAGGCTTACAGTGACTGCTGCTGTCGGTGGATTACGGGTGTTTGAACGCGCGCTTTGAGAGAAGAGATCCCCAAACAGGCTTTGTGTGAGCAACATGGCTGTTTATTCACCCAGGTGCGGGCAGGCTGGGCCCGAAAAGAGAGTCGGCGGTGGGATAGGAGCTGGTTTCACAGGTTTGGGGAAGGCAGTGGAAAGTTACAAAAGTTACAGTTTAGGGCGATGTTTTGCAAACTGGGAGGGGGTCGTAGGGTGTGGAGTCACAAGGTTTGTCAAGGTTGGTTACAAAGTCCAATGGCCTTGTCAATTGAGGACTGAATAAGAAACAATAGAAGAGTGTCTCAGGTTAGTTAGGCACCGCAGGGGTTGATCATTCTTCTGTTTTTCATGATATTCCAGCTACATCAGGTTATTTAATTCCAGAAGGCTCTCTAGAGGTGTACGTGTGGGTTATGGGGGTTTCCATGCCGTCCACGGTGCGGTCAGGTTAACTGAGATATTCTCTCAGCACAAGAGAGAAGGAGACACTAATAGTAACAATTTAGGGGCCCCTTCAATATGCCAGGCATGTGGGATCTCATTCAGTGCCCACAACAACCCCATGATGTTAGCATTTGTTTTCCTCCTTTAATGGATAGGGAAACTGAGGCCAAACAAAGATATTTAGAGCTGAGAGTCTGTGTTAAGGAGAAGTCTGGCCAACATGGGTTAAGATGTTTCACATGATGAAACCCTATCTCTACTAAAACTGCAAAAATTCGCCAGGCCTGGTGGTGGGTGCCTGTAATTCCAGCTTCTCAGGAGGCTGAGGCAGGCAAATTGCTTGAACCCAGGAGTGGGAGGTTGCAGTGAGCTGAGATACTGCCACTGTACTCCAGCCTGGGTGACAGAGCAAAACTGCCTCAAGAAACCAAAACAAAAAACAAAAAAAAGAAGGAAGAAAGAAACAAGGTGAGTCCATAAAGTGAAAGCAAGTTTATCAAGAAAGCAAAGGAATAACAGAATGGCTACTCCATAGACAGAGCAGCCCCTGACTGCCTATTTCTATGGTGATTTCTTGATGAAATACTAAACAAGAGGTGAATTATTCATGCCTCCCCTATTTAGACTCTAGGGTAGCTGCCTGAGTTTGCCATGGCATTCGTAAACTGTCATGGCCCTGGTGGAGCGTAGCAGTGAGGACGACCAGAGGTCACTCTCATCACCATTTTGGTTTTAGCCAGCCTCTTTACTGCAACCTGTTTTATTAGCAAGGTCGTCATTACCTATGTCTTGTGCTGACCTCCTAGCTCATCCTGTGACTTAGAGTGCCTTAACCATCTGGAAATGCAGCCAAGTAGTTCTCAGCTTCATTTTATCCAGCTCCTACTCAAGATGGAATTGCTCTGGTTAACATGCCTCTGACAGCATGGCAGGTCAGCCATTGTGAGAATCAGGCGTGAAGAGTGAGTCTTCAAAAGCAGTCATGGTGGGAGAAGGAAGACGGGAAACATACTCTCCATCCACTTGGAGACTCCTCCCAAGCTGTTGGGAGACGCAAGTAGGTTTGTAGGCTGAAGGCAGTGGCCAGAAGAGAGTGAGAGTTTGAAGGTGCCAGAAGCAGAGGGGATATTTGAGTAAGACAGGTCCTTCTTGGAGGAGGTGTCCCTGACTTGAAGCTTAGAGAAGAGCAGGTTTAGGGGGCAGGGAGTGGCAACTGTTTCTGAGAAAGACGAAGAAAAAGAAGATGGAGAGGTTATGTAAAGTGATTGTGGCATTCGAAGTTAAGAAAGAAAGAGTCAATTCGCAGGTGCTTTGAGGGGCAGGGGAAGAGAGCTGAGAGAACTGAGGTGGAGGGACATGGCTGCCATAGCTCTCTCTCCATGGGGGAAGTCAAGTGGGCTAAGAACCAGTGGGGCTGGGTAAGGGGGTGATGGAGTGGGGTCTTAAGGTCTTGATGCAGCCTCTGTAGGGGCTGAAGGTTGTGGGGGAGTCAGGAGCTTGGAGCTCATAACCCTAAAGGCACAGTATTTCCATAGGGTTTGCAGGGGAGGGAAAAATGGCTTCCCTCTACCCTGCGAGGTTCTTTGGCCAGGCTACAAATGAAATTGACATAAGACAAATTCACGGGAGAAAAAGCATTTCAATTACATGTATATACAGGGAGTCCCACCAAATAGGAGACTCGAGGAAGGGCCAAAAGATGGAAGTTTATATACATCATCCTGAGCTAAAGACAGGAATAGGAGCCCAGGACTTCTAGGGGGTGGTGGAGACAGGTTATGGGAGGGTAAGGAGAGGAGCTGTGTGGTGAATGAACGTTGTCTTGTTAGGCAGATAAAAGTCAGGCAATAAACATTGTCCAGGGCCAGGTGCGGTGGCTCACGCCTGTAATCCGAGTACTTTGGGAAGCTGAGGCAGGTGGATCACCTGAGGTCGGGTGTTCGAGACCAGCATGACCAACATGGAGACCCCGTCTCTACTAAAAATACAAAATTAGCTGGGCATGGTTGTGCATGCCTGTAATCCCAGCTACTCAGGAGGCTGAAGCTGGAGAATGGCTTGAACCCAAGATGCAAAGGTTGTGGTGAGCTGAGATTGCCATTGCGCCATTGCACTGCAGCCTGGGCAACAAAAGTGAAACTCTGTCCCAAAAAAAAAAAAAACACCCTTGTCCGGAGCAGCCCTCTTCCTGATATAGATATTTTTACTAATGTCCATTTTCTTTATGGATGTAAATTTCTTTTATAAAGTGACAGCTTTTCAGAGCTACTGCTATGCCTGCAGTTTCTCAGAATAAGCAGCTCGAAATATGCCAGAGAAGTATATTTTGGGGTGGCATATTCTGGTCTCCTACAGTCATATTTTGGGGTGGTGTGTCCTAAGGCCCAACAGGTGTGAGTAGCGTCTGGGCTGGGGGTGCTGGAGGTGCCTCCAGTGGGGATAAGACAAGAAGTGACAGCATCTTAGAATGCCAAAGGTCAAGGCACCTTCTCATAAGTGATGACAGGCAAGAGCGTCTCTTCCAGGAGCAATGGTAAAGAGGGCAGAGGGGATGGTGAGAAGGAGGAGGGAGAACTTCCTAAGTGACTGAAGACTTCCAGTTTGAAGAGGCGGAGCCGTGGTGACGGGCGATTTGGAGGAGAAAGAGGAAGCCTCTACCTTTTCTTTTTAGAGGCAATGAGAAACACTGAGGCTTTGAGTATCAGTTTTATAGACTGAGTGTTTGTGCCCCCTCTAAATTCTTTTTTTTTTTGAGAGGGAGTTTTGCTCTTGTTGCCCACCTGGAGTGCAATGGCACGATCTTGGTTCACTGCAGCCTCCACCTGCTGGGTTCAAGCAATTCTCCTGCCTCAGCCTCCCCAGTAGCTAGGATTGCAGGTGTCCACCACCATGCCCGGCTAGTTTTTTGTATTTTTAGTAGAGATGGGGTTTCACCATGTTGGCCAGGCTGGTCTTGAACTCCTAACCTCAGGTGATCAGTCCACCTTGGCCTCCTAAAGTGCTGGAATTATAGGCATAGGCCACTGTGCCCAGCCACTGTCCCCTCCCCTCCGCCAGTTCATATGTTGAAATCCTAACCCCCAATGTGACCGTATTGGGAAGTGGAGCCTTTGGGAGATGATTAGGCATGAGGGTGCAGCCTCATGATGAGAGGAGTGCGTGTATCCAAGGGACCACAGAGAGCCCTACAGCAGCTTTAAGAAGTGTCTAGGCTGGAAGAGCTCTCAGGCCAACCAGTCTAACAGAGGGGAAAAAGGAGGCCCCCAGAAGACCACAGATGAGGGAAGATGATGGAGTTCCAGTGGGGTCATGCTATTTAGGGCTCTGGTGGAAGCCATATGAGGAGGGAGTGCAGTGGGGAAATGGTCAAAACTTACGTCCAAAGTAGACGGCTGGAGTCAAATCCTGGTTCTCCTATTAGCACAGGGCCTAAAACTCAATAAATGGGAGTTGTTGTTTTAATTATTACTTCAACAGAGGACTAGAAATAGGTTAAGGATGGCTCTGGAAATAACTGGGAGAGATTCCAGATTCCAGAATCTGCAAGGTCCACAGCCAGGCCTGGCATCGGGTAGATGGGCTGGATGTGTGTGGGTGTGTGTTTGTGTGTGCACATGTGTTGGAGGGGTGGGCCTTGTTTCTTTCCAGGTGCACACAGGGACGTAAAGCTTGCCTTCTAAGTGTGGGTGACATTCTCATCAGCCAAATGAGCATGCTGTCTTCAAGTGAGTGTTCCCTGTTTACTCGCTCTTGATCTGAGTCCCAGGCACTGGCCTCCCTCTTTAGTGAAAGGGATATGCAGATCCTGTTTCATCTCCAGTTTCCAAACTTGGCAGAAGCCCTCTGCCTGGAAATCACCTTACTCTGCAGTTGACAGTGCTTACTTACCTCTGCATGCTCAGGGTCTGAGACAGAATGGGTGCTCTCAGGCTGGGCATGGTGGCTCATGCCTGTAATCCCAGCAGTTTGGAAGGCTGAGGCAGGTGGATCACTTGAAGTCAGGAGTTTGAGACCAGCCTGGCCAACATGGCAAAACACTGTCTCTATTAAAAATATAAAAATTAGCCAAGCGTGGTGGCAGCCTCCTGTAATCCCAGCTACTCTGGAGGCTGAGACAGGAGAATCACTTGAACCTGGGAGGTGGAGGTTGCAGTGAGCCGAGATTGTGCTTTGGCACCAGCCTGGGTGACAGAGCGAGACTCTGTCTCAAAAAAGAGTGTGTGAGAGAGAGAGCAGTGGGTGCTCTCTACTTGTTCAATCAGTGAATGAATACACCTTCATGGCCTTCGGACTTTCGGTGGGGACATGGCTGTCTCCCCACCTCTACAGTGGATTGGCTGTATGGGGTTACATAAGGAGGAATTTGACTAATAGGGGTTTAAAATCCTTCCTTTATCATTTATTACCTGTGACTTTCTCCCAATCATTTAACTTCACAGAGCCTCACATTGCTCGTCTATAAAACGGCAATAATAATAGTTTCACTTAGGATTTGGTGGTATATGGTTGTAAAGTTCTCAGCATCATGTCTGCCTGGTGCTCTTGGTAATGATAAGTATTTTTTATTGTCATCATAGAGCTGGGATGACAGCAGGCACAGACATGCCTTCTCTTTATTTATTTAAAGGAGAGTGCCTTGCTTGTCCCACCTTCTAGAAAGTGCTAGGGATGGAAGACATCCTCCCTGCTTCCCATTTAGTGTCACTTGGTTTGGTGCTTCAGTGAAAGAAAAGCCAAGCAAACCCTTCCTTGATTCCAATCCTGAGGTGCCTTCAACCTCGGTGTGTTTACCCCTGCAGAGCTGCCAGGTAACTGCAAACAGCCTTGGTGTTTTGGGGTGCTCACCGCCAGCGGGAGAAACCCTCTGCGTGGAAATTACTTTAATTTGCAGTTGACAAAAAGGTAAATTGCTGGCATTTTTTGCTTGGAGCCTGGAATGTAACCTTGCATGGCTGCCCCAGACATTCCAGGAGGCAGCTTCCATTAGCCAGCCCAGATTTCTAGCTTAAAAGAGAGAGAGAAAAAGAACTTAAGTAATTTTACAGGGGCAAAACCCTCAATCCTTATTTAATTCTACCAGTTTCTATCACTTCAAGTTCCCTGCCACTCCTGTTCGTATAGCCAGCAGGGCCAGTGTGGACATCCTATCACGTGGTCTGTTTTTCTCTGCCTAACCTTCAATCCTGTATTATGACAGTCTGCAGGCTTGTAATTTTTAGTCGCATGAGACTTCCTTCCTGTGATTGACCACTGTTTGATTTGCGACAGGCTGTGGGTCATGAGAGCAGGCCCCTCTGTTTTATTCCTCTGCAGGGTAACTGGGGTGTGGTAGGCTTTTAGTACATAACGGTTGAAGGAATGAAGGGGTGAATGAATGAATGAATGAATGGGTGGGTTCCAGCGTTTCCCAAGGCCAGAGAGTTTTTGTCTGTCTAGTCATTGACTTCCATAGCATTCCAGAAGGAAGGGCATCGTTTAGATGCGGTGCTGGTTGCCTTCCACTTAAAATATGTCCCAGAGATGCCTGTCTAGGGTGGGGTTGTGTGGAATGCAGACTGAATGGAATGCCTTTTAGACCCAGTGAGAACCTGAGGCCACTGCTCCCATCTTGTGGACAGTGTTTGAAACACAGGAGAAGGGATGGCCATTTCTCCCAAAGAAACCTTGGCGGATTCTATGACGTGATGAAATCGTCTCCCTGGCAGTGCATTAGGCCATGTTACCAGAGCCATCCTTAACCTATTTCTATTCCTCTGCTGAATAATAATAAGAATAAGAATAACTCCCATTTATTGAGTTTTTAGGCCCTGTGCTAGTGAGAGAACCAGGATTTGACTCCTCCCATCCACTCTAGACCCAACTCTTGGCCATTTCCCCACACTCTTTCATTTTTTGAGTTCTTTCTCTTCTTTCCCTTCCAGCTCTCTACTGTGATAGCGTATCAGTCCCTGCACTCACATCATGTCTCGATGATGTGCTTATGTGTTTGTTTTTCCAACAAGACAGTGAGTGCTTTGAGGACTGGTCAGAGCTGTTGGGTGCAGGGATTTTATTGGCCTCTGCACACCAACTATGCGCCAGGCCCTGTGCCAGATTAGGAGTGCATGAACACACGTCAGACTGGGCTGTAGGCCTTCCTGGTGTATGTGTGCAGGGTGTGTGCAAAGCCACAGGAGGGACGTGGAGTGCGTTTCTGGAATATATTGCAACTGAAGATGGACAAAGGCAGTGTGGAGAGATTGGGAATTTAGTTACTTACAATGTTATTTTTTATTTTATTTTATTTTATTTTATTTTGAGATGGAGTTTCGCTCTTGTTACCCAGACTGGAGTGCAATGGCGCGACCTCGGCTCACCACAACCTCCGCCTCCTGGGTTCAGGCAATTCTCCTGCCTCAGCCTCCTGAGTAGCTGGGATTACAGGCACGCGCCGCCATGCCCAGCTAATGTTTTGTATTTTTAGTAGAGACGGGGTTTCACCATGCTGACCAGGATGGTCTCGATCTCTTGACCTCGTGATCCACCCGCCTCGGCCTCCCACAGTGCTGGGATTACAGGCTTGAGCCACCGCGCCCGGCCTACAATGTTATTTTTATATAAACTGGCCTCCCCAGCACTGCTCAGAGGAAATTTAACCATTATTATTATTTTTTTTCTGAGACAGAATTTTGCTCTTGTTGCCCAGGCTGGAGTGCAGTGGCACAATCTCCGCCCACTACAACCTCCGCCTCCTGAGTTCAAGTAATTCTCCTGCCTCAGCCTCCTGAGGAGCACACACCACCAGGAAAGCTAATTTTTTGTATTTTTAGTAGAAACAGGATTTCACCATGTTGACCAGGCTGGTCTCGAGCTCCTTACCTCAGGTGATCCACCCACCTTGGCCTCCCAAAGTGCTGGGATTACAGGCATGAGCCACTGCGACATGCCAACCATTATTGAATTTATATGTACAACTGTTTCTTTGCTACTTACTCTAGAGCACTTGACATAGAGTTGTCCCTGTGTGAACCAATTCACTTCCAACTGGGCATGTAGAGGGTGGAGGAGAAATAGCCTCTCTCTGTTTGAGATTCTCTGGGATGGAAGGGGACACAAAGTGAATATCACATATGCCATATAGCCTCTATTTTAAGTTGGACTGTGCCTAACATGTCCTCTGTGTTTGATGGAAGAAAACACTGGCAGTTTTCATTTGAGGCGGTACTAGACAAAGTCAAAAGCTGATTAAAATAAAAAGATTGTGAAATGGAATGCAAGAATTAGAATAAATGTATCAATTAAAGCAAGACTTGCAGAAAGCTTTAAACCTACAGGCAAAACCTAAAGGTTTGAAGCCCATTTCCCTTTGTATTAGGCTCTTTGGGATAAAAGTTCATCAAGGGTTGGTATGTCATGCTGGTATATGAAGACAATGTCACACAGAGTGACTGGACCCAGGACGGCCATCCTTTCTCCTGTATTCAAGACCTGTTGGCACACTCATCATTGATCAGGCAGAAGGCCAGATGCTTCAGGGACAGGGAAAGAAGAGGACAGATTCGCTGCTCCTGCTAGGAGCTGGCAGATTTCCCAGCTCTAGGTACCAGCATCTCCGGTGCCACCTGTATTGTACCAGTCACAACACCTGTAGGAGCTAAAGATGGAGACAGAAGCTGCAGTGAGTTAGAAAGCCGCAGAGGGAGGAGAGGGCAGAGAGGAGAGGCTAGTGCGGAGATGGGCCCTGGAGGAGATGGCGGAGATGACTCGGAGGCCTTAGAGGAGGCCTGACTCAGCTCAGACAAGGAGTGTCCTCTTTGAGCCCTTCTTTTTTTTTGAGATGGAGTCTTGCCCTGTCACCCAGGCTGGAGTGCAGTGGCTCGATCTTGGCTCACTGCAACCTCTGCCTCCTGGGTTCAAGTAATTCTCCTGCCTCAGCCGCCTGAGTAGCTGGGACTACAAGCACACACCACCACGCCTGGCTAATTTTTTGTATCTTTAGTAGCAACTGGGTTTCACCATGTTGGTCAGGCTGGTTTTGAACTCCTGACCTCATGATCCACCCACTTTTGCCTCCCAAAGTGCTGAGGTTACAAGTGTAAGCCACCACACCCAACCTCTCTTTGGGCCCTTCTAAAATGCCTGGCAACAACCAGTGTCCCACGACTGTCTCCAGCAGGCAGCAAAGTCACTGCCCTTTGTTACTGCAAGGAGGTTTGACGGCTGGACTTGCATGGTGTGTGTCCCCAGCACTGGCACGTTTGTCCTGAGGTCAGGAGTGTTGCAGAGAAAGCAGTCTCACTAGTATTCATATTTTTACATCCTCATGCTGTCTGAATGTGCCAGCCTTCCAGACAGAGGATCTTGGCTTGTGACCAGGCTGGGAGTGAGAAAAGGGCATGAATCATGGCCCCCTCAAGTGAGGGAGGGCTTCTGAAACAAGCATGCCTGCCAGAGCCTGAGCGAGCATGTGCCTGTGGCACTGGCATGGACCCACTTCTGCACAGGGGTGGCATGGCTACCACCCACGTGTGACCTCTGGATGCCATCCCTACCTGCATGCAGGGCTCACAGAGATGTCCCCTGGCAGCAGCAAGGGGCCTGGAGGCCCATCCTCCCTGAGAGCAGAGCTTTGATCTTTTTACCATCAGGCTTATCAGCAAATGTCTCAGGGAAAGGAAAAATATTTGGGAAAGAATGTAAAAGGTGGACTCTTCGTAATAGGTATGAGTGCCAGCCATCTTGGCATAGTTCTTCAAAGGATTGTGCTTTTGTAGTATGCTCTTTTATTAAAAGTTGTTAGGGGAAGCATTTCTGCCCTCTACAAATATACAAATAAGAACAATAAGGCCAGGCGCGGTGGCTCATTCCTGTAATCCCAGCACTTTGGGAGGCCGAGGCAGGCGGATCACCTGAGGTCAGGAGTTCAAGACCAGCCTGGTCTTGACCCCTCTACTTAAAACACAAAAATTAGCTAGGCATGGTGGCGGGTGCCTGTAATCCCAGCTACTCTGGAGGCCAAGGCACAAAAATGGCTTGAACCTGGGAGGTGGAGGTTGCAGTCAGCAGAGATGGCACCACTTCACTCCAGCCTGGGCGACAGAGCATGACTCCATCTCAAAAAAAAAAAAAAAAAAAAAAGAATGGCAGCTAATACTATTGGGAACTTCACAAATGGAGAAACTGCACTAAGATCCTGATGAGCCATTTCTATCACCTTTTGGTATGATAATGTTTTGTTTTTGCTGTTGTTGTTTGAGACGGAGCCTCCCTCTGTCGCCCAGGTGGGAGTGCAGTGGCACCATCTTGGCTCACTGCAACCTCCGCCTCCTGGGTTCGAGCGATTCTCCTGCCTCAGCCTTCTGAGTAGCTGGGACTACTATAGGCGGATGCCAGCACGCCCGGCTAATTTTTGTATTTTTAGTAGAGATGGGGTTTCACCATGTTGACCAGGCTGGTCTCAAACTCCCAAGGTGATACGCTGGCCTCAGCCTTCCAAAGTGCTGGGATTACAGGTGTGAGCCATTGCACCCGTCTAATAATGGTTTTTTTTCTGAGGGCCTGTATGTTTTTGCTATGAATCCTAAAATCTGAGACAGGTCTCAATCAATTTAGGAAGTTTATTTTGCCAAAGTTAATGATGTATGCCCGTGACACAGTCTCAGGAGGTCCTGACTATGTGCGCCCAACGTGGTCGGGGCACAGCCTGGTTTTATCCATTTTTGGGAGATATGAGACATCAGTTAATATATGTAAGATGTACACTGTTTCCATTCAGAAAGGCAGGACAGCTCAAAGTGGGAAGCCCCAGATCATAGGTAGGTAAGAGACTGGCAAAATAAACTTTCTAAATTCACTGAGATGTGTCTCAGATATTTGGGGTTCACGAGACGAAGGTTGCATTCTTTTACTTTGAGTTTCTAATTAGCCTTTCCAAAAGAGGCAATCAGATACGCGTTTATCTCAGTGAGCAGGGGGATGACTTTGAGTTCTGTCTGTCCTTTGTCTACAACAAATTTCAAATTTCCTTGTGACGCGTGACAGAGGTATGTAGTTTCTTTGTTTGTTTTTTTAAGACAGAGTTTCACTTCTGTTGCCCAGGCTGGAGTGCAATGGTGAGATCTTGGCTCACTGCAACCTTGCCCCCTGGGTTCAAGCGATTCTGCTGCTTCAGCCCCCTGAGTAGCTAGGATTACAGGCATGCACCATCATGCCTAGCTAATTTTGTATTTTTAGTAGAGACGGAGTTTCTTCATGTCTGGAACTCCCGATCTCTCGGGTGATTCGCGCGCCTCGGCCTCCCAAAGTGCTGAGATTACAGGCGTGAGCCACCGCACACAGTGGTATGTAGGTTTTAAAAAATCTTAGTAGGTACCTTTTTTTTTTTCCTTTTTTTGTTTTTAGATGGAGTCTCACTCTGTTGCTGAGGCTGGAGTGGAGTGGCGTGATCTCGGCCCACTGTAAACTTTATCTCCCAGGTTCAACCAATTTTCCAGCCTCAGCCTCCTGAGTAGCAAGGATTACAGGTGCCCGCCACCACACACAGATAACTTTTTGTATTTTTAGTAGAGATGGGATTTTGCCATGTTGGCCAGGCTGGTTTCGAACTCCTGGCCTTAAATGATCTACCCACTTTGGCCTCCCAAAGTGCTGGGATTAAAGGCGTGAGCCACTGCACCTGGCCTTTAGTAGGTATCTTTTTAAGGAATAGAGTGGGTGGCAAGTTTGCCTTAAGCAGTTCCCAGCTTGACTTTTCCCTTTGGCTTAGTGATTTTGGGGTCCCAAGATTTATTTTCCTTTCATATTATCAACCAGTTAAGAACAGCCAGAGGATAAATGTTCCCCTCACCGTCGTTCCAAGTCACTTTTTAAACCCAAATCAGAGCAGGACCTCGACTCTTAGAACATTTGCTTTTCTTCTTAGACCTTTATTTTTATTTTTTATTTTTTTGTTTGAGATGGAGGCTCACTGTCTTGCCCAGGCTGGAGTGCAGTGGTGTGATTTCGGCTCACTGCAACCTCTGCCTTCTGGGTTCAAGCAATTCTCTGCCTCAGCCTCCCAAGCAGCTGTGATTACAGGTGCCCGCCACCATGCCCAGATAATTTTTTTGTATTTTTAGTAGAGACCGGGTTTCACTACCTTGGCCAGGCTGGTCTTGAACCCCTGACCTCATGATTCACCTGCCTCGGCCTCCCAAAGTGCTGGGATTACAGGTGTAAGCCACTGTGCCCGGCTGGCTCTTTTTTAAAAAGAAATATGAAGAAGTTTAATTTAAAAATTGATGAGGCTTCAAGATAGACTTGTAGATCTTAGCATACTGGGTAGGGTCTTGCTCAGTGTGGGTTAAGCATATTGAGGGTTCTTTAGTAGAATTCACTTTTTCCAAGTGCAAAGAGTCCAAGTACATGCTCGTTCTGAAGGGCGTTGGAGGACTTCTCCGCCTCTCCAGACACAGAGGGGACTACTGTCCCCACACGAGGGCCTCAAAGCAGACTATGGCAGGCCCCTTCTTCCCCATTGCTCTTGGGGGCCCGCAATCAATGTGGAGAAAGGCACCCCATGGAGATGGAAAGAGTTGCTAAGGAATGGCCATGAATTCTGGCTGGAACCTTCTCAAGACTCTACTTGGGGCAGGGTATAAATTGGTACTACGTTTCCGGAAGCAGTTGGCAATGTGTCCTAAGGGTATTAAATATGCTCATGCCCTTTGACTAAAAATTCCCCTTTGACTCAGGAGTGAATAAGAAATTCATTATGAGAATTTTTAATTCTGCGATTTTTTTTTCTCATGGGCTATCGTTAGCGTTAATGTGTTTTATGTATCTCATGCACAAGGTTGAATGAATAAGACCAACATTGTCCCCGCCCTTATACTGTTAACAGTTTTATAGATCTAGAGGCCCCAAAATGCAGGCAAAGATCTTTGTCCATGGATGTTTAAAGCAACATTGTAAATAGCAAAGAGCTGGAAACAACATACATTGTTATATGTACCCTCAGTAATAGGGGATTAGTTTAATTATAGTAGATCCATGTGTTGGAATTTTAAATGACCGTTATAAAGTAGGTTTTAAAATTCATAATGTGGAAAATGTTTATGAAAGATAATTTTAAAAGGGGAAGAAAAGCAAGACATAAAACTGGAGAGTTGGCTGGGCATGGTGGCTCCTGCCGGTAATCCCAGCATTTGGGGAGACTGAGGCGGCTGGATTGCTTGAGCCCAAGAGTTTGAGACCAGTCTGGGCAACAAGACAAAACTCCTTTTCTACAAAAAAAGCAAAACCAAAAATTAGCCAGACATGATGGTGCGTGCTTGTAGTCTCACCTACTTGGGGGGCTGAGGTGGGAGGACCACCTGAACCCGGGGAGGTCAAGGTTGCAGTGAGCCATGATTGTGTCACTTCACTCCACCCTGGACAACAGAGCAAACTCCTGTCTCTCTCTCTCTCTCTCTCTCTCTCTCTCTCTCTCTCTCACACACACACACACACACACACACACACACACACACACAAAATCAAAAACATACAAACAAAAAAACCCTGGAGAGTCATGAAGGCAAGGCCAGGGAAGTTCTGGAGGTGGGATCCCAATTTTATGTCTTTAAAAAGGGCAAGAGTGGAAGGGAACACCACAAAATGTTAACAGTAGTTATCTCATGATAGTAAGATTATGGATTTTTTAATGTTCTTTTTTATGCTTTTTCCTAATAAAGCATCTGGGGTGAATATAAATGAATTTTAAAATTTTAAAAGAAAAAAAGAATATTTCTAGGAGGTATGTTTAGGCCTTCCATGCTGTGGATATAAAGGGAGAATTGTCCCTTAGATTCCCAGCTGCCACATTCCTTCTAGGCCAAGCTTGTCTAACCTGCGGCCCAGGACGGCTTTGAACGCAGCCCAACTCAAATTCGTAAACTTTCTTAAAACGTTATGAGAGGTGTTTTTTTGGTACGTGTATTTTTTTTTTTTCTCATCAGCTATTGTTAGTGTTAATGTATTTTACATGTGGCACAAGACGATTCTTCTTCTTCCAGTATGGCCCAGGGAAGCCAAAAGATTAGGTACCTCTGGTTCAGGGTTTATTCATGTTGTAATGTATAGCTACAATGCACTCATGTTCGCCACTTTATAGTATTTTATTAAATGACTACACCTCAATTTATTATCCAATTTGTTAAAGCAAAACATGAGAGTTTCAACAATGTTCTGCAATTTCAAACATTTAAAAATTTTTCTTCAGGTGCATTATGTTAATGTCTCTCTAGGGTACAAATCTGAGAGTAGGTAGGGTTGCTGGGTTACAGAACAGGGACTGTTACCTTTAGTAGATAATGACAAATTGGTTTTTACTGTGGTTTTACCTGTTGGAACACCTCCTAGCTATGTATACATCTTGTTGCTCCGCCTTCTTGAGTCCTTGATGTCAGACTTTTAAATTTTTTGCCAATCTGGAGGATGTGAAATGATATTTCGTTGTGGTTTTATTTTATATTTGCTTCCTTTTTAATCAAATTGAGCATTGCCATATTAGCCATTTGAATTTTCATTGCTGAGAGAAGACTGTTCAAGAGATGCTGTTTGTTTTGTCCCTGGAATCCTGGGATCATGGCTGACTTGGAGCAGCTGGTGAGAGTAAGGAGGGCCCAGGAAGGAGGGAGGTGCCGCCCTGAAGGCCAGTGTGGAGCCATGGGGAGCAGGGGCCTGGCTACAATGGCAGAGCCAGGTAGAAGGTGTTGCCCAGCCGGGGAGTTTCTGGTTGATTCTCTCTCTTGGTTAGGCGTCCCTACTCTGGTTAGTTTGATAACAAAATACACCCATGCCCCACCCTGAGGAGCATCCTGAGGAGCTAGGCATAAAAAAATCCATGGAGCAAGGCAGGGGACTTGGGGTGACTGACAGTCACATGACTCCGGCCAATTTCTGCGCAGTGAAATGCTGGCAGACTCTTCAATGTGTTCGGGAAAGCTCAAAATATAATCTTTAACGTGACTTTTTTCAATGGTGAAACATTGGCAGCTAATTAAATCATTTTTGTATTTTTAGTAGTGACGGGGTTTCACCATGTTAGCCAGGCTGGCCTCGAACTCCCGACCTCAGGTGACCTGCCCACTTCGGCCTCCCAAAGTGTTGGGATTACAAGTGTCAGCCACCACACCTGGCTGTCTTTATAAATTTGACTACGCTAGGAACCTCATATAAATGGAATCATATAACATTTGTCCTTTTGCATCTGGCTTATTTCACCTAACATAATGCATTCAAGATTCATCCATGCTGTATCGTGGGACAGAATTTTTCCTTTCTTTTTAAAGCCGAATAATATTCCATTGTATGTAGATACCACAATTTGTTTATCCATTCATCCATTAATGAACATCTTAATCCATTTGGGCTGCTCTTAGAGAATATCATAGACTAGGAGCTTATAAACAACAGACATTTATTTCTAACAGTTCCGGAGGTTGGGAAGTCTAAGCTCAAGGCTCTAGCAGATTCAGTGCTGGTGAGAACTGGCTTCCTGGTTCACAGACGACGATCTTCTTGCTGTGTCTTTACATGCTGGGAGGGACAAGGGACCTTATGTAAGTCTCTTTGGTAAGGACACTAATCCCAACCATGGGGACTCTACCCTCATGACCTAAATTGCCTCTCAAAGGCCTCACCTTGTAATGGTTCCATTATGAACCATTGCCTTGGGGCTCAGATTTCAACAAAGGAATTTGGGTTAGGGGCACAAATATTCAGTCTATAGCAGATTGTTTCTACATTTTGGCTGTCGTGAGTAATGCATCTGTGAACATGGGTATTCAAAAATCTCTTCAAAATCCCTGCTTTCAATTACTCTTTTGGATATATACCTAGAATTACTAGATCGTATGGTAATTCTATATTTAATTTTTTTTTTTTTTGAGATAGAGTCTCGCTCTGTCACCCAGGCTTGAGTGCAATGGCATGATCTCGGCTCGCTGCAACCTCTGCCTCCCAGGCTCAAGCGATTCTCCTGCCTCAGCCTCCCGAGTAGCTGGGACTACAGACTCATGCCACTATGCCCAGCTGATTTTTAAATTTTTAGTAGAGATGGGGTTTCACTGAGTTAGCCAGGATGGTCTCTATCTCCTGACTTCATGATCCGCCCACCTCAGCCTCCCAAAGTGCTGGGATTACAGGTGTGAGCCACTGCACCCAGCCCTCTCTATATTTAATTTTTTGAGGAATTGCTTTATTCTCCTACCACTTTTTGTTTGTTTGTTTTATTT
>NW_016107553.1:1119654-1124699 GCF_001604975.1 Cebus imitator | reverse complement strand
GCTCAAGCGATCTTTCCCACTCAGCCACCCAAAGTGCTGGGATTATAGGTGTGAGCCACCATACCTGGCCTTAGTTAATATTTTTTACCTGCTTTCTTTAATTCTGATGGCACAGTTAGAACTTGGGGGAAAATCTGCCTCATTTTGGACAGCGTTGATTTCTTTCTCTTCTAAGGCCACATTGCAAAAGCAGAATGGCTATTACCTTCCAGCCTCTATCAGTTTGGCTGCTCTTTTCCCATAATGATGATGACAATTAGAATGATGATTAGGATGATAAAATATATTGAGGTCTTACTTTGTCCCAAGCACAGTTTGAAACACTTTAACATGTTGTAAATCATTTTATCTTTACAATCATTCTATGGAGGTTGTTGCCCTAATTTTACAGATGAAGAAACTGAGTCACAGAGAAGCAGACCCATAAAACGATGCTGGGGTGGACAAGATCATTTCGTTCAATGCTTGCTTTCACCAGTGAGGGAAAGGAGCCCCCGAGGGGAGATGCCTCACATCGTGACCAAGCTGGGGTGAACTTGCAGGCTTCCAGACGTCTGGAATCCCCTGGCCCCATGCTCTTGCTGCCCCTAAGACAGGATTCCATTCATTTATTTTGTTTATCCCAGTGACCCAGGCAAAACCTCATCTGAGAGGCTTCCGTGCCTCGTCTGAATCCAGCTGGATCTTCCTGGTCCTCCTCCTGATCATTACTGGGGCAGGACTGAGCTGAAATATGATGGGGGAGGATTACAGGTTTGGCTCGAGGATTTTGTGAAAACACATGGAAGTAGCATATTAATATTAGTCAAGGACTGAAAGAGCCTTTTGAAGAACCTGAGATAAATTTTAGTAAAATCAAGTTGCCCTGAGAAGTATTCAATGTACTGTGAGAGAGTTGCTCAAAAAGTTACTTTTTTCCCTTGTTCAGTTTATTTAAACAGTAAAAACCTGGAGTCTGCATCTTTGCAAACTTGCACCCCTGAAATTATGAGTCAGATCCTACGTACGGTGGGCCTGTGTTTTTCATTATGTTCCCTTACTCGTTAGGGTTTGCAGTTAGTCCATGTTACACGTTTTGCTCGTGTTTTTCTTGAACTTCGTGAACTCTGGCATTTCATTTCACAATGTATATTCAAGGGAAAAGTAGCCTTCCTTTGATCTTCCCCGGGACCCCATTATGTTTAAACTAAGAAAGATTAGGGAGTTTTCATTCAACACTGAACAAACACAAAATTCAGCTGCAAAGATGGCGGGTGCTTAATCTATTGACAACATCGACTCCATTATGAACTAATTCCACAGCAAGCCGACTTTGAAAAGCATTCTTCTGAATGGAATTCCCATCTGCCTTTGGAGGCTGGATGCATATGGTCCCAGGGAACTGAATGTATTAGCCACACAAAAGAATCTATTTAGTACAAAATACGTATACCGTGGAGGGTTTGCAGACTTTGAGATCACCGTGGACTGTTGGTTGCCGAGATGATAGTTGTGTTGCTCTTTCTGCCCTCTCTGCCTCCTTGGAGAGAATGGGCAGTTTCTGCAAAGTTCTCTCACCTTCTAGTTGTGTTTGTTACAACATCTGCTTTATGGTGGTGAAACAAATCAGCTCCAGTCCTTGGACAAACAATCCTGTGAGCTGGAGTGAGCTCGGAGGGGCAAAGGGCTGCCTCTTGGCCAGCACTTGGACGCCAGATAGCTCAGCTCCTCTCTGCCCGTTTGGGGCTGTCTCAAATGGGTTTTTGAATCTGTCCACCTTTCAAATAGCCCTTTAATGCAACATGCAGGTCTAATTGTGACACATTTTTTTCTCTAGCCTTAAAATGAGAAAGGAAGTACAAAAAGGAATCGAGTGTTGGCCTGACAGGATTTTCATTTCCCTGTCATCTCATGGCAGTGATGGAGATTTATTTTCCTAATGAAGGCTCCAGCATTAATGGTGGCACTTGCTAGAATCAGTTAGGACTAAGTGTTATTTAATTCACAGCGAAGCGACAATCTGACTGGACTGTGATTAGTTCCAGCTTTTAGCTATCATTTATAGGTCACCAGGCGGCTAACAACCTCAATTGAGAGACCATTATCTTTTGACAAGATGAAGCTATTTTTCTAGGGGCTGGGAGGGGAGAGTGAGGAGTTCTACCCAAAAAGCTCAGCTCATTGCTCTCCATGGGAATAATTTCATTCCTACTAAGGCTTTGCTGCTGTTTACTCAAAGGTTCTACACTACATTCCCGCACCGTTTAAGACGAGGATATGTTATATGAAATGTGTTATTAGGTGATTTTGTTATTGTGTGAACATCATAGAAGGTATTTACACAAACCTAGATGACACAGCCAGCACACGCCTAGGCTCTGCGGTACAGCCTATTTCTTGTAGGCTACAAACCTGTCCAGCATGTTACTCTACTAAATGCTGCAGGTAATGTAACACAATGGTATCTGTGTGTCTAAACATCTTAACATAGAAAAGGTACTCTAAAAACATGGTATTATACCCCTAGAAGGTCTCAGGGTGAGACCTTCTCTCAAAAAAAATATGATATTTTAATCTCATGGGATCACTATCATACTATCCAGTCTGCCATTGACCAAAACGTTGCTATGTGGCACATGACTGCAGTAGATTCTGGTTAGGCGTCCTGACGTCAAGGAAGGAAAAGACGTTCGTCATAGCCATTCATTTATCCACTCAGCAACGGTTCCTTGAGGGAGGCATTGCAGGAGAGTGTGTTGGCAGGGTTCCCTGGTACGAAGGCTAATTGCTGTTCAGTCTGCACATGCTGGTGTGACTGTTGCAGTTTTTGTTGTGGTTGTTGTTTTGGTGGTGGTTGTTGTTTTGGTGGTGGTTGTTCATAGCATGTATCCACCATGATAGGTTGGCGCATCTATTCTGATTGGTTGGTACCAGTGCCATACTGATTGTTAAAAGTTGCAAATGACACCCTTGCCTGGAACAATGCTCTTTTGCAAAGACTACTTTTCTGCAAGAAAATGCCATTTTTAGGTTAAACTCCCTTTCATCATTAGAGTATCTCCTTTATTAGATGGAAGCTGTAGATTCTTAGTTAAGGTCTAAGCAAGATGACATGACATTAGAAGGTAGTAGTTTGGATGTAGGTATAATGTGATTTGAAAAGATTGGGAGGTTATATGTGCTTGGGGACCTGGATTCGAAAGAGCAGGCTACTTTTCTTGAGGGCCAGGGCGATACTCAGTCAGCCTCCCAAGACAGAGGTCTATGAGGGGGAGCCTGAACAGCAAACAGGACTTATACCCTCTGTTCCACTGGAACACTGCCATTGGCCCTGCCACCACCCCACACAGCAGCCTGCACAGTGCTGCCCGGAGTGGTAAGAGCTGACCTCTTTTCCTAGCCCCTGAAATTGGGATCCTCCTTCTTTCCCTCTTGGGAAGGTGGGTGACAGCCTTACATCTTATCTTGCTTTTGCTTCCCTCTATACATAAGTCTGTTTTCTACATAAAGGTCCCAGGATTAAAAGGAAAAGAAGCTTTTCTTTTTTTTTTTTTCTCTTGGGGACAGAGTTTCACTCTTGTCACCCAGGCTGGAGTACAATGGCACAATCTTGGTTCACTGAAACCTCTGCCTGCTGAGTTCAAGCGATTCTCCTGCCTCAGCCTCCTGAGTAGCTGGGATTACCGTTGCTCACCACCACACCTGGCTAATTTTTGTATTTTTAGTAGAAACGTGGTTTCACCATGTTGGCCAGGCTGGTTTCAAACTCCTGACCTCAGGTGATCCACCTGCCTTGGCTTCCCAAAGTGCTGGGATTACAGGTGTGAGCCACTGCGCCCGGCTGAAAAGAACCTTTTCTTAGTTCTACTTTTGGAACTAGAACATCTGACTTTAACCAGTCAAATGCAACACCTAAAGCTACCTGCTGGGCATTGGGCATTGAGAAGGCATCTTACATACATGCTGCCATTCAACCCTCACATCAATCCAGTGAGATAGGCATTACTTCTTCCAAGTTCTGGATGAGGCTGAGGCAAGACCTGGGATGCAAACCCAGGCCTGCCGCTTCATGGCACAGCTCTTACAGGTGCTACCTCTGCCCTAAAGGGGCTTACAGTCAGCTGGAAAAAATTGTGATGAACCTCTAATGTTGACTTATATTCATAAATTATTTAAATATGCACAAATACAAACTTTACATACATTTATTATACTGCTAATAATTTTGCTACATTTCCTTATATATGTACCCAAGTATTTGGGTCTTTAAATAAAGTAGCTATGCTTTTCAAAAATATCCCATATGCTAACATTTTCCTATGCTAGTCACAAAATTTAGAGAATTGTTGTTCTAGGCTGGGCGCAGTGGCACACGTCTGTAGTCCCGCAATTTGGGAGACCAAGGCAGACAGATCACCTGAGGTCAGGAGTTTGAGACCAGCCTGGCCAACATGATGAAACCCTGTTTCTACTAAAGATACAAAAAATTAGCTGGGTGGGGTGGTACATGCCTGTAATCCCAGCTATACTCGGGAGGCTGAGGCAGGAGAATCGCTTGAACCCAGGAGGTGGAGGTTACACTAAGTTGAGATCACTCCACTGCACTCCACCTTGGGCAACAAGAGCGAAACTCTGTCTCAAAAAGAAAAAGAAAAAACAAAATTGTTGTTCTTGTCTACAGCCATACCACCCTGAATATGCCTGGTCTTGTCTGATCTTGAAGCTAAGCAGGGTCAGGTCTGGTTCGTACTTGGATGGGAGAAAATTGTTGTTCTTTTTCATTCTTGCACCAAAATATGGGATTTCGCTATATATTCAATGATTCACCTCTAAGTGGGCATTTAGGTTGTTTTTGATTTGCGTCATGATAAAGCACACTGTAAAATATGTTTTTACACATGAACCTTTGGCTGCCTTCCTGATTCTTTCCTTGGAGTTAATACTCAGGAGTGAAATTACTGAATCAAAGGGCATAAACAGTTTTAAAGCTTTTAACATATATATTTCTCTAGAAAGGTTGTACTAATTTGTCTACCTCTAAGATTGAAGAATCACTTTGGGATGTA
>NW_016107553.1:1116276-1119639 GCF_001604975.1 Cebus imitator | reverse complement strand
AGAAAGTGGTATTGGATGGCTGGGCGTGGTGGCTCACGCCTATAGTCCCAGCACTTTGGGAGACCAAGGTGGGTGGATCACCTGAGGTCAGGAGTTCAAGACGAGCCTGGCCAACATGGTGAAATTTTGTCTCTACTAAAACTACAACAATTAGCCAGGCATGGTGGCAGTCACCTGTAATCCCAACTACTCAGGAGGCTGAGGCAGGAGAATCATTTGAACCTGGAAGGCGGAGGTTGCAGTGAGCCAAGATAGTGCTTCTGCACTCCAGCCTGGGCAACAGAGTGAGACTCTGTCTTAAAAAATGTGGCATTTGAACCAGAACGTCGTGAGTAGGCAGGAGTTCCACCAGTGAAGGTGGGGGTGCCATTGAGAAAGGAGAGGACGAGGTGTATGGGAGATGAAATTCAGCAGCATCAGAGAATATCCTGTGCATTGCCTCTCCATGGTTTTGGGTACTGAATGCTAGGATTTTGGGGCAGGCCATGAAGGGAATTAAAACATTCAAAACATGAAACAACTTAGCAATAACACTGACGTAATCACCATTGCAGTTTAACTGTCTAAGCATCTAAAAGCATTGTCACAATTGTACCGTTTCTTACTCCTCTCAGCTCTATGTTGCCGTTGGAGTAGAGCTGTTCACTGATCTTACCATGGTCTCTAATAGGACGGTGTTCTCACACATTCTAGAACACGCTGTCTTTGGTGCTGACATGGAGTCACACTATATTGCTGTCACTCATTACTTGACAGTCTCAGTCCTGTGTTCCTCTTGACAGACCTCCCACTGGTGGTATAGATTTATTGTTGAGAAGCTGGTTGGGCACAGTGGCTCATGCCTATAATCCCAGCACTTTGGGAGGCCGAGGCAGGTGGATCACCTGAGGTCAGGGGTTCAAGACCAGCCTGGCCAACATGATGACACCTTGCCTTTATTAAAAATACAAAAAATTAGCCAGGTGTGGTGGGGGCTGTCTATAATCCTAGCTACTTGGGAGACTGAGACAGGAGAATTGCTTGAGTCTGGGAGGCAGAGGTTGCACTGAGCTGAGAGCACGCCATTGCACTCCAGCTTGGGCTACAAGAATGAAACTCCATTTAAAAAAAAAATAAGACTGCCTGAGTTCAAGCTCCAGCTCTACCGTTTATTGGTTATGTGGCCTTGGGCAAGTTGCTAAACCTCTTTGTGCCTTAATTTCTTCAACTGTAAACATGGTTTGGCTGTGAACCCACCCAAATCTCATCTTAAATTGTGATCTGAATTGTAATCCCCAAGTTTTGAGGGAGAGACCCGGTGAGAGGTGATTGGATCATGGGAGCAGTTTCCGCCATGCTGTTCTCATGACACTGAGAGTTCTCACGAGATCTGGTTGTTTGCTAAGTTCTGGCATCTCCCCTGTTCGCTTGCTCTCTCTCCTGCCACCTTGTGACGAAGGTGCTTGCTTCCCCTTCGCCTTCCATTGTGATTTTAAGTTTCCTGAGGCCTCACCAGCCATGCGAAACTGAATCAATGAAACCCCCTTTCTTTATAAAGTGCCTTGTCTCAGGTAGTATCTTTATAGTAGTGTGAAAATGGACTTACACATGGGGTTAATAATGTTACCTACTTTTATAGGGCTTTATTGTCCTTAAGTGAGTTAATACACATAAAGCACTTAAAACAGTGCTGTGCACAGAATAAGTACCTTTAGTAAGTGTTGGCTTTTGTTATTTATAATATTATATTCAGTTTGACCTACTGGCTAGAATTGGGCAGCATATTTATAAGGGTTTATGGGGCCGGGCACGGTGGCTCACGCCTGTAATCCCAGCACTTTGGGAGGCCGAGGCGGGTGGATCACTAGGTCAAGAGATCGAGACCATCCTGGCCAACATGGTGAAACCCCGTCTCTACTAAAACTACAAAAAATTAGCTGGGCATGGTGGCGCGTGCCTGTAATCCCAGCTACTCAGGAGGCTGAGGCAGGAGAATTGCCTGAACCCAGGAGGTGGAGGTTGCGGTGAGCCGAGATCGCGCCATTGCACTCCAGCTTGGGTAACAAGAGCGAAACTCCGTCTCAAAAAAAAAAAATAAATAAATAAGGGTTTATGGCCAAGAGGTATGCCACAACATTCTGTTCACTGAGACAAGACGACCAGAAAAATGCCTCCTTCCCAACTTGACCCATAGCTACAACGAACAGCCAGGTATAAAGGTGAAACATTTTTATTTAGTTTCATCACAGAGGTTAAATAGACTTTTATGACAGTCATCCATACAAAATATAACAAAGGTTGTGGGCATAAATAAGAATGGTCCTAACTAACTATTCTGTTTTTATAATGCACAGTTCTTTTAGTTGATTACAAATATGAAGTATATTACCTCAAGATGCTGAGATTTTCAAATTCTATTTAGCAATTTCCAAAAACTGAATTCTAGAACTAAAGACATATAAAAAGATGATTTTTAAATGGAACCAGCCACCTTAAAAAATACTTTGAAAAGCATGATTTAAACTTTAGAAAATAAAACTTTTAATACTTTAAGAGATAACATGATGCAAATGTTGCTTGTTGGCCTGACTGTCCAGGACTAAGACCCTCTGGGAAGCAATAGGGCTCAGTAGTGTACCGGAACCTGCTACGGAGGTGTGTTGGTCCACAGAGACAGGATTCTCTCATTACTGGGTGACTCTTGAAATGAAGCCTTTGCTTTCATTATGCATTTGGCTTTATAATCTTCATTGACAAATAGTTCTGAAAAGGAAAAAGAAACAGTGGTTAAAAAAAATATGTATGTATATATGTATTTCAGTTAGAGTTTCTCAATCTTGGCACTACTGACCAGATGATTTGGTCAGTAATTTTGAACCAGATGATTCTTTCTTGTTGGGGAGTGTCCTGTGCACTGTAGCAGGTTCAGCAGCTTTCACCGGCCTCTACCCACTGAGCGCCAGTAGCACCCCCAGTTGTGGCAGCCAAAACGTCTCCAGACATTGCCAAATGTCTTCTTGGGGGTAGGGAACAAAATCTCCCCTGGTTGAGACCCATTGGTTTAAACCAATAGAATCTAAACTGGGGGAAAAAATAATAACTAGGCTAAGCGCAGTGGCTCATGCCTATAATCCCAGCACTTTGGGAGGCCAAGGTGGGCAGAGCACCTGAGGTCAGGAGTTCAAGACCAGCCTAGCCAACATGGTGAAACCCTGTCTAGACTAAAAATACAAAAATTAGCTGGGCGTGGTGGCGGGTGCCTGTAATCCCAGCTACTCAGGAGGCTGAGGCAGGAGAATTGCTTGAACCTGGGAATTGGAGGTTGCAGTGAGCCGAGGTTGTGCCACTGTACTCTGGCCTGAATGATAGAGTGAGACTCCTTCT
>NW_016107553.1:1102388-1116105 GCF_001604975.1 Cebus imitator | reverse complement strand
AAAAAAAAAAAAAAAAGCAGTTGGACATCTATCTATGACTGTAAAATAGTGCATATATACTAATAGTTAACAAAGTGGAAGTCCTATACTAGGGAAAGATGAAAACACAAACCCCCTGCTACTTGTATGGCTATGATACTAAATACAACGTTATTGATATTATCAATGTGAATTTTGGAGTAAGAGTTTTTGAATGCCTCCTGTGACATTCAGTGCCACTTGCCCAACTTCTGAGCATGACTTCCTCTACCTGGAATATCCCTTCTCCACTTGGCAAACTTGAATGTCCCTCCTTGGGGGAACTGTCTTAGCAGGTGGTGCCCATGGTTGCTTGTTTCTGTCTTCAATAACAGCTCACCTCCCTTAGAAATGTGTCCTTGTTCCCAGACTATGAACTGCTCCTGGGCACAAATCATGCCTATAATTTAATCATCTCTATAACTTAATTCCTAGTCGTCTATTGTAGATGTGCAATACATTCTTTGGAAGGAGGAATGAAGATACTCCATTTTTTTTTTTTTTTTTTGAGACGGAGTCTTGCTCTCTTGCCCAGGCTGGAGTACAACAGCTCCATCTTGGCTTACTGCAACCTCCGCCTCCCGAGTTCAAGCGATTCTCCTGCCTCAGCCTCCTGAGTAGCTGGGATTACAGGCAAGCGCCACCATGCCTGGCTAATTTTTGTATTTTTAGTAGAGATGAGGTTTCACCATTTTGGCCAAGCTGGTCTTGAACTCCTGAACTCAGGTGATCCGCCTACCCCGGCCTCCCAAAGTGCTGGGATTACAGGCATGAGCCACTGCACCCAGCCTAAAGGTACTACTTCTAGGCACGCTGCCAAATCTCCCACTTAGACTCCCATTTATGACCGTGGTGATTAGGGGAAAATTTAAGGGAGAGGTTATATGTGACATGAGCCTTAGAGAATGAGTGAGGTTTTGATAGATAAATGTGGACAGAGAAACAAAATTGGCAAAGTCATCCAGATAGGTAAGGGCAATAATAATTGGGAAGTTGGGATTAACAATCTAGTTTGGGTAGAACACAGGGTATGTGTAGACCCACAATGAACCCAGATTTGGGGATTCTTGAAGCTAGGACAAGAAATCTGGATGCAGGATGGTTTGGAACAAGAAAGTCTGAAGGCAGGAAGATCAGTTGGAAACACTGGCTATAGTCCAGACACACACTGATCAAGACTTAAGTGATTTCTCCTAGAATTCCTGAAACCAAAGTTATTTTCAGACCATAAAGCAAAGTTCTGCCCATAATTTGTGAAACCTGAGAATTTTTTTTTTTTTTTTTGAGACAGAGTCTCACTCTGTCACCCAGGCTGGAGTGCAATGGCGTGGTCTTAGCTCACTGCAATCTCTGCCTCTTGGGTTCAAGCAAGTCTCCTGCCTCAGCCTCCCAAGTAGCTGGGACTACAGGCACATGCCACCATACCCAGCTAATTTTTGTATTTGTTAGTAGAGACAGCGTTTCACCATGTTGGCCAGGCTGGTCTCAAACTCCTGACCTCATGATCCACCCACCTCAGCCTCCCAAAGTGCTGGGATTACAGGCGTGATCCACCGCGCCTGGCCTGAGAGTGTAATTCTAATCACAAGACACATTACTTTAAATTTCCCCAAAGCAGAAGGGTTGCAAACACCATGCTGCTGAGTGGGTCATTCTTCTGCACAGTGGTCAGTGCAAATGGCAAGGGAGAGGGCCAACCACAACTCACAAGATACCCAAGACAAGGGGCCAAGGAAGGGCTCCTACCGGCAAGGAGTAGAGGAGCACGGCCACGAACAGCAGCAGGATGAGCAGGAACAGCAGACCGATGATGACCCACTTAAAGCGGCGCCACACGATGAACTTCATGGTCTTGCACGGGTTGGTGAACCAGAGGAAGGAGGTTTCTGGTCGGCTGCATTGCAAAGAAATGGTAATCACCTACCCAACTCAGGAGGGATGCATATTTTATTCCAGAGCATAACAGTTTCAGGAACAAAGAATCACAATAATAAAGCAAGAAAGGATATTATTCCCCTTCTTTGACTGAGAAAGCATTTTTTTTTTTTTTTTTGAGATGGAGTCCCGCTTTGTCACCCAGGCTGGAGTTCAGTGGTGCAATCTCAGCTCATCATAACCTCCACCTCCTATGTTCAAGTGATTTTCCTGCCTCAGCCTCCCAAGTAGCTGGGACTACAGGTGTGTCCCACCGCACTTGGCTAATTTTTGTATTTTTAGTAGAGACAGAGTTTTGCCATATTGGCCAGGCTGGTCTCCAACTCCTGCCCTTGTGATCTGCTCGCCTTGGCCTCCCAAAGTTCTGGGATTACAGGCCTGAGCTACCTCATCCGACCAGGGCTCTTTAACCAATTACAGCTTCCTAAGATGCTGAGCTTTGGTTTCCTGGGAAAAGAGAATTTTTTTTTTTTTTTTTTTTTTTTTTTTTTTTTGAGACGGAGTCTCACTCTGTCACCCGGACCCAGGCTGGAATGTAGTGGCACAATCTTGGCTCACTGCAGCCTCTGCCTCCCGGGTTCAAGCAATTCTCCTGCCTCCTCAGTAGCTGGGATTACAGGCGTGCACCACCACACCTGGCTAATTTTTATATTTTTAGTAGACATGGGGTTTCACCATGTTGGTCAGGCTGGTCTCAAACTCCTGACCCTGTGATCTACCCGTCTCAGCCTCCCAAAGTGCTGGGATTACAGGCGTGAGCCACCACACCCGGCTGGGAAAGGAGAATTCTTAAAATGAAGCCAGATCACCCCTCTCCACCCCCACCCTTCACTATTAAATACCAAATTAGGAGGACAACAAAACCTAATCCATCCCATGAAGCCCATGGGAAGGGGGGCTCTCAGACTGCAGGTGTTTGGGGAGCAGGATAACAAAGAGGGCCTCTTACTTTGGGAAGTCCAGCTTGGGGTTCATGTTGGGTTCATCCCGCCCCTTCCCGGCTGGCCTCTCGTCAGCCTCCTTCTCGTTGAGGATTTCCAATGTCATCTCCACTTTTCCCTTCAGTAAAGCAAAGCAGGTTAAACACATGACATCACGTTTCACAAATATTTTTACTTCAACCCAAGGAGTATTCCCCGAGCAATGGTTTTTATTCTTGTAAAACAATCCTTAGATTGCCTTCAATTTTTCTCAGGAGATTTCATCCCATTTCCTCTTCCATGTGTTTCTGAACTGACTCTGTGTGGGAAACTTTGAGGACAAATTGCTTCCCCCACGGTCTACTTTTCATTTTCTGTATCCCTGTCATGCTAATGTTCTCACATCTGTCACCTTGTCTTCTCACACACCTTCCTATGTAACTTCACTTGGACCCAGACTAACCTGAATACCGCTAATAACAACATCTAACATTTATTGAGCATTGATTGTAGGCTCCAATTAAAAGAATAGGGCCATGTCTCTTCATGCTTATCACTGTCACCTACTGAGCACAGTTGCTGGCGTTCATAGGTATTCCATGTATACTAGCTCAACAAATGAATGAGTGAGTGAGTGAATGTTGTCTCCCTGCTCACAGGTTCCTGAGTGATGCTCCCAGCACTGTTTAAATATTCTACATGGGTTATCTCATGTAATGCTCACGGTAACCCTGCAAAGGTACTATTATTGTCCAAGTTTAAATGAGAGCAGTGAGGCCAGAGTGAAAGAGGTCTAGACACTTGTTCACTTTTGGCCAGGCGCAGTAGCTCATGTCTGTAATCCCAGCAGCTTGGGAGGCTGAGGTGGAGGATCACCTGAGGTCAGGAGTTCAAGACCAGCCTGGCCAACATGGTGAAACCTCATCTCTACTAAAAATACAAAAAAACTAGCCAGCGTGGTGGTACATGCCTGTAATCCCAGCTACTCAGGAGGCTGAGGCAGGAGAATCGCTTGAACCTGGGAGGCAAAAGTTGCAGTGAGCCAAGATCATGCCACTGCACTCCAGCCAGGGTGACAGAGTGGGACTCCATCTTAAAAAAAAAAAAAAAAAAAAGAAAGGAACTTGCTTACTTTTATAGCAAGCCATATCTAAGAATGTAACAGACTTTCTAAGAGCCAGGAAAGCCCGCAAGGTCATTAACAATTTGAGAAACCCTGGCCCTAAGTAGAGCTCTGATGACTCCTACGCTTACAAATCAGACAAAGCTGGGCTTCTGACTTTGGCAAGTTGCTCCATCTCTCCAAGCCTCTTTCTGGAATCTCTAAAATGGGGACAATGTCTGCTTCATGGCCTTGTCAGCAGAACTAAGTGAGGTTATGTGCAAACTGCTGTATTGTAATGGAAAGCAGGTTAGTGGTTTTCTGGGACCAGTGAGGGAGGGAGCAATGGACTGCAGAGAGAGAGCACAAAGAAATTTGGGGGGTGATGGGAAGGTTTTGGATCTTGATTACGGTGTGGCTCGATGAGTGTATACATCTGTCAAAATTCATCAAATTGTGTACTTTAAATGAATCAGTTTATTTTATGTAAATTATACACCAAGGTTGTTTTTAAAAGGATTATGAATGTAAGGCACTTGGCATGTTGCCTGTTTCAAAATTAATGATCACAAATGTTAGCTATTCTTAATAATGCATAATGAACTAGGTAGTCTTTCATGATATGGCATGGTAACCCACATTATTGCTTCTAGATCAAAATACGTCTTGAGTGCCTCAACTTGCTTGTAATGTATGGCCTTTTTATTCAACTAATGCCAGCACACCTTCCTCCTTTTTTTTTTTGAGATGGAGTCTCACTCTGTCACCCAGGCTGGAGTGCAGTGGCACAATCTCGGCTCACTGCAACCTACGCCTCCTGGGCCCAAGTGATTCTCATGCCTCAGCCTCCTAAGTAGCTGAGACTACAGGTGCGTGCTACCACTCCTGGCTAATTTTTTTTTTGTTTGTATTTTTAGTAGAGATGGGGTTTTGCCATGTTGGCCATGCTGGTCTTGAACTCCTAACCTCAGGTTATCCACCTGCCTTGGATTACAGGTGTGAGCCACCACGCCCAGCCCCACCTCTTTTTTTTTTTTAATGAGAAAAGTTCCAATTTGAAGTTCCTTTTTTCCATACTAAATTGTACTAGAAGCCCAGCATTAATTAACTTTCCTGATGAAGTCCCAAGGAAAATACAGGGAAAACACTTGGGCTTCTAGTTTTTTGACCATTCCAATGTCTTCACCTTCCTCCAACTCTAAACACACACTCATGGCATCTCCCACCTTATACTGTAAGACAAAGGCAAACATATCTCAAAGACAAACTATCCCCATAACTTGAACACCTACCAATTTTAAACTTCCTTATTTTATCTGGAGTAAGTCTATGAATAAAGGGCAAAACCTAAATGATAAAAGGCATAAACGGCCCTCAACCAGAACCAGGAAATGTACATACAGCCATCACGCGGGAGCCATCTTTCTCTGCGTAGCATGGCCACCATCCTTTCATGGACTTCTGCTGAAAGAGGGAGGCCGTCTTGGCTTTAAGGGGGTCCATGGCTTTGAGGTCAGGAATCATGTCCAAACTGCATTTCTGTGGTGATTTTGCTGGAATGATCGTGTGATGCAAATCAAGTTCTAGGAAACCTAGCCAAGGAAACAACAGTAAGTCCAAATGAGCTTCAAGGGGATCAGCTGTCATTCACAAGTGAACAGAACGTTCTCATCAGGAGAGAGGCACACAGTGATTTTGAACAGGTGAAGGGTGAGTTAGAGAAAGGGAGCCTGGTCAATGTTTAAAGTCTTTCCAGTTAGGATGGAAAATGGCTGAAGAAATAGTTGTCCACCGCACAGCATCTCACAGAGAACTACCTGTTTTCTTTTTCAAAGACATGAACATAAACAGAGTTCTTCTTTAAACTCAAAGTAATGAAGTATCTACAGATGCAATTTCCACTCAACTCAAGGCCCTTGGATCTGAAATGTGTTCCTTTTAGTTCTGAGCTGCCCTGAACAGAGAGGTCATTTGGCTTTGGGTAAAGACAACAGGTGCTTAGAATGCAGGATGCTGGCCAGGTGTGGTGGCTCACACCTGTAATCCCAGCACTTGGGGAGGCTGAGGCGGGCAGGTCATTTGAGGTCAGGAGTTCAAGACCAGCCTGGCCAACAGGGTGAAACTCTGTCTCTACTAAAAATATAAAAATTAGCTGGGCATGATGGCATCTGACAGTACCCCAGCTAATCAGGAGGCTGAGGCACAAGAATCGCTTGCGCCCGGGAGGCAGCGGTTGCAGTGAGTGGAGATTGCACCACTGCTCTCCAGCCTGGGCAACAGAGCAAGACTCCATCTCCAAAAAAAAAAAATACAGGATGCTGCATGTAATGCGGATGTCCAAGACTCCTAGTAAAGCCTCAGAAACAGAAGCTTCAGAAGGAACATAACTCAACAGAAAGTCCTCACCAGGAACTGAGACTCCTAGCCTCAATCAGAGTGTCTGGAGAATCACATTGTTCCTTCTATGATGTGAGGCATTAACTTTTTGTTTGATTCTTTGAGACTGAGTCTCGCTCTGTCACCCAGGCTGGAGTGCAGTAGTGTGATCTCAGCTCACTGCAACCTCTACGTGGCTCTTGGGTTTAAGCAATTCTCATGCTTCAGCCTCCCAAGTAGCTGGGACTACAGGTGCATGCCACCATGCCCAGCTATTTTTTGTATTTTTAGTAGAGACGGGGTTTCACCATGTTGGCCAGGCTGGTCTTGAACTCCTGACCTCAGGTGATATGCTTGCTTCGACCTCCCGAAGTTCTGGGATTACAGGTGTGAATCACCATGCCTGGCCACATTAACTCTTTAGTACCACTTCCACAGTAAGAGAAAAAGAGTGTTTTGGGCTTGGGAACTTCTGTGAGCCCTTTCCTTAAGAAAATGGTATCTGTGATGTGGGGTCAAGTCTATGGACGACTGGGGCAAGAGTGTGGCCTTCAACGGTGGCAGCAAAGAGCAACAGGAAGGTTGTAGCATTTTCTCTTGAAACTATCTGGCTGAGGGACTGCTCTTCAGCATGTAATGGGCCCATGAGACACACTTGACCTCCGTCCTTCTTGACCTATGGTTGCTTTTGTCTCCCCTCTCCTTTTGCTTATGTGCTCACTCGGCATTTTGAGACAGTCATTCTCTTCTTGTCTGATAGTTTTGTTTAAATTCCAAGGGAAGACCAGGCATGGTGGCTCATGCCAGTAATCCCAGCACTGTTGGGAGGCTGAGGTGGGCAGATTACTTGAGCTCAGGAGTTTGAGAGCAGCTTGGGCAAAATGGCAAAACCCCATCTCTACAAAACATAAACAAAATTAGCCAGGCTTGGTGGCGCGTGTCTGTAGTCCCAGCTACTTGGGACTACAGAGGTTGGGAGGATCGCCTGAGCCCAGGAGGTCAAGGTTGCAGTGCTCCTAGATCTTGCCACTACACTCCAGCCTGGGCGAGAGAGTGAGACTCTGTCTCAACAAACAAACAAAAAAGCCAAGAGCAAACTCTTTATGATCCTAGAATTTACTCTCCATATGCTTTATGTAAGCCTACTTGCATACTCATTTGCTTATCGACCTCTTACTAAGCACTAAGTCAAAACCATTGCGTGAGGTGCTGTGCCCGGAAAAGGGATCAAGACGACACAACCTCTGGGGGGTGTTTCCTCTGCCAGGAGGGACATGTCCTAGCAGAGATCGCACTACTGCCAGGAGAAAATGAGGTTGAAATGGCAAGTGGCAGAGATCACAGGATGAAGGAAACAAGTGTGAGTGATAAAAGGATGAACTGCTAGGACGGAGTGGCTGGCGGGGTGTTGGGGGAGAGAGGAGGAAAACCGCAGAGCACTCTGAATGCTTTTGCCTCGATGGCTGGGGAAGTAGAGGGGTCATGAGCTGCTAAATCAGTTCCTGAGGAGAGCGGCGTGGGGATCAGGGAGGACATGCTGAGTGAGATTTCAGCCACAGTACATGCGAGCTGCCGGCCAACGATAAAAGTGGGAGGTTCTGGCCAGAAATCAGGAATGACCTTCACAACGATTTCCTCTGTACAGCAGGCACTGTGAGCATGCCGGCTACATGGCCTGGGTGAGGAGCTCTCCCTTGCTGAAAGGTGAGAGTTGAAGCATGCCCTTCCGCTGGGGTGAGTGGGTAAATCACTGGAGGGGCGGTTGGCAGGGTTGGAGGAGAGCAGAAGAACCTCAGGGAAGGCCTGTATATAGAGTGGAAGGTTGGGCGTTGTGGCTCATGCTTGTAATCCTGGCACTGTGGGAGGCTGAGGTTCAAGGATTGCTTGAGCTCAGGGGTTCAAGACCAGCCTGGGCAACATAGTGAGACCTCATCTCTACTAAAAAGTAAAAAATAAATTAGGTGTGTTTGTCCATGCCTGTAGTCCCAGCTACTCAGGAGGCTGAGGTGGAAGAATTTCTTGAGCCCAGGAGGTTGAGTCTGCAGTGAGCTATGATCGTGCCACTGCATTCCAGCCTGGGAGACAGAGACCTGCCTCCAAAAATAAAAAATGAAAAGAGTGAGCTGCAGAAACAGAGCTGGCTAATGTGACAAGGCCAGGGCTTGGCAGAGTGAAAACCTGGAGAGCACAGTGCCATGGGGGGCGAGGGAGGAGTGCGCCAGGAGATGCAGGAGCCTGGGCTGAGGGTGCATTCAACTAGTGCCCTTATCACAGAGTAGGATGGGCCTAGGGACAGAAGCAACGGCTGGGGGCATTGGGGGACCTTGGTATCTTGGGAGCAGATGGAGGAGGGTGGGAGTGGATTCCTAGGTGCTGAGGAGAGAGTGGCTGTGAAATAGGAGTGCGGCATCCCCCTGCGGAAACAGGATTTGAGTCTTCACAGACAGGAGCTAGTGCAAGACCTTCGCCAGGGCCCTTGAAAAGGGGTGACATGCACTGTCAGGCCCCACTGCCAAGAGCTCATGCAGGCAGTGGGTGTGTCCCCTGTCCCCCGACACCAAAAAGTTGGAAGATTTAAAGAATTCCTTCCAAGTTTTCATTAACTTCACTAAGTCCAAGTACAGTTCCTTAGAAACAATGATCCAAATGTAAGCCTTACCCAAGTAGTCATCCAGGGAAAACTTGTCGTTGTCCCATATCTGAATGATCAGTCTGGGTGGGACTCGAAACTCTGTTTGGTCAATACTCCAGAAATGCTCCTGAAATGAAAAGAAACATGAACACACCAGGTGATCCTGATGACTGGACTCCAACACACTCACCTTTGGCTCCTTAAGACAGCATCGAAGCCTGGGGCCTTTCTCTCCTTTCACCCCCACCTTGACACTCCCTTGGGCCTAATCCTTCCCCTCTATCTGTATGGAGAACAGCCAGGCTCCCCAGGAAATCACAAGCTGGGCAACTAAAAGAATGTCCCAGGCAGTTCCCAAACAGAAGCTTTCTTGCCATGTCCCTATCAGTGTGACTTCCTGCTGCCACCTGGGGGTTGGGGAGTGATTCATCTCCCCTCTGAAGACCACTGTGTCCTACTTAGATTATCCTCCTAAGGCCAGGTATTCTAGGCCAGCCTGCAGTATCACCCTCTGGGGTGTCACTTCTGCTCATTAACTTTCCCCCCACCCCCCACCCACACAGATGTCTGCACGTGCTCTCATTTTACATGGGGGTAAGGAGAAGGGGGCTCAGACTCTACTCTTTTATCCGTGCAGATTGAGAATGTCCTGGGATTTTTGGCCTTTGAAAAATACCACTGGGCTGGGTACACTGGCTTGTAATCCCAGCATTTTGGAAGGCAGGTAGATTACTTGAGGCCGGGAGTTCGAGACCAGCCTGGCCAACATGGTGAAACCCTGACTCTACTAAAAATACAAAACTTAGCTGGGCATGATGGTGCATGCCTGTAATCCCAGCTACTCAGGAGGCTGAGGCACAAGAATCACTTGAACCTGGGAGGTGGGGGTTGCAGTGAGCCAAGATGGCACAACTGCACTCTAGCCTAGGCAACAGTGAGAGTCTATCTCAAAAAAATAAAAAAAGAAAAAAAATAAAAGAAAAATACCACTGGCTTTGCTTGCTTGTGGTCACTTAAGACCCTCAGATCCTCATACTAGAGGTAGGTAGAAGGAAGACTAGGTACATGTCCTGCAAGTTCTTGCCTCCATTGCCTCAGATAATGTTAGCCAAGACTAAACATCTCCACAGCCCAGGTACACATAAGTTCCTCTGGCCCCAGTAGAAAGGGAATTTCTCTAGCACTTCATGAATTTGAAGGCAGATCGCTAGGTTGTTTCTTGTTTGTCATATTCCAAGAATGTTTTCCCTTGCAGGGCTCAGAGAGCCTGGCTCTGAGGGGCTGGGCAGCCCACTCTGCTGTTGCTGCCTGACTGTCCTGGGTGGGATCATGCTCCAAGCACCACAGGGTATGGGGAGGTCCAGCACTAGATGTGGACCATACCTTAAGGCCCATCTGACCCAGTGCCTCCCTGACCCCCACCCAATTCTGCCACACCATCTGAAAGTGCATTTTTCATATCACATTGAGCCTCTGTGCCTCCTGAAAGCCATCTCTGGCAGTTTGGGAGGCCAAGGTGGGAGAACGGCTTGATCCCAGGAGTTCAAGACCAGCCTGGGCAACAAAGTGAAACCCTGTCTCTACAAAAAATACAAAAATTAGCCAGGTATGGTGATGCATGCCTATAGTTCCAGCCACTAGGGAGGTGGGAGGATTGCTGGAGGTCAAGGCTACAGTGAGCCATGAGGAAGCCTGCGTGACAGAGTGAGACACTTTCTCAAACAGAAAAAGAAAAAAATTAAAGTCCCCTTTGCAGACATTCATCCCACTGGTATGAAAACAGTGCTTACTACAGCATTAGCACTGAGTAGGGCCAGCAGAGGGTAGGCCTGATGTGACACAGGGCTGGTACATTTTCATCAGGTGTGGGGAGGGGAGGCGACCAGGCAGAGCAAGGCCTAGCTGGTAGAATGTGGAGGCAGGAATGGAACAGGCCATCACTGGAACACATCTGTTGTTATTGTCTATGCAGGTTCTAGACCCCTTTTCTGGATGAAAGCACCCAGATTTTCCTTGGGGGACTCCCCTTTCTCCCAAATTTTAGAGGAGCTGCCTGTGTGTCTAACTCTAGAGCCTGGCCAATCAGAGCATCCCTGAGCAGCAATGGTTGATTCAAGGATAGGCACATGACCCCCAAAAGCAGAGACACTGAGGCCCAATTCCAGAACTCTGGTTGGCCCCAGGAGGGCTTCGCTCTTCTCTTTCTCCTGAGGTTTGTGGGGAGGACAGGATGTGAACTGGGACTGCCACTGTCCCCCCGGGAAGAGCCCGTGGAGGAGGCGGAGCAGAGGGGTGGAGAAGGTGAGACCAATTTCCTTTTTTTTTTTTTTTTGAGACAGAGTCTCCCTCTGTTGCCCAGGCTGGAGTGCAGCAGCACGGTCTCGGCTCACCGCAACCTCCACCTCCTGGGTTCAGGCAATTCTCCTGCCTCAGACTCCTGAGTAGCTGGGATTACAGGCACGTGCCACCATGCCCAGCTAATGTTTTGTATTTTTAGTAGAGACGGGGTTTCACCATGTTGACCAGGATGGTCTCGATCTCTTGACCTCGTGATCCACCCGCCTCAGCCTCCCAAAGTGCTGGGATTATAGGCGTGAGCCACCGCGCCCGGCCTGAGACCAATTTCTAAAGTCATCATAACTTCACCGTGGGATCCAGACGGACCTAAAGCCAGCAGATCCCTGGACTCTTTGGTAATGTGAACAATATATCCTTTTCCTGGTTTCAGCTAGTTTGAGTTGAGTTCTGTAACTGAAAGTCTAACTAGTTAAGACCAGGAGGGTCCTGAGCCCTCATGGAGGTGCCTCTGAAGGAGGTAAAGCAGATATGGAGGTTTTTTTGTTTTGTTTTTTGTTTTTGAGACAGAGTCTCCCTCTGTTGCCCAGGCTGGAGTGCAGCAGCACGGTCTTGGCTCACCGTAACCTCCGCTTCCCAGGCTCAAGCAATTCTCCTGCCTTAGCCTCCCGAGTAGCTAGAATCACAGGCACCCGCCGCCCCACCCAGCTAATTTTTGTATTTTTAGTAGAGATGGGGTTTCACCATGTTGGCTAGGCTGGTCTCAAACTCCTGACCTCAGGTGATCTGTCCGTCTCAGTCTCCCAAAGTGCTAGGATTACAGGTGTGAGCCACTGAGCCCGGCCAAGATGTGGAGGCTTAATAAGGAAGGAAAAAGGGACATTTCATCCACTTTAAGCCTCTGCTTGACTCTGCCTCTCATGGGGAGACATCAGTCTCCCCATCACATGAAGAACACACTTAGGCTGTTGTTTATATAAATACATAATCATAACTTCTACCCTCCATCCTTCACCCCGCCACCAATATGTGAGGGGAAAGAAGGTCGTGCTCCTTATGCTTCCTAATGAAACAAATACCTGTCCCAGGGGTGTGACCTTGGACAAGTATCAAGGTGGCAGATTCCCTGCCTCTACTGAGAAGGAGCCAGACTCAGCCACCTCTGAGTTCCTGAGCATCTTAAGAGCCTCAGATCCTCATACTAGAGGGACGTAGGTAGAGTTCCAGTTTCTGAGTCCAGGAAGATCCATGATACCCACTGCCCACTGACATTATTTCAGAACTCACCTTTTTTGCAACGATGCAGAGTTGTTCAGCTGGAAGGTAGTCAAACGGGAAAACAAATCTCCAGTTAAAATTCCCTTCGCCATCCAAGGACCTGTAATGGACATCTGTTTTCTGTTTGTTTTCTTCATTGCCAGGAATCCAGCTGAAAGGCAGAGGCAAACAGACTTAGCTTCACGTGATTGACAAGTAATCTCGCCACAAAATTGTGCAGTAATTAGGGGAGCAAAGAGCGGGAGAATTAATGCAATTTTCTTGGGCAGATTCCAGTTATCTACGGAGCTGGGGGTGATTTATGGAGGGAAGGTGCTCTATTGCACCCAACACAGGTTGCGGCCAAAGAAAATATCATTCCTCTAAAACCAAAGCAGGAAACCCTTTAGACTTCAGTTAACAGGGTTAAGATGAAATTTTCTGGAAAATATCAACAATGTAACTTCTATTTTGGGTACACTGAAGCCTGTTGGCTATGATTTTAGTCGTCACAACTATAACTCATCAGTGTCTGTCAGCACTGCTGATAGGTTAAATGAATATGAGTTAGCTCAAAATTTTAGCATTTCCTTTCCCATATTTAAGCAAACAAAAGAAGCACAAATCAGGTAATCTTACAGCTTCCTTTTTAAAAATTATTCTTAAATTCACTATGATAATATTAATGATACTGGCAAGGAAGATGTCAGCTCTTATTTCCACATGCGTATCTATGAGCATTCATTTTGGTAACATCTTAACTTTTAACATTTGAAAAGTTTTCTTCTGCTTGTGCCTGGCAGAGTAGACACTAGATAAATACCAACTGAAGGAATGAATGAATGAGTGTGCCCAGAAAGAAGCTGTTGCTACTGGGAAGACTTCCAGTTTGAAACCAGAGGGTAACATCTGATTTTACACCGGCAAAGCAATAGAGTGCATGGTTCTCAAAACTACACATTAGAATCGCATTAGAATCAACTGGGGACCTTTTAAAAACATTGATGGCTGGACCCCACAGATAGAGACTGAGAAACTCTCTGAGCCTCATCTCCCATCTGTAAAATGAGATTAATGATATGTGCTCCCTTCACATGGCCAGCTTAAGGCTGCGGTTCAGCAGGGATGGAGTGGGAATGGGGACACCATTAACTCATGGTTATCCTCTTCTATGAACAGGTA
>NW_016107553.1:1077671-1102267 GCF_001604975.1 Cebus imitator | reverse complement strand
CTGGGTTCAGGCAATTCTCCTGCCTCAGACTCCTGAGTAGCTGGGATTACAGGCACATGCCACCATGCCCAGCTAATTTTTTGTAGTTTTAGTAGAGACGGTGTTTCACCATGTTGACCAGGATGGTCTCGATCTCTTGACCTTGTGATCCACCCGCCTCGGCCTCCCAAAGTGCTGGGATTACAGGCTTGAGCCACCGCGCCCGGCCATTACTGTTATTTTTTGAGACACAGTCTTGCTCTGTTGCCCAGGCTGGAGTGTAGTGGCATGATCTCAGCTCTCTGCCACCTCTACCTTGAGGGTGCAGGCGCTTCTACTGCCTCAGCCTCTCGAGTAGCTGGGACTACAGGCATCCACCACCACACCCAGCTCATTTTTTCTATTTTTAGCAGAAACAGGGTTTCACCATGTTAGCCAGGATGGTCTCAATCTCCTGACCTTACGATCTGCCCACCTCAGTGGGCCTGAGTGCTGGGATTACAGGCGTGAGCCACCACACCTGGCCACACGCATTATTTTATTCTTCCCAACAACTGTGTAACTATCCATCTCCATTATATGGAAGAGGATGCTGAGGTTCAAAGAGGATATAACTTGCACAAGGTCACATAGCCCAGAACTGACAGAACTAAGTATGATTCCCAGGTCAGTCTGATTCCAAAGTCCACATCTGTTACTCTGCCTCAAAGAACCATGGAGACTACAAAGTCACTCGAAAATATTAAGTCCTATTATTAGTAGTGGTATTAACATCAATCAATCAGCTACGGTAGTTTTCCTTTTTGCTAGTCAATTAACTGACTAGATAAATGAGTTGAGAGATTCCTTTTGACTATCAACTTTTTTTTTTTTTTTTAAAGAGCCAGGGTCTCACTATGCTGCCCAGGCTGGACTCAAATTATGGGGCTCAAGTGATCCTCCTGCCTCAGACTCCTGAGTAGCTGAGACTGCAGGCGTGAACCACCGTGGCCAGTTTTTACTAGTAACTTTTAAAGTAACTCAGTGAGGAGAGTTCACATTCTCTTGGCGGCCTCATGTCTGGACCCACCCCTAAGAGTCATCACCATCTTTCCCTAGACTGCTCACCCTCTGCAGCTCTTCCTCTCTTTTTCGGTGAATTTTCACATTTAATTTTAAACATCAATCTTTTCATACTTTAATTTTAAGACAAGTCAAATGAATCCTCTAGGTGTATGTATTTGTGTACATGTAGGTATAGCTTGGTATGTAACATAATACCCAGCTGTGTCTAGTGCTAGGCATGGGATTTATGCATGATCCATCTTTTCACATATAGTGTTTAGGTTTTTATTCCAAATTTTACAAGGTACTTTAAGTTGAGCTTTATTCTCTAATTAGAGGAGTTTTCTCTCAGTTCAGAATTACTTGAGTTTGTTTCCCTGATTTGAAAAAAAAAAAAAAATAATGCTTATGATAGTCAAATAAATTTGCATATCTATAATTAGCTGAGATTACTTTTCCCCGGGGAATGGTAATGAGATCCGAAATGAGAAAGAATAATGAACCTGATGAAACATTCCGTTTACAGTGAACCTAAATGATGCTAATTATATCTTTAACAAAGTTTTGATTGAAGGCCACATGGGATTATAACTGAAACTTTGTTCTTACTTTATGAATATATTAAATGTCACAAGTCTTATCTTTTATGTACCGAGGAACCAAACTCAGTCTATGTGGAATAGCAGCAATGCCAGCTAACACTCGCAGAGTGTGTTCTATCTGCCAGGCACTGTCCTAAATGTTTCGAATAACAGGATCATCTGAATATCTCTGGGAAGGAGGAGTAATCATTATCTCCATTTTACAGATGAAGAACAGTAAGCTAACAACCTTGCCCAGCCAGCAGGGAAAGTACCAGAATTTAGTCGTTTTATGTTGTACCGCGCTCAACATCTATGATTGAGGCACAGCCATCCACACAGACAACTGAAATTGAATTAGGCAAGAGAATTATGAACTACAATGACACTTGACATATTGGATGCTGGCACTCAGTGCAGGTTGGTAGAATAAATGACTTCTTTTGAAATCTGCGAACATTTCCTCTTTTCCAGACATGAGCTGCTGGTAATAAAATAGGTAGAAAACGAAATTTTGGAAGCTGTACTTGTGTTTTGAAGGCTAGTTATTCAGGGTATCAAAGAGGAATAAAAAGAAAATACATGGCTAGAAAGTCCCAGACATAATAAGTCTGCTTAAGAAACTGAAGAAAATCCACTTTGTTAAAAAAGAAACAAAGAAGTATTTATCAGTTCTTATAATCCTTACATAGCTTTGCTCATAAACAAAGTCCATACAGGTCTCGCTGTCTCTTTCTCTATTCTCTTCCCTTTGCTTTCCAGGAGCTACCTAAGCAGATCACATTAATGAGATAAAATACCTTCAAAAAACCAAGAATCCTATCTTGGGCATATTCAGTAATGAAAGCTCATGATGGATAGCGTCTGAGCTTTGCCTGAGCTTGGCAAAGTCTCTCGTGCGGTAACCTTACCCTTTGACGTAGATGTCACTCATTTCCTCTCCTGTGATGCTTTTCTCATCCAAGATAACGTCCTTGGTGTTCCAGATGATCACACGCAGGTAGTATCTGCAAGAAGCACAGTTGGAAGGTAACTTTTTTTTGTGGTCCTGGACTAAGTCCCCAGCCCAGTGTATGTAGCAGGGTCTCAAGATGACTTACTTCTTGGCTTTCCGGGGCGTGATATTGAAAGGAGGGCCGGGTGGCCCCAAACTCTTGGGGAAAACATCCACCCACATCTGAAGTTTCCCCTAAATCATTTGAAAATGAAAAGAGGACTGAAGTTATATGACGGGTAGCAGAAGCCACAATTTTCTTTCATATTTCTTAGGGGAAAACTGTTTCTTTGGTCCTTCTAATTTATTAGTCCATATGGAAGGCAAGAAGTGGAGTAGAGCAGACCAAGATTAATCTTGTATGTACAACGTCACTTAGGCCACCGGCTTTCCATTCTCACCCAGGGGTCTCTGATGGCTGCACGTGCCCACCTGTATCATAGTCTGAGTCTCACCTGGTTAATAAAACTGGGGACTTCCTGTCACTAACCCAACCCCAACACACACACACCCTCCACAAGCAGGCATGCACACAGGCACATCCTCTTACAATGACTTAAAATTGGGTCCTTCACCTTCAGCAGTTATGCAGTTATTCTATCCATCATCACATTGCCCACCTGACACCAATCCCGGTTTTGCCATACCCAAGGGTTTCTCTACTTACCTCAAAGTACAAAATCAAAGTAATGAATGCAATTAGTGAAAATGGTACTTAATTTTGTAAAAGAAAAACTTACAACATAGCATTTTCAAAAGAGGAATTCAATGACATGAACATTACAGCTCCCAAAAGGTAAGGCTTTCTTGCCATTGGTTTATGAGTGCCCACCACCAGGTAAGTGGCTAGCAGGAAGGAGAGGCAGACGCCTGAACTGACACTTGTGCTGCCAACTTGAAAGCCTAGACTGACGTTTGTGCTGCCATCTTGGTGAGGTCCTGCTCAGCTCTTTGACTGACTCAGACTGGGCCCATCCTTCTGACTCGAATGTTCTTCCAGACAGGCCAGGAATGCCATGAAAAAACTATACCAACCATACAAACCAATTTATATTCTTCAAATTGTTTTAGAATGTTCTGTAGACTCTGTCTTCAGACAAAAACAAACTGATCTTCAAGACAGTTGCCAAGGAAACCACTAGGTTGGCTTTCTAAAGCATTGTGATAAACATGCATTAAGTGGAGCTCTTGAAAAGGGACATATTTTACTACGACTCTCCTCCAGCTAATCTCTAGGGCTCAGGCTCTACAATTCATCAAGCACTCTACAGAACATTAGGCGTCCAGTGTCTCCCCAAACCCAGCCACAGTCTGTGGCTAATGCTGTAGGCAGAAGTGATGGGGTTTGTGGATTCCCAGGGAGACGTCTTCCTCACTCTGTCATTTCTTGAAATTCCTTAGACAGCCAAGGGGTGAGAGGAGAGAATGAAGGAGGAATAGGCTCTTTGGTGAAAGGAAGAACAAGAAAAGGAAGAAATGGAAATGTAGAACAAAATAAAAGGAAGAAGGATGTGATAAAACAATCTAGAAAGCCCAGGCCACCCCTTTAGCAATCAGCGTGTCCACAGTTTCACTGTTAGGGTCAACAATATTTGCATCCATTAGATTACTATTTCTTAAAGTGTGATCAGAACCTCTTCAGGTACTTGTTAAAATTCCAATTCCTGGACCCTCCCTAGACCTACTGGATCCAAATCTCTGCAGGCATGGCCTGGACATCTTCATTATCTCAAGTGTCCACATAGATTATTTTGTCAGTGGTCATGTCTTACTTTGCTTCTGTGAAAACTGCTCCCATCTTCTGGGAGTGGAATGTCCCCCATTGCTATCCACATGGTCCCTGTTTCCCTGACATTTTAGTCTCAGATGGCACCTCCTAAGCTAGGCTGAGCTCACTCACTTTCCCAGACCCTGCCCACCTCACTGCAGCTGAGCGGTCCCATGGTAGACATCGTGGTTCAATTTGGGCAACAAATCCCTATGCATTTGGAAGTAGATGGGGCTGCATTACAACAAACACTCAAGGACTCTCTAATATTTGAACTCATAGGAAGGGGATCACAGCAAGAGGGCAGATTAAATAGACTCAGAAAAACAGAGATGAGACACAGAGAGACCCTGGTTCAGGTTTGTTCTGAGTCATAGCTAATCTCCTGCCTAGATTGAGAGAGTTACCTGAGAATTCTTATAATAAATTCCCCTTTGGTATGAAGCTAATTTGAGTCTCATTTCTACTGTACATCTAAAAGTACTCAAACAAGATAAAAGGGCAGACATGTCAGCTATTGCCATTGCATTTGGGGCAGGGATAATGGGTCTTCAAGGGCAGGGGGCCCCTTTACCTGGGAGATGTTGGGCTGGAAGGTGCTGTGCAAAGTCCTTGTTTCCACATGCTCAGGGACCAGCCCCTGAGTCCTGAGGATGTGAAGAGCAAGCCGCTCTTCAGGGGCCCCGAGGTGCTGGTGCAGGGTTTTGTTGGCTTCTGCAACGGAAAGTGGCATTGAAGCAGGAATGAGGATTTGGGAATAGTTCAGCCAGACTGCCTGGAGCTGCTTCCAGCACTTTATCCCAGACCTTGCCAAAAGGGACATGCAGCGCCAACGTGCAAACTTGGACTTGTGAAGTAATAGTTGGCAGAAAGAACTTCTGACCAGGAGCCCTGCCCTACCCAGGCTCAGACCTAATTTGTGGACTTCCAATAGTAATGGGACCAGGACACCGGAACGGGTAAGTGGGAGCATTCTGTATTTGCTTCTGTGGCACAAGCTGATGGCCTGCCTGTTTCTCAGCCTCCCTTGCAGTTAGAGGGGGCCATGTGACCCAGTTCAGCCAGAGGGTAACATGGGTGGTAGTGACATGTGTATCACCTCCAGACCTGGCCCAAAAATCCCTCCTGGGGGCTGGGCATGGTGACTCACACCTGTAATCCCAGCACTTTGGGAGGCCAAGGCAGGAGGATCACAAGGTCAGGAGTTCAAGACCAGCCTGGCCAGTATGGTGAAACCCCATCTCTACTACAAATACAAAAATTAGCCAGGTGTGGTGGTTTATGCCTGTAGTCTCAGCTATGCGGGAGGCTGAGGCAGGAGAATCACTAGAACTCAGGAGGCAGAGGTTGCAGCGAGCCGAGATTGCACCACTGCATTCCAGCCTGGGTGATAGAGTGAGATTCTGTCTCAAAAAAAAAAAAAAAAAAAATCCCTCCTGGGTAGTAGGAGTCTCTATGTGCCTTTTGTGCCTTTCTCTTCTGGCTGCAAAAAGAAACAGCAACCTTAGACTCCTGTGCTGAAGAACTGCAGAGCTAGAAGATGGCAGGGCCATGAGTCCATGGAGCACTGCTTGGAAGACAGCTATCCACCTGGAGGAATACCTACTTAGAATCAATGAGAAGTGAACTTTTGTGTTAGAACACTGAAATTTGGAGGTTCAATTTTTACAACAGCTAGCATCACTGTGGGTTTGTTTTTTTTGTTTTGAGACATCTCTCGCTGTAACCCAGACTGGAGTGCAGTGGCACGATCTTGGCTCACTGCAACATCCACCTCCTGGGTTCAAGTGATTCTTGTGCCTCAGCCTCCTGAGTAGCTGGGATTACAGGTGTGCACCACCACATGTGGCTAAGTTTTGTATTTTTAGTAGAAAGGGGGTTTTGCTATGTTGGCCAGGCTGGTCTTGAACTCCTGGGCTCAAATGATCTGCCCACCTTGGCCTCCCAAAGTGTTGGGAATACAGGCGTAAGCCACCGCACCTAGCCATCACTGGTATTCTAAAAACATAGGCCCCAGATTCTCTTGACACTTCTCCCATGAAGAGGTGGGTCTGATCATTTCCCTTTGAATCTGGAGACATAGTCAGACACCAAAGTATGGAGAAAAGATGCTGAATGACTCCGAGACTTAGACATGAAAGGCCACTCAGCTCCTGCCTGGTTCTCTTGGGACCTTCACTCTGGGGGACACCATCCACATGTAAGGGGCCTGAGTCCCCAGAGTCTGCCACGCTGGAAAGGCCTGTGTGGGTGCTCTGGTCATCAGCCCCAACCAAGAGCCAGCATCAACTGTCAGCTGCATGGGTGGGACCCTGACTGCTCCCTGCAGCAGGGCCTTCAGATGACTGCAGCCTCAGCCATCATCTGGCTGCAATCACAGGTGATGAGCCACCCAGGCCCAAACCTAACTTGTGGACTGCCAACAGCAAAGAGACCAGAACGCCAGATCGAGTAAGTGGGAGCATTCTGTATTTACTCTTGCGGCACAAGCTCATGGCCAGCCTCTGCCAGAACTGTTCATCTGAGTCCGTCCTGAGTTCCTGACCCCCCAAAATTGTGAGCAAAGCAAAATGGCTGTTCTCAGTTACTAAGTTTTGGGGTGATTTGTTATGTATCAGTAGTAACTGGAACAATCCTCGTGACTGATACAGCTTTTTTGGGGGGAGTTTGATTGTTTGCGAGTATCCTTAACCATTAGACTATGATCCTTCCCGATTTATTTCCAATCCTGTTTGCAAGTTCACATGTTAGGAGCAGCATCAACATTTCTTTTTTTTTTTTTTCGAGACGGAGTTTTCGCTCGTTACCCAGGCTGGAGTACAATGGCGCGATCTTGGCTCACCGCAACCTCCGCCTCCTGGGTTCAGGCAATTCCCCTGCCTCAGCCTCCTGAGTAGCTGGGATTACAGGCACGTGCCACCATGCCCAGCTGATTTTTTGTATTTTTAGTAGAGACGGGGTTTCACCATGTTGACCAGGATGGTCTCGATCTCTTGACCTCATGATCTACCCGCCTCGCCCTCCCAAAGTGCCGGGATTACAGGCGTGAGCCACCGCGCCCGGCAACATTTCTTAAACATCTAATCATCCCTGATACCAAGTCCTCTTTAAAATGGAAAGACAAAACACAGGGGTTTTTTGTTTGTTTTTTGAGACAGGGTCTCACTCTGTCACCCAGGAGTGCAGTGGCATAATCTTGGCTCACTGCAACCTCCGCTTCCTGGATTCAAGCCATTCTTGTGCCTCAGCCTCCCAAGTAGCTGGGATTACAGCCGTGTGCCACCAGGCCTGGCTCATTTTTCATACCTTTAGTGGAGATGGGCTTTCACCATGTTGGCCAGGCTGGTCTTGAACTCCTGAGCTCAAATGATCTGCCCGCCTCAGCCTCCCAAAGTGCTGGTATTACAGGTGTGAGCCACCGCACCGGCCTCAAAACAGTTTTTTACAATGTCAAGAATCAATTTGAGGGGCAGAAAGCACTTTTCTTCCTGTGCACCTTTGTCCAGCTCCCCTTGGACATCCCATGCACCCTCCACTGTCTGCTCTGGGTGCAGATTCCGCCAGACTCCTTACACGTGGATCGTGTCCTCCAGAGTGAGGGTCTCAAAAGAACCAGGCAAAAGTTATGTGGCCTTTTGCATCTAACTCACATGCAAAATATGGAAGCACAGCTCGCATGCTCTATGATGCTAACTGCAGTCTTTGTCATAGTGTGGCTAGCTGTTGATGCTCCAGGACCGGTTGTATTATAAATTGCTGCTTAGGAAAGAGCAAGACCCAAGCTTGGACACAAGCCACATGGGAACTTAGCAGGCTCTTCAAGCCAACCACAACATCCCTGAAGCTTCTGCAAGAAGGGCTGGACCCAATGATGGAATAAACCTGGAAGGGAAATTCCTGCACTACCATCTGGGCATTTTTGAGCTGATTATGGAAATTAGTTCATTACTAGTACTTTGTGTTCAGCTCAAATGGCTATGATCTAAAAAGGGCAAGTAAAACATAGGACAGTCAAGAAAATGTGTGCACTCTGACACTTGACAGCAGAACTCTACTGTGGCTGTTGTTAGATAGTGTCATGTGCGCGGAGTCTCATGTGGTATAATTAGGGCACTGGCTCTGTCTATTCACACCGCCAAACCCAGCAACATATTTGGGTTACTATACTTTGTACTAGTTTACAATCCACAGCTAGGCACTCACCAAATTCATCCAAACTGTAGTCTCGTCCTCCATATCTGATTCTACTCCCATCTTCGGAAAGGATGGGTGGTGGGAAGCCTTTGAATCTGGCGACATTTTGAAGCAGCTGTGTTGGTCTCAGTTGATCTCGCCAGGTATTGACTCCAGAACTGCGAACAGCATCACATGGCTTGGAGTTAGGGCAGAGCCTGTAGGTTCTTCTCGGAGCCACACACACATGCTCATGTACTCTCAGGTGATCCCATACAGGGAGCAGGGAATCCCTGCTACACTCTGACCTTGGCATAGAAATCTATTTCAGAGTACTAAGAATCCACATGCTATTTTGGCCTCAGCGAAACAAATGTATTTATTTATTTAATATTTTATTTATCTATTTAGCCCTCAGTTTCCTCCTGTAAAAGTGAGGAGTCTGACTGAGATCACCCTAGTCACAAGAGGCAAACTCATAAACTAGAAATTACAAGCTATGTCTCATCAGATACTGAGGAAAGACACTGCATAGCAGGCAGGGGAAGAGAGACTTCCTGAAATTGATTAAGTAGAGGGCACAGAGAATCTCTATTTCCTAAGGGCAGGAAATCCCTGCCACCAAACGTGGCCAGCCCTCAGTCCTTGACATGCAGGAGGGACTCAATGAGGGAGAGCAAGGGAACTGGTGTTCCGGGCTGCTACCCGTGCCATTTCCCAGCGCACGGCACTGCTCCAGCTACCATGCTTTACACACATTGTAATGTGAACGGGCACCATGCAGTGGCCCTGAGATTGCCTAAAATAATCCTGTGCTTGAAATTCGTACCTCACTGAGTGACAGGAGCAGCGTCTCAGTGAAGGAGGGCACTAAGGTAGAGGGCCCAGGCCTCCCCAAGTGCTGATGTCAGAGGAAGCAAAGTGCCTCTTGTATGATCAAAGCAACTTACATGCAGTACTGCTCCGGTATGCCGCAGTGGGACCCAAAGCGGGAAAGGAATCGGTTTTCCAGATCAATAATTGTTTCTCCTACTTTTTCATCCCGGGTAAAGGTGTCATAATCATAGACAGAAATTTTCAGGTCTTTTTCTTGAGGTAAATAGCAGCTCAGTTCATACATCCTAAATAAACAAATACAACGTCAGAATCTCCATGATCTATCCGGGTCCCTCACAAAAACCCAGGTTCTGTGCACGGAATCCCCAGGCCATGCATGCTATGGCTGCTGGAGGACATCCAAGTAGGATAACCAGGGTGAGTTTAAATGCTAGGTTCAAATCCTACCTCTCCTGCTTACCAGCTGCGGGACTCTAGACCAGCTACTTCTATGTGCTAAGTTTTCTCATCTGTAAAGTGGTGATAATAACACCTCTCAATCCAGTGTTGCTAGAAGGATCAAGTGAAGAAAGCTTTTTTTTTTTTGTTTTGAGACCGAGTTTCACTATTGTTGCCCAGGCTGGAGGGAAATGGCACAATCTTGACTCACTGCAACCTCTGCCTTCCAGGTTCAAGTGAATCTCCTGCCTCAGCTTCCGGAGTAGCTGGGATTACAGGTATGCACCAGCACATCTGGCTAATTTTGTATTCTTAGTAGAGATGGGGTGTCACCATGTTGGCCAGGCTGGTATTGAACTCCTGACCTCAGGTGATCTGCCTGCCTCGGCCTCCAAAAGTGCTGGGATTACAGGTGTGAGCCACCGCGCCCGGCCAAGTGAAGAAATATTTAGAGAGCATTTGGCATGAGTGCATTGCTCCAACACCAGTATAATAATGACGATGTATAATGATATTACTAATTTTATCATCACATGCCCATTAGCTGTTCACCTGAGCACCTCCAGTCAGCTCGGAGATGAGTAAGGCACAAGTGCCCTGACTTACAGCTCCCTAGTTGTGCCCCTTCTAGGTTCCCTCCTCCGCCTCAACAAACACCACTGCCCCATAGAACATCTTTGACTCGCCACACAGAAGCACAGGGGAGGGGAGTGAGTGCAATTCACCACAGGTGTGATGTGCAGGGTGCCCTGAAGCCTCTCCCCTCCTCCCTCCTCCCAGACCCTCTGGGTCTGCCCTTGGCTGCAGTTTTTTAGGCTTTTTCTGAAGAACCCACATTAAAATGCAAACACTTCTGAGATGAAGATAAAGAATCAGACAGTGCTTTCTGTAGTGAGTGAGCAGTGTACACCAGAGGGTGGGCTCTGGGCTCTGTATCTGCACTGTCCGCAGAGGGGGCGCTTCCAGAGAAGGTGCTCAATACATTGTATTGAAGGAGAAGCTATGAGAAGCCTCCTCCCCTTCTCCGTGCACTCTGGTGCATGGACTGGTTCCTGCCCAAAGAGCCAGGAATGTTGATTCATTTGAGCAGAAAATGGATATGAGAAAAGATGCTTCAGTCATGATAATACATGAAGCACCTTACACACATGTGCCCCAAAACGTCCCGTTTCCAATCCCAGATTCCAAGAAACTAATCGCATGTGGTCTCTGGGAGAAAGAATTCTTTGGTTAAATAAGGTTGAGAACCACTTCTTTTGCAGTTCTTCTGGACAAACTAAAGGTTCTGAGAAGTCCTGTAATTATAATACATATGTATTTTTTGAGACAGAGTCTTGCTCTGTCACCAGGCTGGAATGCAGTGGCGCAATCTTGACTCACTGCAACTTCTGCCTCCTGGTTCAAGTGATTCTCCTGCTTCAGCCTCCTGAGCAGCTGGGATTACAGGTGTGCACCACCACACCTAGCTCTTTTTTGTGTTTTTAGTAGAGACAGTGTTTCATTGTATTGGCCAGGGTGGTCTGGATCTCCTGATCTTGTGATTTGCCAGCCTTGGCCTCCCAAAGTGCTGGGATTACAGGCGTGAGCCACTGTACCCAGCCCTATAATCTTTTTAAACTTAAGTGTCTTGGTTTCACTAAGGAATGTTTTTTTTTCTTGGACTATCAATTAATATCCTGTGGAAAACACTGATATTCTTTTGAATGCAATCTGCCATGATGGATAGGACTCTGAGTAATGGCCACACACATAGGAAAGGTTGCTCCTTCCTGAATTCCTGTCCCAGAGTCCCCAAGAGTCTCTGCTGAGAAGAAAGCTACCCCCTAAGACTGAGGCCATGGACCGGAGCCATCTGAGGGGCTGCAGAACCGGCGTCTCCTTGGCTCCACCCTGCTGGATGAGGGGAAGTCTGCCCACCTGCCAGACAGCGATTGGCCGAGCAGAGCCTGACAGCACAGCTTCCTTCCAGGGTGACCCCGAGCAAGACTTTTTCTGCCACCTAATTAAGCCTGTGCCTGGCTCCTCTGAGACAAGCAATTCAGACAGGGTTGCCTTTCTCCCTTCAAAGCTGGCTTTCCCTGCTTCCCCGTCTCCCTCGCAGAAGCCCTCCTTCCTGCCCTGCGTGCCTTTTCCTGTCTAGACCTCGGGGCTGGATCAGTGGAAGAAAAGGAAAACGATCATATTGCGGTGCCAGAGGATTACTTCCATTCGCTGGCCCAGGCGTGTGGCCTTGGGTGTGCAGACACTGTATGTGTGTGTGCACGTGCGCACAGGCATGCGTGTGTCACACAGGAGAAAGAAAGACTAGGTAAGGCTACAAACCAACAAACTCAAGAAGAAAAGAAGTGTATAGAAAAAACAGTAAAGCCAGAAATAAAAATATATGCCACGCAGCAAATGAGAACACAGTATTCTCTCACTCAGCAAGGTTCTGAGAACAAAACGTCATTTTCACAAACGTTTTAGACAGAGAACATTTTGCTACAGGTGATGGCTTTGCCACAAATGTGAAATGCCACCAAGGCAGTTGGAAAAGCACAGGGCTTGGAGTCAGCAGAATTTCTAGCTAAATCTCGGTTCATCACTTACCCCACCTCTATTGACAGAGCTCTGGGAGCCATTTCCTTCACCTGTATGGTCAGCTTGGTAATCCCTGCCCTGAGCAGCTAATAAGTTTGACATCTAGATGGAAATTAGACTGTGGCGTGCCACACAGACTCTGGGGTCAGATGCTCTGAGTTCAAATCCTCACTCTTAACAGTCTTTCTGTGCCTCAGTTTCCTCTGTTGTAAAATAGGAATGATCGACTGGGCGAAGTGGCTCACACCTGTAATCCAGCACTTTGGGAGGCTGAGGCGGGATGATCACTTGAGGTTAGGAGTTCGAGACCAGCCTGGCCAACCTGGCGAAACCCTGTCTCTACTAAACGTATAAAAATTAGCTGAGTATGGTGACCCATGCCTGTAATCCCAGCTACTTGGGAGGCTGAGGCAAGAGAATCAATTGATCCCAGGAGGCAGAGGTTGCAGTGAGCTGAGATCGCGCCACTGCACTCCAGCCTGGGCGACAGAGCAAGACTCCATCTCAAAAAAATAAAAATAAAATGGAAATGGTAACAACAGCACTCAGAGTTGTACGACTTTTGAGATGTTTTATATAAACAGCTCCACAGACAGCCAGGTGGGAGGGGGGTCCCTGGAAAAACTCCAACTGGCTGGTGCTCCCGTAAAGCTAGTACTTGTTACCTGTCTACCCCGCAAGCTATCAGAACCAAGCTCCTTCGTTTCTGTGAAATTCTTTTATTTTGGGTTTATCTATTTATTACCTGCTCCCTGTCTAGAATGTTTAGTTCAAGTCATAGTCTCAGGGCCTAGAACAGAGTTGGACACACATTAATGTCTTCATTCATGTTCTGTGGAGAAATGACGGCCAGAAAAACATTTAGGAATGTACATTACCTGCCAAAGACTGGGTTGAGAGTGTTGGGAATATAGTGATCTCGGTCTTCAATGACTTTTCTGCCCAGTGATATTTTTATGTAAGGGTCACACTGTGGGGACAAAATAGATGGGATGTTACATCAGCCTAAGGCACAAGGTGAAGTCAAGTTCAGGGACAGACTCAGCTTGCCTCCACACCCATTCCCAGGTGATGACAAGGTGGCCGCCATGGCACCCGTGCCGAAGACGAGGGAGCAATGCTCCCCATTTGGGTGGCACACAGCCAGCTGTGTGGGTGCAGGGGTGGCGGCAGGGTGGTGGTGGTGGGGAGTCCTGGCTCACACCTGTAAAATGAGAAGGACGAACCAGGGGACCTTAAGCCCCTGCAGCTCTTAGATAAATCCCCATGGGGACAATCCTCCTGAATACATTGTTTTGATGGAGTATCTTTCCCCTAGTGAGATAACAGACGCCCAGAAAGAAAGAACATGACAATTACTGCTCCTGATGACTGTAATTATCTTGCTACAGGAGAAGGCCCCACACCCAAACTCTTACCAGGCCATTGTTGTCCTGGGGCTGGAGCTCTAAGCCTCGAACAATGTAAATCCTAACCGTGCATTCCTGTGGGACGCTGTCAGGTAATTCCCGAAACTGTCTAGGAGGGGCTGGCACGCTGGGGTCATCCGGCAGAGGGTAGATCCGAAAGGAACCCTAAGAGAGAGACACAGATGGACTCACAGGACCCTGGGTGGCCCGGGCAGAGGGCTCCTGGGCAGTCCCCTCCTCCCCCAGGGGTGTGAGATTGGAGGATGGAAGGCTGCCTGCCTTTTGTGAAAGAAACAATGTATATTGCACTTTGCATATTTCCAGTAGGGAAGGTGAAATGATTCTCAAGTTATTTGAGAGCTCACAGGGGAGAGGACAGAGGAGAATGTGGGCCAGTGTGATGCAGAGGGTGGTGGTGAGAAAGAGTGAAATGCGACATTCTTTGAAGATAGGAAGAACAATAATTACTTTTTAAATCCAGTGAAATACTAACAGTGATTCCCCTTTTCCTGCAGCACCTCTGTACTTCACCTCCCACTCCCAGGCAAACTCCTTTTTGTCTTTCAGATCTCAGCTGAAAGGCGTCACTTCCTCCAGGAAACCTCCCTGACTGCTCCTGGGCTGGGTATGTCCTCTGGGTGCTCTCATCCAACCCTCTACTCACCCCTGTCGCAGCACTGGCCTCTGCATTGAGATAATCTATTTATTGTCTATATCCTTCCATAGGCTGCGAGCTTCTGGAGATGGATGAGTGGGGGCATTAGATCTTGTTCATCACCTTATCTCCAAGGCCTAACATAGAAATGCATTTTGAAGGAGTGAGCCAGCACAACTGCTGGAGAAGCCAAGTATTTTGCCATGAACCCAGGAGAAAGCACTGAAGCTGGATTCAGAACGTATAGGTCTCAGTTCCAGCTGTCTTCATTCAGTCGAGCAGCATAAAATAAGCACCTACTATGTTCCAGGTATTGGGGACCCACACAAGAATTCAGTGACTCCCATCTAGCATAGGGATGTTCAGTAGGGTTGGCTCTTGCGCCATTTGTGATTGCGTGGTGGGAGGCTGTACTGAGAAGGATTTGAGACCGTGAGTTGGTCATCATCCTCTGGTCCCTTAGCAACATCTGCTGCAGGCAAAGGATTAAGAAGCAGCCGCACATTTGCATGGCTTTGCTGAGCGTGGTTGCAGGGAGGGGCAATTATAACAGCAGATACTTTCCATGTGAAAGATGCTTTCATGGAGGCATGAACCCAGGCCTGTGGGAGCCCAGAGCAGGAGTGAGTCACATTGCCTGAAGCAATCAGGGAACACTTGACAAAGAGCGTGACATTTGAGCTGGGGCTTAAAGGAATGAGAAGGACTTTGTCAGACCACAGAGGCGGTGGAAAGGGCATCCAGGGAAGGAAGAAGAGCCTGTCCCAAGGCTCTGACTTGCGAGAGGACAAGGTGTGTCCGGGGCTTGGGTGAGGCTCTCCCAGGCAGGAGGGTGGAGTGTGTGAGGGGAAGGGAGGCAGGGGACCATGTAGCTTGGGAAAGCCTGGCTCTGCCTTTGGAAGGAGTTGCAGCTTGACTGTGGAAACCCAAGCCAAGCCTTTAAGTAGTCCAGAGAAAAGATCAGATTTGGTTGCTGGGAGGCTGGAGAGGAGTGTGATCAGAAAGGTGACGAGGACTGTCACGTGGGAAGTTGTCATGATGATCCTGCTGAAAGCCTGGTCGGGGCGGTGGGATGGGGACAGGAACCAGATCTTGGAGAAACTGCATCTTACGATTCCAGGCTGCTTGGCCTGAGCAGGGCGGCAGGAAGAGATACGAAGATGGCTCAGAGTGCCCCGGCTCTCCCTCCCCCTCCCCCTTTTCCTTTCTGGCACCTTCCAGCAACCCTCAGAGGCTGCAGGACATGGCCCTCCCCAGGCCCTGGTTGTCCTTTATCCTAGATCTGTATCGAAAATGAAAGTGGATTTTAAGCAGCACCAACACATACATCTTACTCACTTTAAACTCTCCGACCACAGAAGGATCTTCATTCTCATCTGATTTGCCTCGGTACAACTTGAACGTATCTGAGAAGTCTGTCAGGCCCTCAAATTCTGCTACGTTTTCTAGTTCGCAATCATATATCTGAAAACCATCAGCATAGTCTTAATTTTTCATTAACATGCAGGTAAGGTCTAAAATTAAAAAGACTGACAGTATCAAGTGGGCATGAGGTTGTAGATGGGGCAACTGGAACTCCCAGATCACCAGCGGGAATATAGACGGATACAACCACTTTGGGAAATGTCTGGCAGTTTCTTATGGAGTTAAGTAGTCACCTCTTCCACGATCCAGAGACTCCATTCCTAGGCACTTACTGAAGAGCAGTGAAAACACGTACACAAGGTACAAGAATGTTCATGGCAGCTTCATTATCAGGAGAAAGAAAAAACGACTTGTGGCATATCCACACAACGAAATGCTACTCAGCAATGACAAGGGACAACCTATGAATACACACAACCACATGAGGAGTCTCAAAACTACAACATGGGGCTGAAGGGGCCAGACACACCAAACATAAATCATACACGTCCCTTTAGAGCAAGTGTACAATCAAGCAAAAGCAGTTTATGGTGAGAGAAATCCGATCAGTTGCTCTTGGGAGGGATGAGGATAGTGGAAAATTGACGGAAGGGGACACAGGGAAGCTTTCTGTGGTTGTGGAAAAGTTCTCTGTCTTGTTTTGGGTGGTGGTTCACACAGGCTATATACAATAATGACAACTTGTTGAATGGATCACTTTATTGTATGCAAATTATGTCTCAATTTAAAAAGCAAGAAGAGTAGAGGAGGAAGAAGGGAGAGAAGGAAGGGAGGCAGGAGGAAGAGGAAGGAAGGAGGAAAGGAAGAAAAGAAAGAAGGAGAGTAAGGAAAGAAAAGAAGGAAGGAAGGAGGGAGGAAAGGGAGGGAGAGAGGGAAGGAAGAAAGGAAAGGAAGAAGAAAAGGAAGAAAGGCAGGCAGGAAGAAAGGAAGGAAGGAAGGAGGAATGGAGGGAAGGAAGGGAGGCAGGAAGGAGGGAGGAAGAAGGGAGGGAAGGCAGGAAGAAAAGGAAGGAAGGAGGAAGGAAAGTAAAGAAAGGAAGGAGGAAGGAAAGTAAAGAAAGAAAGAAGGAAGCAAGGAAGGAAGGAGGAAGAGAGGGAAGGAAGAAAAGAAGGAAAGAAGGAAAGGTAGGAGGGAAGGCAGGCAGGAAGGAAGGAGGATTGAGGGAGGATGGATGGTGAAACTGATCCCTCAGCCCCGTCAGATCATTTTTCTGAAGTAATGGTGCTTTACATACTAGTATTTCTTAAGCTACACTGAGAGGTTATGCCAATACCATGAAAATTATTTCAATGACTAGATATTTCTCATTCTGAAGTTTTTTTTTTTTCTCATACGCATTGTTCTGAAAACTTTAGCACTGCTTCTACTTGAGTACACTACAGGCTGAAAATTGAATGAAGAACTGAAAAATTCAAAACGTGAACAGAAAGCTCAGAGGTAGTCAGCCGTGCCGAGCTCAGCCACTTGTCTTCCTCCTGGGTACATGTTCCCATGGCTGTGATTTTATGCTGCATACATGTGACAGACTAGACTTTTCAGCGAGTGAAACCAAGCCCTGTTCAAAGTACACAATGAAGCACGTTGACATCTTGTGTCATTCTGCAAAGAGCTCTCTGACTTCTGGGTTTCCCTGAGTCAAACTGGATCATCGTGGTCTAATTAGTGTGGTACCAGCCCATTCCCAACTGTCTGCCAGATGCCTCCAAGCCCAACGTGGCAGTCATGTAACCATAACTCAACAGCTGTCCTCAAGTTCTGGAATCTTGGCAAAGCCACCAAAACCCATGCAAGAGGGCTCTCCGGGAGGGCAGAGGTTTTCCTGGCCCCTGCTCATTAGCACCCAGCCAAGGAACCTTTTAGTCATCCTCTTTGCTCTGCCTGTGGCCAGTTTTAAAGGATGTCAATGCCCCACCCACAGCAGCATAGATCCAGGTACCTTGAGCTTGGAATAGCCTTTCTGAATATACTGTCCGCATTTTTCATGTTCCCCCGAGGAAGCATAGAATTTACTCCACCAGTCCATGATTTCTTCCTCCTAAAGACATGTCAAAATGGAAAAATCTTTAGTGATGACCTGGCTTTCCAATCTACGCAGGAAAATGCATGTGTAATAGGTATGAAGAAATAGGTTCTTCTGACCCTATTAGAGGTGAGGTTATATGACTTTTGTTTACATGCATAACAGAAAAGCATTCATGATTCTTCTACTCAGAAGCTAGAGGTGAAATGACCATTCTTGGCCAATGAAATGTGTTTGGCTTTAATGCCCACTGTCATACTAGATAATGTTCTTATGTCCTTTAGACACAATCTATTAATTTGTTGTTTTTTACATTTTTATTCTGTTGACTTGATATTTACATATACATATAAATTTAAAGAAAACCTCCAATGTGTGTTTTCTACTATCTCATTTTCTTAGCCCTTTTACCCGGTAATGCCTTGTATACAATGCTCACTAGCTAAGAATTGGAAAAACTGGTTTTAATTCAAGTTCCTTCCTTTATTTTATAAGCCATACCCTATGTTACCAGCTGTACTGGCTTGGGCAAGTTGTTTAACATCTCTGAGCATCAATTTTCTTCATCCACTGAAGGGAATAATAACACAATGGACAAAGCATTCACATGCTGCCTTCATCTACCTCCAAAAGCTGTTCTGGAAATCACATGGGGTCTTTAGGAGAAAGAGCTTTGAAAATTATAAAACGTGAAACGAAAGGAGGGAGGCATGGTTCAGTTAGACCAGGGCTCCCGACCTATCCTAGGAGATTCTGATTCAATCAGCCTGGTTGAGACCAGGGCATCCAATATGCTTTCAGAAGTTCCCCAGGAAAGTCCAATGTGCACAGTGTTGGGAATCTCTGGTTTTGATGGGTGGCTCTTGGTTGGGCAGAAGGACAGCATGTCAGAGTCACTTGTGGAAGACTGTCAAACTATAGAGGCCTCCCAATCAGATTTATAAGAATAGATTCTCATCAGACCCACCCATTGCTTATTTTAACCTGCCTTGGAAAAAGTAATGTTGTCAAAAAAAAACCATCAAAAAACAAACAAACAAAACGGAAGGTCACCTGCAATACAGCCTCCTATTCAGTCTTAGGAGAAGGAAGAAGAGGCAAGAAAAGCTTTTATTTATTTATTATTTATTTATTTATTCATTTATATTTTGAGACAGAGTCTTGGTATTTCTCCTAGGCTGGAGTGCACTTGCTCTATCTCGGCTCACTGCAACCTCTGCCTTCTGGGTTCAAGCAGTTCTCCTGCCTCAGCCTCCCGAGCAGCTGGGACTACAGGTGCGTGCCACCATGCCCCGGTACTTTTTGTATTTTTAGTAGAGTTGGGGTTTCACCATATTGGCCAGGCTGGTCTCAAACTCCAGACCTTGTGATCTGCCCGCCTCAGCCTCCCAAAGTGCTGGGATTACAGGCATGAGTGGCTTTGAAAGGCTGCTTCTTATTCATGTTATATGTTACATTTTATGCTTATTTGTGTGTGTGTGTGTGTGTGTGTGTGTGTGTGTGTGAGAGAGAGAGAGAGAGAGAGAGAGAGAGAATGAATGTGGGTGTGTTACACATACTTATACAGAATTACTTCCCCTTTATGGGTCCAGCAATCTACCCCTGGATTTAGTTCTTTTTTATTTTTAAATTTTGAGACAGAGTCTCACTGACTGCTGGAGTGCAGTGGCACAATCTCAGCTCGTTGCATTGCAACCTCCACCTCCCAGGTTCAAGTGATTTTTATGCCTCAGCCTCCTGAAAAGTTGGGATTATAAGCACCCACCACCACACCTGAGAATTTTTGTATTTTTAGTAGACAGGGTTTCCCATGTTGGCCAGGCTGATCTCGAACTCCTGTCCTCAAGTGATCTGTCCGCTTCAACCTCCCAAAGTGCTGGGATTATAGGAGACAGCCACCGTGCCCAGCCCCCCTAGATTTAGAAAAAAATTATTCCCACAAAAATTCTGGGCAGAGCCGGGCACGGTGGTTCACACCTGTCATCCTAGTACTTTGGGAGGCCAAGGCAGGGGGATTGCCTGAGCTCAGGAGTTTTGAGACCAGCCTGGTGAAACCCTGTCTCTACTAAAAATGCAAAAAATTATCTGGGCATAGCAGTGTGCACCTGTAATCCCAGCTACTTGGGAAGTTGAGACAGGAGCATCGCTTGAACCCAGGAGGCAGAGGTTGCAGTGAGCCGAGATCACGACACGTCACTCCAGCCTGGGCAACAGAGTAAGACTCTGTCTCAAAAATGAATAAAATAAAATAAAAATAAAATAATAATAAAAATTCTGGGCAGAAAATATACAAATCTTAAATGTAGCAAAATGTATACCATAGTTACCTTTTCTGTCAGCTGCTCGTGCACATGTTGGGTCAGGAAGAAGGCAAACCATGTAACAGGTCACACAGATATGGAGACCCCAGAAACATGAGGTTTAAAAAGAAAGAAAGAAGGAAAAATTATTTTTCATGCATGCCTTACATTATCAACATTTTGAGGGGTTATTTAAATTATTCTAAGTCAAGATGAGCCCACAACTGAACACATCTTATTGGTTTCTTTTCTGAAAATATGCAAAAGGTTACACACAGTATGACAATGAAAGCCTAGGAAGTAGCACCTTCTCTGCACCCCCCAACCCCTCCAACTCCCCCACCATCTCAAGTTTTCGATGGAGTTAGACATTTCCCAGTCAGTTAGCAGTGAGCTCACACGGGCGGGGTTGTAGAGCTGCTCACCCTGCTGCCCCACACCTTTCATCCCATTTAGTTTCTAAAATATATTCCCAAACTTGGTCAATTCTCCTCCCCACAAAAAACTGTCCTGTCACAAGATATGTTTGACTGAAATGTTATCATGTAGGTATCCCTGCCGCCATGCCTATATTACAGCACCAAATAAATACTCATCCATCCAAACTGCTCTAATATGAGGATGTCAAGTTTTCCCACTGGCCAAATCCTTTCATGTAATTTTTTTCATGGAGAACCCACCCGATCTCAGGGCCCATCCAGGAGATGAGAGAATGAAGAACTGGGAAGGGAGGCTTGAGTGTCATCCTGGTATCTGCTGGGGCATTAGCCAAGCTCGTTTTCAGGAGCAGCTTGAAGACAAGCTACCTAGACCCCTTTCTGAGCTCCTAACTTTATGTTCATTCCTAAAGGGCTCTTCCTCTGGCTGCCATGTGAGAGGGCCTTCTGTAGGTGCCCCTTGCTATTTTCCAGATTGATTTTTGTTCAGCACGAGGGAATTGCCAAGAAAGGCAGAGTGAAAGACAGAAGTATCAATTCTTTCTATTAGATTCATACCAAAGCAAAATTAAGCGTTAAATTATCGCAGCTGAATTGAGATTTTTGAAGGGAGTGATTTTATTCCCAAGGTACTCTTACATTCTCAGTGGTTCCTGAAACCAGATTTTTAGAATCCGTTTGTTCACAATTCAAACCCATTTCAAGGAAAAGAACCGTTCATGATTTAAAAGGCATTATTTAAGACAAGTTGCTGATTTTAAGATTTAGCATTAGTATGGGAGAATTTATTCATGCACAGATGATCATTAGTGCATGTGGAAAGGTAATGGAAACAACTGATGTGACTTGCTTTATTATATCTAATAATAAACTTGCAATGGGAATCAAATCATTAAATGGCACAGAAGATTCTTCTTTTAGGCTTAAAACAATCACATTTGTTTAAAGATCAGTTTTCACTCCAAAATCTAATAGAAAGAATTGTAAGAAGGATTCGAGTCTTTAGGCTGAGGTCCCGCAGTCCCAGGCAGCCTCATGCACTGGGTTATCATACATACATGCACTGTCGCTGGAGAAGCCATTTTGCTGAGTGCTGTTGACAAACTGCTTAAGCACTGGAATTGGAAGGTAATTGTTGAGATGGCCATGTACGCATGTCCACGTTATCTGGCTAGCACTTGACGTATTTGCCCCAGAGACTTATTTCTTACTTTTCTTGTGATAGGGCTCAGCCCATTTGTTGAGAATTCCCATGGACATCACAGAGTAATGCCATGAGCTTCTGGAGTGTGACACTGTCACTCAAAGACACAGCCGCCAGCCCCCAGCAACAGCACAGTTATTTTTGAGCCATTCCCTCGGTTTACCCAGACACAAAGCCTGAATTGAGGAAGTGGTAATACATGTACATTACATGTACATTACATACACATGTAATACAGGGCATCAGCAAGCCTGTCATTAGCTCTTTCAAAGCGCAACTTTGTTCATTTGACTTTGTACAGATGTGTAATGTCTACTTTGATGAACTGGTGGACTCAGATCTTTGGAGATTTCAACCAGTCTTCCTTCCCCTTTCTTTCTTTTTTTCTTTCTTTTTTTTTTTTTTTTTTTTTTTTTTTCTTTTCTTTCTTTCTTTTTTCTTTTTTTTTTTTTTTTTTTTTTTTTTTTTTTTTTTTCTTTTTTTTGAGATGGAGCCTTACTCTGTTGCCCAGGCTGGAGTACAGTGGTGCAATCTCAGCTCACTGCAACCTCCACCTCCTGGGTTCAAGTGATTCTCCTTGAATGACTCTGTTTGTCAGTGTATGAGACACCCAGGTTTTTCTATTTGCTGTAGTTTTGAAGTGAAGAAATTGGTTGAAATACTCAAGGCCCTATTTCAAAACTAAGTATTCCAGCCACTTCTACATGAAGGAAAGGGGGAAAAATCTTAGCCCAGAAAAAAGAAAACACCAAATATCTCCCTGTTTCTCTTGGCACTCGGGAGGCTCACTGCAACCTCCACCTCCTGGGTTCAAGTGATTCTCCAGTGAGCCTCCCGAGTAGCTGGGACTACAGGCACATGCCACCACACCTGGCTAATTTTTTGTATTTTTAGTAGAGATGGAGTTTCACTGTGTTAGCCAGGATGGTCATGATCTCCTGACCTCATGATCTGCTCTACTCAGCCTTCCACTTCTGTTCCTCAGTTGTACTTTGGGCTACTGAGTGCACCGAAGGCACGTAATAAGAATTGACTGACGATGAGAGATGGCCAAGCTGGAGGCAGATTATACAGCGAGAACTTCAACTGTCTTTTTCTAGAGTAGTTATAAAAATCTACAGAAAAGATCTTAAGTGTATTAACTTCTGCCAAGGGTACTGCTATCCTACTAGGGATATTTGGGGTGGTTTACAAAGTGATCAGAGAAGTTCTGGCATATGGGATGGGAAATTTGACATTGTCGTTTGTGACTGTGTAGGACTCCCAGAGAGTCAAATCAAACACGCTGCTGGCTGTGGAGACTGGATTTAATACGGTCCAGTTGTTAGTGAGTTTAATGCAGTGAGAAGGAAGTAGATTTTTTAAGGCACTGTTTATGGACATAACATATTAAAGTACAATCTTATGCATTTTTGGGCTAGTTTGCACATTAAAACATGCTGTGAATATTCATCATAAATGCCAAGAGAAACAGGGAGATATTTGGTGTTTCCTTTTTTTCTGGGCTGAGACTTCTACCCCTTTCCTTCATGTAGAATTGGCTGGAATACTTAGTTTTAAAATAGGGCCTTGAGTATTTCAATCAATTTCTTCACTTCAAAACTACAGTGAATAGAAAAACCTGGGTGTCCCATACACTGACAAACAGGGTCATTAGAAATTTATGACACTTCTGCTTTATGTAGGGGAAGAATCTGGCATGTTGTATGTATCTCTGATCTGAAGATTGCAATGCTATAAATTTGCTTCTGAGACTTCACTTTCTAGCAAAAGATCTTTCTCAGACTGTCCACACCCAGGGTTCTCAGACCTGCCCACACATTAAAATCATTCGAGGAGATTTAAAAACATACTGATGTCTAGGTCCCTCTCCCGCTTGGGAGGTGAGGCCTGGGCATGGGTATTATTTTAAGTATCATGGGTGGCTTATTAGCGAGGGTTGAAGACTACTAGTCTACAAAATGTCATCATAATTGTTGATGAGTGCAAGATTTAGGCTCTTGTCTGTACTCAGTCCTCAATAAATGGATTGACTGATGATGATTATAATTGCAAGAAATGGTTGTTTGACTGAATTCGCCAAATGCTTAGACATCTGGAAGATAAAACTGATAGCAACCAATGATCAGCTCTAATGCCTACCTTAGAAGCCAGTAATGGTTTGGTGTCTTCCATTTCAATAACGATGTCCCGGCATGGTGGGGCAGACAGAAGGGAGGCTGCAAGACAAATAATTTCTTAATCTAAGATACTTAGAGAAATACAGTGGTGAATATTCTACTCCAAGTTCAAGTTTAACAGCCATAGGGTGGATGGTAGAGTTTATTCCACGATGAGGCTTAGGAAATAGAGAGGACAACTCCTGAATGTAGAAAATAACCCAACAATCCATCACTTACCCCAAATATAATACGGTTTTAGACATTTTCTAGGGGATTATAGGGTCCATCACTGTTTTGTTTTGGACAATTAGTCCAGGGCCTATGTAGAAAGTGCTCAAAAAAGAATTGTGTTGGCTGGGCACAATGGCTCACACCTGTAATTCCAGCACTTTGGGAGGCCAAGGCAGGTGGATCGTGAGGTCAAGAGATGGAGACCATACTGGCCAATGAGGTGAAACCCCGTCTCTACTAAAAATACAAAATTTAAATCAGTTGAACCTGGGAGGCGGAAGTTACAGTGAGAGAAGATCACATGGGGGACAAAGTGAGACTCTGAGAAGGAAGGAAGAAAGGAAGGAAGGAAGGAAGGA
>NW_016107553.1:1068500-1075451 GCF_001604975.1 Cebus imitator | reverse complement strand
GGCCCATTTTAAAGATTTTAAAACAAACTGAAGCTAAGAGCAAGCAAGACACTTGCTTCAGGTGAAAGAATGAGTGATAATGAGGAGTAAGTAACCTAGGTTTGGCTGACTCCAAAGCTTGTGTTTTAACCCCACACAGAGCCTGGAGGAACCAGTGGGGGGATACTGAGGAGGAGGCGAGACTGACATTTCCTGAGCGTCTGTGATACATCAGTCACTATGTGAGGTAGTTTTAGATCCATGTGGCCCTCTAGGCCTTGGAAGCAGTCTCTATACTTCCAAGATAAGCCCCCTGCAGATCCTGACAATCACAACAGTAGAGAACAAGACAGCCAGATGGGCAGGGACACATGAACACAACTGAATGCAAGTTCTTTCCTCTAGGGTCAGTTCTCTGCTTTACCCGCCTCATGGAAACAATGCCCGAGCAACAAGAGGAGAAAGTTATTCCGTGGCTTCCAACATGAGGCCATCCAAGTGCCCTCCTCAACTGTTAACCTCTCATTTGTTTTATGAAAGAACGAGATTTCCCTTATCTGGGGCTCCTGGAAGCCTCGACCACACTCTACATTGATTACATAGATCACTTGCCAGACTGAATCTGGTTTGGGCCCAGCCCGCCCCTGAGCAATAGCCACGGTAAGGGATTCTGGGGCCAGAGAAAGCGTGTGGCATTTGTAACCTCTGAACGCTTTCATGTATTTAGATCAACAAACTTTCTCTCATGAAAGCAGTAAGAAAAATATGCCAGGAAAGTGGTTTCTCTCCATTTAGTAACCTCAAATGAAACAATTCCTACAATTTCAATAATCCTTGTTGTTATCAAAAAGGCTGCTCTTTCAGGCACCATCAATTCAGCATAAAATGTTTTACATGGGACATTTCTTGATAAGCACATGTAGAGTTTTGCTTAAACGTGACTGTGGATGTTTTTTCCTTGTCTCTGAATCAGGGATCCAGGATGCTCAGTCAGACCTACATAGCAGATGGGTTTCAGAGGCTTTGTAAAGTCAGTACCAACCCTTATGAAAGCTTTAATAGAACCCGTTAGTGACACAGCTGCTTAAATAGAAGACATCTGCTTTAGTCTTGAAGCCACCAAGGATCGGCTGAATGAGGGTGTTCTAGCCCTCCCACGGTGTCTAATTTATGAGGCCACGGGCCTGGGATCTCTTGCACTGATGTGAGGTAGCCCCCAGCCCCTAACACAGTCCCTAGCACATGGTAAGCTAAAAGCAGATAACTAGTGAACGGGTAATTGCAAAATGCTGTGTCACTAGCTATTATTTATTATGGAAATCGAAAGTAAGCATTATGCCCTGCTGTATCATTTACATATTAATTACATGTGCTAATGAGGTAGGAACGCAGATGGAAAGCAATCTGAAATAAAATCTCCTCCTCTCTCAATGTTCCTGGGGTCAGGGAGCTTGCTGTTTTCCCCATCAAGATATTTATCACACTGGACTGCAACTGCACATTTTCTTGTTTGCCTTCCCTGCTGGACTCTTGCCTTGTATGAGGGGAACATGGCTGTCTTGTCCCCACTGTCCCCAGATATCTAGAACAGCGCATGGCAGTCAACGAGCACTTCCTAAACATTCAGTGAAAGGTGGAAGAAATGACTTCATCCTCTCACTGATGTAGGAACAGCTCTCCCTGCTTTGCTACCTGCATGATAAAAGGTAAATAAGGAACATTCATGAGGCACTTAACATTTCCTCAAAAGAAGTCTTATGGTCACCAAGGAGCAGGATTTCAGAGAGGAATCCCTCAGAGCATTCCACCCACCCCTAAAACGAGGCCAAGATTCCAGCCCAGCCCTGCCACTTACTAACAATACAACCCTGGGAAAGTGACGTCACCCACTGCAACTCACACTGTTTGCTCATCTGCAAAATGTACGTAGACAACGAATCCAGGACTTACCTTGAGAGGGTTTGTAAAGATTAAATCAGAGCCATGCATGAAAAGCCCCCAGACTGATGCACAGACTTGCATGTTACCTTTGAGCTGTGGGACAATATCCTCTTTCCCTGCATAAGGGTCGCAGCGAAAGCGGTCCAGGCGGTCGATGGTGCACTGGCCGACGACAGGCTTCCGCCCAAACTGCCTGTGGTCGATGACCTTGATCACCAGGGGGGGCATGTATAATTCCTCCTTGGGCAAGAACTGGGGATCACAAAGGTAGGTGTCATTTCTCTTTACAAGACCAGACAAGGGCAGCTTTGAGAAAAATTTCTCCAGTGGACCAATCCAGATTCTCTTTACCACACAGCCCTGAGGACTCACAATAAATCATTCAGTTACTTATGTGCTGGGCAAGGAGCTCAATGCTTAAGAGCACGGGCTGTCAGCCAGACTACCTGGGGTCAAGTCCTGGTGCTGCCGCCATCAACTGCTGGGCTAACCCTTCCACGCCCCCATTATTTCATGAGTAATAGTAAAATTGTTGAATTACCATACGTGAAGAGTACTTAGAATAGTACCTGGCCCATGCTGTGTCCTGTAAGTGAGGAATCACTGACCCATACTGTTTGTCACTGCCCTGTACTCTTTGCTCTGCTCTGCTTCCTGGGAGGGGACATGTGCAAGGCTAACAAGCCCAGAGCTTTGGTCATCTACTAGCCAAGTTCTGAGCAGACTTTAGAAATGGTCAAGACAAAACTGAATCTCTAAGAGAAATAACGATGGCCAAGAGTCTTTTCGCCCTGGAAATTCAGTGCAAAAATGGATTGCTGCTTTTTCCTGACTCCCCCGGCTCCCTCTCATGGAATTTGGTGGCTTTGGTGACAATGCCTGATTGGGGAATTGTGGGCTGACCTAAGGCCCCACTTGGTATGTGGCTCAGGTGAATTTCTGTCTTTGGCCTGACACAGGAATAGAAGCTGGGATTATCCCAGTGGTTTTTCTCATCTCTGCTGACCAAGGTTAGATTGTAGACTAGAACGTGGAAGGGGATGGAGGTGTGGGGAGTGGACTAGAACGTGGAAGGGGATGGAGGTGTGGGGAGTGGACAAGAACAGGTGGAGTGGCCCAGGGGCAACCACTTTGGGACCCCTGCTGGGAGCATCCCAGTGGCTTGCCATCTGTTGCATGACAGGGAAGAGAGCACGGGCTTTGGGGCTGGAGGGACCTCTGTGCAAACACTGGCCACTCACTAGCGATGTCCCCTTGTGTACATTAGTTACCTCTTGGTTTTCCCCAAAGTGGGTATAAGAGGGGTGAAGATATTTACCCCGCAGGATTAAAGACTAGGTGTACCAAGTAAGAATGCATCTAGCACTGCATGACAGCTGTCACTGTAGTTAGGACACAGTCACTGCGGTATAGACGGCGTCGCCTGACACTATGACACTGGATAAACATTTCCCCTCTTTAGGCCTAAGATTTCTCCTCTGTAAAATAAGAGACTGAAGCATGTGACCCTGGAGTTCAAGAGCACTGTATTGGAGACATCAAGGTCAGGAAAATGACTGGGGTGGGGAAAGGAATGGGAAGCTTCTAGGTCTTCCAACACTTCAAGGTAATGAACTATCTTTATTTCACCTATTTATACAATAGAGTAAAAACGGAAGGTTTTTTGTTTTGTTTTGTTTTTGTTTGGTAAAAGTTAAGAAATTAACTGCTTTAGGCTGGGCACGGTGACTCATGCCTATAATCCCAGCACTTTGGGAGGCTGAGGCAGGTGGATCACCTGAGGTCAGGAGTTCGAGACCAGCCTGGCCAACATGGAGAAACCTGGTCTCTACTAAAAGTACAAAATTAGCTGGGGTATTTTTTTGTGTCTGCGCAAAAAATATCCCAGCTAACTTTGTATTTTAGTAAAGACGGGTATGGTGGCACATCCCTGTAATCCCAGCTACTCAGGAGGCTGAGACAGGAAAATCACTTGAACCCAGGAGGTGGAGGTTGCAGTGAGCCAAGATCATGCCACTGCTCTCCAGCCTGGGCAACAAGAGTGAAACTCTGTCTCAAAAAATAAAAATTAAAAATTTTTTTAAAAAAGGAAAAGAAATGAACTGCTTTAAAAACGGAAAGAGGGCCGGGCACGGTGGCTCAAGCCTGTAATCCCAGCACTGTGGGAGGCCAAGGCGGGTGGATCACGAGGTCAAGAGATCGAGACCATCCTGGTCAACATGGTGAAACCCCGTCTCTACTAAAAATACAAAAAATTAGCTGGGCATGGTGGCGCGTGCCTGTAATCCCAGCGACCCAGGAGGCTGGGGCAGGAGAATTGCCTGAACCCAGGAGGCGGAGGTTGCGGTGAGCCGAGATCGCGCCATTGCACTCCAGCCTGGGTAACAAGAGCGAAACTCTGTCTCAAAAAAATAAATAAATAAAAATAAAAACGGAAAGACTGGGTGACCTCTTCTCGCCCCAGGTATTACAGGGTCTGTGATGGAGGGTTGGGAACTCACATCTTTACCAATCAGAGGGTAGACTCGATGGAGCACAGAAGGTGCCATCCCAGGGGCACCTGGAGGTAGGGCACAGTTAGGGGCTACTAGGGGCATGGCCCCATCACCCCATATACCTTCCCTCACAAGCCGCCCCTTCCCCAGACAGCCCGTCCTCATCCAGAGGATTCTGGTCCATGCACATCTGTAAGGGGTCTATCTGGTCCACGCATGACTGGGGGTTAATATTCTGCCCTCATGGGGTTGACCAAGAGCCTGTAATATATAACCTGGATAGATGGAAAGTTTACTGGAGAAATAAGTAAGTATTGCTCACAGATATTTCTGTGCCACTGGAGTTGTTTTGATGCTTTAAGAAATCATCACTACGGTGTGAGAATTTCAGGGGAAAAAGTCATTGGCAAGCTGAATATAAGGCAGGGTTTTTCTATTTGTCAGATTTTGGAAATAAACTCTGCGTGTGTGCGTGTGCATGTGCGCGTGTGCGCGTGTGCATGTGTGTGTGGCATATACATTCATATTTCAACGCACATGGGTGATTACAGAGAATCAATACTGTACCACTTTCATGAAGAGAACAGAACTTGGAAAGTTGGGTGTCTTCTTAAGGCTTTTGATGACCACTGATTCTACCCTTTCTCCTCCACACTCCACGACAAGACTGGGGGATGTGATAGAAGCCATCTGGAAGTTTTTCATATTTCTTAAGCCCCAGGCTAGAATCTAAGAAAACAATTTAAAGAGAAGGGAAGGTAACCGAGGACTTTAAAAATAATATTCAAAATTACTGGCAAAGTCTTTAAGATTAATTTGAACATTATCCTAGTAAGCTTGTAGGTCATGCAAAGAAAGTGGTTTTGCCCCTTTCTTTCTCCTGCCTGAGACCCTAAAGAAGCAATGCAGTTAGGAGTGAAGCAATCAAATCCTGGCTGTGCCGTCTAATAGCTCTGTCAATGCTGACAAGGTAACTAACTAACCTCTATATGTCTCATCTACAAACAAGACTGATTGTATTAGCTATCATAGGGTTATTCTGATAGTCATCTGTAAACTTGTTTTTTGTTTTTTTGAGACAGAGTCTCACTCTATTGTCCAGGCTGGAGTGCAGGGGTAGCACAAACTAGACTCACTGGAACTTCTACCCCAAGTTCAAGCAATTCTTGTGTCTCAGCCTCCCAAGTAGCTGGGATTATAGGCACGTGCCACTGCACCTGGCTAATTTTTGTATTTTTAGTAGAGACAGGGTTTCACCATGTTGGCCAGGCTGGTCTCAAACCCCTGACTTCAAGTGATCAGCCTGCCTTGGCTTCCCAAAGTGCTGGAATTACAGGCATAAGCCACCACGCCCAGCCCACCAGTAAACTTAACAAGGTGTCTGACATGCAGGCATTTCAAAGTGATGACCTCAGCCTTTGAGAACTCTTAGCAAGACAGCCAGAGAAGGGAAATCTTGGAGTGTTAACAGCTGCTTGACTGGACAGAGGGAAGTCTTGGGAGTCGGCCAAACACTGTCTAACAAGCCACCTGGTTGGGGCCATCAGCCTGTAGCTGACGTGTCAACATTGCCGACGGCTCCCATCCAACTTCCGTCCCTGACTCCCTGCCAAGTCCCTATCTCTGGGCATATAAAGAGTCATTCCCTTCTGGTCCATCTTCCCTCTCCCAGTTCTCTAGTTGATCTGAAAAACCCAGAAACCTACTGGCTCCCAGTAAATGAGGAGTTTATATGCTCTCAGGAATGCTAGAATTGACCTCTCCTTGTTGCTTCAACAAGCCTCTACTCCCATGAATATCTCCAGTTTTTGGACAAGTTGTAAAGGAAGTTGGACATAGCAAGAAAATATGCAGCAGGATTCTATTTTCTATACAAAGATTCCTGTTCAGCAGTCACAGCTGTTTGATTTGATGAGTAACACGTGGGGGGCAGCATACCTCAATGGCAGTGAGCTGGACCACAGGCCTGATCCCCTGGGGGACCATGTATAGATTTGGTGCCCTTTGAGGGGGAAGAATGGGAAGGTTGGAGCCATCCTGTGAAACAAACATGGATATGTCAATACCTCCCTTCAGTTCAAGCAAACAGTGCCTAGAATGAACGCATCTTAAGAAACTGACAGAACACATGAGGAAGAACACAGCAAGGTACCCTGTCCCTCAGAATCAGCTCTGCGGTGACAAGAACATCTCCACAGGCTTTGTCTCCATTCATTACTGGGTGCCAGAGAAGTTTGGGTGCGATGTCCATTTCTGAGTTCAGTTTCACCAGAGGAGAGAAAATGCTTCGTCCTAAAAATTCATCTTTGCCCTAGGGAAACAAAGGAATTCTTAAATTCCCCAACAATGATCCCTTCAAATCTCCATCATCCCCAAGTTATCTTAGAAATTCTAAATGAGCCGGGCGCGGTGGCTCAAGCCTGTAATCCCAGCATTGTGGGAGGCCGAGGCGGGTGGATCACGAGGTCAAGAGATCGAGACCATCCTGGTCAACATGGTGAAACCCCGTCTCTACTAAAACTACAAAAAATTAGCT
>NW_016107553.1:1049746-1068351 GCF_001604975.1 Cebus imitator | reverse complement strand
GAGATCGCGCCATTGCACTCCAGCCTGGGTAACAACAGTGAAACTCCGTCAAAAAAAAAAAAAAAAAAAGAAATTCTAAATGACCTACCACTTGGTCATTGTCAAAAAGTTCCATGATCACTTTGGGTGGATTCTGTAGAATTGTTTGAGGTTCCCCATAGATTTCAACTTCATCGAATATAATTGTTTGGTCCCACGTGGGATTCAGGGTTGAACGGATGATTTCAGTGGTTTTGCTCCGATGGAGGAAAGAGACATGAGCATACGGATCTAAAACAGAAAGCGAGAAGAACAATGGGGCCATGGCTAGAATCTAACTCCCTAAGACCACTCACTGCAACCACATTCTTTCCCTCTGGATATAATGACGGTGGGCTCTCACCATCCTCCTGGAGAGAGGGTTTCTAGGGAGCAGGGAGTTCCCCATGGAAGGTTCTGGTACTGCAGCAGAGACACCTGAAGCGAGACCCCGACGTGTACTGAGAGGTATCTCTTTGGAGTATGTCCTCACCAAGGGTAATTGGGCCCACAGTTTTCCTCTGCAAGAGCACTGCAGTCGTGGTTGAGGGAAGGCTCTGCAGTCAGATACAACCCAGGTTCAATACCTGCCCTTCACCCCTGCTGCATAACTTTGAGGGGAAAATAATCTTCCTAAACCTTGGTTCCCTCCTCCATGCATGAAAGTAATATCTGCCTCACAGTGTTGAGGATAAAACGACATAAGGAATGTTAGCTACTTAGGATAGAGCCTGTCCTATAGGGAGTATCTGATAAATGCTAGTTTTTATTATATTTGTTTTTAATGTTGTTGATAATCCATTCAGCAAGTATTTATTGAGTGCCAGGTCTCAAGAGTACAAGAGGAACAGGAAAAGTTCAGATGCTCATAGTTTACAATCTGTGACAGCAGAAAACGTTGACTCACTATACTTAAGAATGGAGAGAAAGCTGCTGGGTGCGGTGGCTCATGCCTGCAATCCCAGCACTCTGGGAGGCCAAGGTGGGTGGATTACCTGAGGTCAGGAATTTGAGACCAACACGGTGAAACCGCATCTCTACTAAAGATACAAAATTAGCAGGGTGTGGTGGTGAATGCCTGTAATCCCAGCTACTTGGGAGGCTGAGGCAGGAGAATTGCTTGAACTTGGGAGGCGGAAGTTGCGGTGAACCAAGATCGCACAATTGCACTGCCTGGACAACAACAGCAAAACTCCTTCTCAAAATAAACAAGTAAATAAAATAAAGAATGGAGAGAAAGCAATGTTGTGTATGGAGAAATAATCTATGTTCTCCTTCATGCTAAATAATTTCATCAAACCTTTTTGCAGTTGCCTGGGGGCTGACCTATCTGAAAAATAACACAGTATCTAGCCTGAAACTCTTGTATAAGCTAAAAGTGCTTGGTTTCTAGAAGTGGAGCCATCATATAAACCCTTTGCTTTTGCCCTGATGATAATTCTTCTATCTCAAACTGCAAGGAATGTGCTTAAAGTTTTATGAAGCTTTAGTCACGAATTTTGGAAATATTTTTTTTGACTTTCAGTGATAGAGTGCCCTCTGGTGGAAAATATTTGAAAATGTCTTCAAAGACCACATTGGAGATGTATATTGCAGTGATAATCTTGAATCTGGTCAAATTTGTATCAAGGAAACCATTCACAAATATTGGTAAATATTAGTGCTTGAAACATGCTTCAAAATTGATGTGAGCACATGAGAGTCAGGCAAATGCTTTAACACATTTCCCGGTTGGAATAAAAAAGTGCAGTTCAGGGCAAACGGGACATGGGGTTAAGAGTTGTTTCCATAGAAAGCCCAGGGAAGCTCTGCTGGGCTTTGAGTCCTGAAGTGGAATGCTCCCCAGATAGCTCAATCCATGGTTGAGCAGCAAGGACTCAAATCCCCAGGCAGGCATGTTCTCCCCTCCTCCCCGCTCCCTTGCCAATAGCCTTCCTCTCAGAACCAGTCCAAAGCAACAAAAGCAGCTGGGGTGTCAGTGCAAGAGACGACAGAGCTTCACGGTATCGGGTATCTGGGGAGCAGGCAGAGGAGGAGGTTAAAATGAACTCTAAACTGCTCAAAGCCTGGTGCTGTAGGCAGACGGCAAACTTGTCATCTTTTTGATACCTTGAGAGAACCTACAGAAAAATTTAAAGGATTTTAACTTCCCAATCAACCCAAGGGTCCGGGGATGAAAACACAGCCATGTATATAAACAGAGATGAGAACTCACTTTCTCGGTGCTTCTTATTACTTAATCAATTAATATCTATCAGTACCAAAGGATCTTCTGTGTATCACTAGCACCCAGCAATGGTGCCTAAAGGTTTCAGTGATGATTTATCTAATGATTGAGCAAGTTTGCTTCCAGGATGCAACAATAATCTCCACATGAAAAGGGTTTTTGTTAGAAAGGACAGAAGGCATTCACTTGACACATAGAAGTGAATAGCATGCTGTATAATCATGTGTAGCATGAAGATTGTTTCCCTTTACCTGAAAAGCTATCCTTGTCTAAAGCCAGGAGATTTCTGGCTTGATAGACATAGCAGCGCAGGTGGTAGATGTAGACTCCTAAAAAGCAAAATGACGATTACTTACAAGAAATGTAACAAAAAACATAACAAACAAACAAAAATAAATGTAACACTGTAAACTGCTACTTTACTGGAATATTTGGAAAAAAAATACATGTTTCTGATAAATGGGCCACCTGAATCTGTTATAGTTCCCACAGTAAAGAGCACATAGTGTAGTGATGATGTGTCCTCCCAAAGTAGTTCAATGAGCTGAGATCACGCCACTGCACTCCAGCCTGGGCGACAGAGTGAGACTTGGTCTTAAAATATTCATATGTATTCTTTTTAAAAAATACTTAGTAAGCTCAGTGAAAAGTGTGTCAATCAGGAAAACATTACCTCTGTTATAAACTAACTGAATGTAGGGTGCTGCTTGTCATCACAGACCTTTCAAATGAAACTGGGTCTCCAGCAGTTATAGGAATAGGGCTTTCTATACTACTTCGGCACCAGATCTGGGAAACAGTTATCTTCTAAAACTTTCTGTGACATTTCAAACTCTTCATACACCTTCTTTTATTATATTCTGTGTTTGTCTCTCTTCCTCTGACATTCTCTCTCTCTCTGACGCTCTCTCTCTGACACTCTCTCTGTCTCTCTCTGACACTCTCTGTCTCTCTCTCTCTGACACTCTGTGTCTGTCTCTCTCTCTCTCTCTCTCTGACACTGTCTCTCTCTTTCTGACACTCTGTGTCTGTCTCTCTCTTTCTCTGACACTCTCTCTGTCTCTCGCTCTCTGTGAGATAGCAGAGCTTTGTGATGCCATGCACAGATTCTGGGAGCTCCACTATCTGAGTTCAAATCTTGTCTCTAATGCTTACTAACCATAAGACTTTGGGCAAGTTATTTAATCTTCCTGTGCCTTGGTTCCCACTTCTGTAAAATGGGGACAATAATATCACCTACTTTATAGTGTTGTCAGGAGGATTAACCAAGTTATAATATGTATAGTTCCTAGCCCATGCTAAGAGCTAAGACCTATGTTAGTGTTTGTTAATATTATTGTAGAGTAGGTCTCTCTCAGCCTCCAAATCCTGAAGGTTATTACTGAAACCAACTTTTATTTAATTTTTTGTGTCTTTTTTCATAGTTAAAATTTCAATTTTGGAGGCTTACTAGATAAACACATCTTAGATAGACTGTTAAAATCAGTGATTTGATCACACTTCACCTTAAATATGACATGGTTTTCAACTGTATTTTTAAAAACCCCTTTCATCAAGGATGAAAATGAAAGTCATATTTGCATGAAGAGATTTTAAAATCATATTTGGTGATTTGAAGTTTCCTTGAGATAAAAGGAAGTGGAATTCACAAAGTCATGTTTAAAATTCACTGTTGGCCAGGTGTAGTGGCTCACGCCTGTAATCCCAGCACTTTGGGAGGCTGAGGTGGGTGGATTACCAGAAGTCAGGAGGTCGAGACCAGCCTGGCTAATATGGCGAAACCCTGTCTCTACTAAAAATACAAAAAATTAGCCAGGGGCATGGTGACGTGTACCTGTAGTCCCAGCTACTCAGGAGGCTGAGACAGGGGAATTGCTTGAACCTGGCAGGTGGCAGTGAGCCGAGATCACGCCGCTGTATTCCAGCCTGGGTGACAGAGTGAGACTCCATCTCAAATAAAAATGAATAAAAATAAATTAAAAAAAATAAAACTCACTGTCAAAATTGCAGGAAACAATGGGTGTGTTTGCTCCAAACACAGCAGTGGCGCTGTGCTTCTGCTTCTCCACAGTCTTCTCATCCCCATCTTCCGTAGTGTCTGCCCCCTAAAGTCAATTAACAGAGTCAGTTAGCAGAGGAGTCAGGAAACACTGCCTAAAAGCAAGCCAACCAACCCAGAGGCAAGAATCCCAAACAAATGGAATTCTAGCTTTGTAAAGATGCTATCATCCAAAATCCCACCCCCCCCTTTTTTTTTTAAGAGGAGTAAGTCCTAGGATAGCAAGTGACTTCCCTGAAGTTGCTTAGCTGGAAAGCAGCCAAGCAGGAAGTGGGAGCCAGCCCTCCTACCTCCAGTCCAGGTTTGCCAAACCCTGATGCTGAGAAAAAGGGAAAAAAAGAAAAAATGCAGAGGAGCAATAGGGAGTAAAAGGACGGGATAAGGAAGAGAAAGAGCAGCAGCAGCAGGAGAACGCAGTGGGTCACAGTGCAGAAATACAAAAATAGGCTGTTGGGGCACGGTTCCTGACCACTCTATTGTTTTATTTTATATTTTATTTTATTTTTGAGATGGAGTCTCGCTCTGTCACCCCAGGATGGACTGCAGTGGCATGATCTCGGCTCACTGCAACTTCCAACTACTGGGTTCAAGCAATTCTCTGTCTCAGCCTCTCGAGTAGCTGGGATTACAGGCACCTGCTACCACACCCCGCTAATTTTTGTATTTTTGTTAGAGACGGAGTTTCACCATCTTGGCCAGGCTGGTCTTGAACTCCCAACCTCGTCATCCACCTGCCTCAGCCTCCCAAAGTGCTGGGATTACAGGCGTGAGCCACCGCACCCGGCCCCCTATTGTTTTAGATCACCCATTGCCATTCTCCTATCCCTTCCTTCCACCTGCCTGCTTTTTCCCCGACTTCTTTATTGTGCTTCTGTATGAATTGCTCTCTAATTTTGTGATCTAGCCCTCTGATTTCCTCCCCCTCACATCTGTATATTTAACTTTTTTGGTTTGTTGAACAGTTGCAGCTTCTAAGATACGATTTAAGGAACTTGTGTCTGGGAGGTGAACAGATGTTACCCGAAACAAGGGTCCTGGAACAGACACATGTGGAAAATGCTAGGTGAAGCAGGTGTGTCAGCAGGAGTATTTCTTAGAACACTCCTGTGTTCGTGGTCTGTTCATTCGACAGGAGGTACTGAGTACCCAGGATGTGTGGCTTTCTCTCAACCTGTTAATATTTGCCATCTTATGGTGCTGGAATGACAGGCATTTCTGTGGAGTTGGCAGTGCTGTATCTAACACTCACATATTTTCTCTACACCAATACGATCTGTGCTCTGGCAACCTAGTACTTACAAGGGCACCTTCAAGTTTAAAGATGGCAGCTGCACCATGTGTTTCTGAAGGAGCCATTTTTCTCCTCCAGCGTCTGCGGCGAAAGGTATCTGAACTTCGTTGTTTCCAGTGGAATTTCCAGCCAATTAAAGAAGCATATTCCCAACCTTCTTGGTCTTCCAATTCCTCCATGGCCTAAAACAGAAGTAAAAATGTTAATGATGATGACAATGCTGCTGATGATGATATTCCTTATCCTGATAAAACAGGTCATTTGATCAATCAGCAGATACATAGTATTCAAAATCAGCTCTTTGCCAAGTACTGAGCTAGAGCCAGGAATACAGAAAAGAAAAAAACAGACAGGATCTGTGCCCTTGCAGAGCCGATGGACTGTGGGAGTGCAGAGAGATAAGCAGGCAATTACAGCTCCACAGGGGACCGACCCTCACGAGGTGCACCTCATTCAGACTTGGGGTGGGTGAAGCAAGTAGACTCTTTCTCAAATTGCTTTCGGTTTTCTCACTTCATTAGTACATAAAAACGTTGCTAGTGTGATATAGTTTGTAAAACATTGGTATCTCCACTTTACATAGGTACGAAAAAAAGTAAACGCCCCCCGCCAAGGTTTAAATGTTTTGCCTGAGCTAATAGCTGCCATAACTAATAAAGTGACAGGTCAGAATATATTCTTTCTGTAATAACCAATGACAGATTTGTATGCTACTTTTCAGCTTAAAAACTATTGATATACAAGTGGTATCAGTATTCAATGTTGTATTCTATTCATTCAAGAAATCTGAGTGCCTACTATGTGACAGGGATCATGTTAGGGGTAAGGACACAGTGAAGAAAAGATAGGGTCTTTGCCTTCATGCAGCTGACATTTTCATGGCAGAAATTTTATTTAACTATCTTAAAAGTATGACTGGATTTAATAAATGTAAAATATTATGGAATAATATTTACAATCTGAGAAATAAGAGCTCCATGTGGGTAATTACTGTCGTTGGGTCTATTTTTTTCACTTTGAATAAATGTAAAATGCAGGTTAAGCATAATCTTGTGCCTGACCCTCTAGTAATATTAATAGTAGCAGTGAAAGATTTCACATAGGCAAGAGTAAGGCAGGTTAGGAAACATGATCAAAGTCTCAGCAATACTCATTGGTAGAGCTGGGCCATAGCCAGAGCCTTCCAACTGGTGGCTCAGTGTTCCTTCCACTTCAACTTGGTGCTCTCATGTGGGAGAGGGTTCCAGCATCTCTAGAAATTTCTCACCCCATCAGAATGGGATAATTAAACAATAAAAATGCAATCATTAAACTAAAGAGCTTCTGCACAGCAAAAGAAACTATCACCAGAGTGAACAGGCAACCTACAGAATGGGAGAAAAGTTTTGCAATCTATCCATCTGACAAAGGTCTAATATCCAGAATCTACAAGGAACTTAAGCAAAATTACAAGAAAAAAAACAAACAACATCATTAAAAAGTGAGTAAATGACATGAACAGATACTTCTCAAGAAATTTATGCGGCCAACAAACATGAAAAAAAGCTCAACATCACTGATCATTAGAGAAATGCAAATAAAAACCACAATGAGATACCATCTCACGCCAGTCAGAATAGAGATTATTAAAAAGTCAAGAAACAACAGATGCTGGTCAGACTGTGGAGAAATAGGAACACTTTTACACTGTTGGTGCAAGTGTAAATTAGCTCAACATTGTGGAAGACAGTGTGGCGATTCCTCAAAGACCTAGAACCAGAAATGCCATTTGACCCAGCAATCTCATTAGTGGGTACATACCCAGAGGAATATAAATAATTCTATTATAAAGAAGCATGCATGCATATTTTCATTGTAGCACTATTCACAATAGCAAATACATGGAATCAACCCAAATGCCCATCAATAATAGACTGGATAAAGAAAATGTGCTACATACACACCATGGAATACTATACAGTCATAAAAAGGAATGAGACTGTATCCTTTGCAGGGACATGGATGGAGCTAGAGGCCATCATCCTCAGCAAACAAACATGGAAATATAAAACCAAATACCACGTGTTCTCACAGGTGGGAGCTGAACAATGAGAACACATGGACACAGGGAGGGAAACAACACACACTGGGGCCAGGGGGTGGAGGGAGGGAGAGCATCAGGATAAACAGCTGATGCATGCTGGGTTTAATACCTAAGTGATGGGTTGATAGGAGCAGCCAACCACCAAGGGACACGTTTACCTATGGAATGAACCTGCACATCCTGGGCATGTATCTTGGAACTTAAAATTAAATTGTAAAAAACGACTCATTCATTAGCTCATTTATTTGACTAGATTATTTACTGGGAGCACATTTCTGAGTTAGCAAGGAGGATACTAAGATGACTATGGCTCCATTTTTGCTTCCAGAAGCTCACCATCTAATAAAATTAATGTCATAGCACCTACTAGAGTTACGCATTCTGTGGAATAGAGAGTGTTCCTGGTGTTCCTATTACAACACCAGCTTTGCCACTTACTAGATACTTGGCCTAGAGCAAGTCTACTTAAACTCCGTGAGCATTATCTGTAAAACGGCCATAAAATCCAAACCTTAGAGACTTTAGGTGATGCCTATTCAGTACCTAGCCTTATAGAAAGCCCCTTCTATACATGCCACTTACTATGAGTGTTATTGTTCTATCAAAATTATTCTTTTTTTTTTTTTTTTTGAGACGGAGTTTCGCTCTTGTTACCCAGGCTGGAGTGCAATGGCGTGATCTCGGCTCACCGCAACCTCCGCCTCCTGGGTTCAGGCAATTCTCCTGCCTCAGCCTCCTGAGTAGCTGGGATTACAGGCATGCACCACCATGCCCAGCTAATTTTTTGTATTTTTAGTAGAGACGGGGTTTCACCATGTTGACCAGGATGGTCTCAATCTCTTGACCTAGTGATCCACCCGCCTCGGCCTCCCAAAGTGCTGGGATTACAGGCGTGAGCCACCGCGCCCGGCCCAAAATTATTATTTCATTTAAAGCTTACCATACCCTAATTAGAAGGTATAGATATTATTCCCATTTTGCAGATGAGAAAGGAAGGGAAGTCAGAGTTTGAATCTCACACATCTTGTTCCAAGTTCTAAGCGACTGCTGCTACTATATTATGCTGCCAAAATAATTTCCATTTCTTTTAACACCTCTGTAGCAGTTCTCAACATTTATCCTGCCTCAGAATCACCAGGATGATTTGCTGAACTACAGACGGCTGGGCCCAGCCGCAGGATTTCTAAATCAGTAGCGTTGGGATGGGACAGTTCTAACATATTCCCAGGTATGGTGATATTGCCGGCTGCGGTGAGCTCAATTTGAGAACCTCAAGTGCAGCCTAATGGATTTGCAAATAGTTTTTGCAGAAACGCCTAGTTAGCTGGGACTTTGTGGTCAGGAGGGCAGAGCTCCTCAGTCCAGCTCTCTTCACTGACTCCTCTTACCCTCGCGGTGCTTGAAGCCGTCTGTGTTAAATCTTTCCTGCGTTTTCGGACCAGCCTTCGCCGTCTATGAGTATGGTACATTTTCTCTGCGGCAACCCAGGATTTGGGCTTATGATCAGGAGGAATGGTGATTCCATATTCCCAGCCTGGAACAGAGTTTGTAAATGGTTACCCAAAAGAGATGCACTTGCCAGATCACCAAATAAACCTCCAGGAAACATTCAGTCACTCTCCCAGCCCCCAGACACTCTACTATCATGACCGAATGTGTGGCTCTTTTCATTTTGCTGGGATGTCCAGCCAAACTGAATATAGCCTCGTTCCCATTGAGTTCCTCAAAATACTTCCTTGGTGGCCATGGGGTTCTCCTCCACTTTTATGCTTCTGGTCATTCATGGTAATTGAATGCACTTAAGAATAGAGCCCAATTCAAGAGGCAGGAGAAACCACAGGTGAGGGTGTGGGCTGTGCGGGTACACAGCCTGGGTTCAAATCTTAGCATCACCACATGTTGGCTGTTAACTAAATAAGTTTCCTGCAAGTTGGTAAACCTGCCTATGGCCCAATTTCCCCATTGTAAAGATAAAACACACCTTTTTATAGGGTTACAGTATTTTAACACTATCAAAATTACATATGCAATGCATGAGGGCCATACTTAGCACACAGTTATTGCCCAATCAATGCTCACGATTATTCTAAGATCTGGTGTGTGCATCGAGATCAGCAAGGAGCTTATAATTCATGTGAAATCTTCTGGGTCAATGTCAGTTCTATGCTCCATGCATAAAGAAATGAATCAGGTTTTCTATTTTGATAATTCCAAATGCTATTGTTCACTTAATTTTAATTAAGTGAGAAAAAGACAAACACCAGAAGTTATATCAATAATCTGCATTATTGGTGCATACGATGACTTTAAGGGCAGTTTACAGCTTTCTTTTCTGAGCCAGGGGGCGCCTGAATGTGGTGTTCCCAGGGAGATTATGGGGTATGGTTAGAATAGAGAAAACCTTGACTGCAGCTCCCTCCAAATTCTCATCATGGATCCCTAAGCATCTCAAAACCCAAACAGGTGGCCCCCATCGCCTGATGTTTTTCACTTTTTTTTTTTTTTTTGGAGACAAAGTTTCACTCTTGTTTCTCAGGCTGGAGTGCAGTGGCTTGATCTTGGCTCTCTTGGCTCTTTCTCTACTAAAAATACAAAAATTAGCCGGGCTTAGTGTTAGGTGCCTGTAATCCCACCTACTCAGGACGCTGAGGCAGAAGAATGGCTTGAACCTGGGAAACGGAGGTTGCAGTGAGCTGAGATCACACCACTGCAGTCCAGTCTGGGCAACAGAATGAGGTTCAGTCTCAAAAAAAAAGAAAGTACACTTCACAGGGTGGGGGCGGGCTGAGCATAGGTGCTCAAGAGACCAACTGCAGAATTTTCTGGGGTTTAAACACCCTCTAGAGGCTACTTGATGCGCCCTAGGCAAATGAAGAGGATGAAACAAAGTTACAAAATTATGTACTCCGAATACCTATGTAAAAAAGAGAGGATATTTCCTGTCATAGCGGAAGTGTTCCCATTTAATTTTAATTTTTTATTTTTTATTTTTATTTTTTTGTGGGACAGCGAGGCTCCGTCTCAAAAGAAAAAAGAAAAAAAAGGAAGCAATGGCAAGACATAAATCCCTGCTTAGGGAGCTGGGATCTGAGGACCCGGCAGTAGGAGGAAGAGCCTCTGTCCGGAGTGAGCTCAAGGACACCCTCAGGACGGAACTGAGAGAGGAGCCTTGGCACTGAGCCCTGGATGGCGCCTCTCTTGCCAGGAATCCATGCACAGGCACCGGGAGTGAGGTCTGGGACTGTGCCCAAACAGGGAAGACTAATTGGGAGGTAACAGAAGTGTCTTTGTCTTTGCTGAGCTTAATTTTTGTGGCTAATAGAATTAAGAGGAAGGAGCCTGGGATGCTGATTCTTAGCCTTGTTTCTTGCTGTTGTTATTTTTTTAATCTTGAAGTTTCACAAATAATCTCAGAGATCTAATAATCTAAATAATCTAAAGATCTCAGAAGAATGGAAAGTAAGTTTAATTTTAATTTGCCTCAAACATATATTATACATATATGGATACATAGTGTGTGTGCACGCGTGTGTGTGCGCGTGTGTGTGTGCGCGCGTGTGTGTGTATGTATGGTAAAGCCCCCAAACTGCAGCCTTCAGATGCTGGAATTCTCCAGAGCCTCTTACGGAGGGTCCCCAGCTTCTCCTGAACAGCCCCTCCTGAACCAAGACGGCATGGGAATACCACGGCATCTTGGAAATGGTTTCTTCTCTTAAACTGAGATGCCTTTGGCCTCCCTGGAAATTTTCTCTGTAATCGTCCTCCTCTCTGGAGCCACAGAGAATAGCTCCATTCCCTTGATTGAGTAATAACCCTTCAGTAACTTGAGTTCAGATCCCAAGTCAGCTCTCTTCCTAGGGGACTTGGGGAGGTGTGTTCCTGTGTCTCTCACATCCTGTCTCCCTTAGAGGGACCCTACGTGAGCTTGTCACTCAGAACCAAAGACCCTCCCCAGGAGTACAAACTTCACACCAGATGTGATTCTGTTTCTTATTTTATTATTTTTTTTGAGACAGTGTTTTGCTCTGTTGCCCAGACTAGAGTGCAGTGGTGCAATCATCGCTCACTGCAGCCCAACCTCCTGGGCTGAAGCATTCATCCTGCCTCAGGCTCCTGAGTAGCTGGGACTATAGGTACATGCCACCACGTCCGGTTAATATTTTTAACTTTTGTAGAGATGAGACAGGGGGTCTCACTATGTTACCTAGGCCGGTCTCGAACTCCTGGACTCAAACGATCCTCCCTCAGCTTCCCAAAGTGCTGGGATCACAAGTGCGACCGACTACACCCTGATTGATCCTTTTATTTATATATTTATTTTACTTTTTTATTTTTTGAGATGAAGTTTCATTCTTGTTGCCCAGACTGGAGTGCAATGTCGAGATCTCAGCTCACTGCAACCTCCGCCTCCCGGGTTCAAGTGATTCTCCTGCCTCAGCCTCCCTAGTAGCTGGGATTACAGGCATGTGCCACCACGCCCAGCTAATCTTTGTATTTTTAGTAGAGATGGGGTTTCACCACGTTGGCCAGGCTGGTCTTGAACTCCTGACCTCAGGTGATCTAACCCCCTGGGACTCCCAAAGTGCTGGGATTACAGGCATGAGCCACGGCGCCCAGCCAAGTTATCCTTTTATTGATGCCGCCTAAGTGTGAGCTGCCACATCACCCTGAGCTAAGAGATTAGAGTGAGGCCAGTGAGACACTAGCCTGGGTGCAAAATTCAAGGAGACGCCAAAAAAACTCACTAACCGAGAGAAATCATATTGTAATGCAGTATTCAAAGACATCAAAATTAACACCAAAAATCCACAATGAGGAAAATATTAATATTTTAAATGGGAAAATGCTGTATTCTTAAAAACAGTCATCCATTGCTTAACCATGGAGTTACCTTCTGAGCAATAAGTCTTTAGGCAATTTTTTCATTGAATGAACATCAAAGAGTGTATTTACACCAACCGAGGTGGTATATATTGTTTTATTCTATCACACACACACACACACACACATACACACACACAAAAACGCATGTGTGTGTATATATAGAGCTTTTATTTTTTATGATTTTTTTTTTTGAGACACGTGTTGGTCTGTTGCCAGGTTGGAGTGCAGTGGTGCAATCTCAGCTCACTGCAATGATCGCCTCTCCGGTTCAAGCAATCGTCCCGCCTCAGTCTCTCAAGTAGCTGGGACTACAGGTGCGCCACCGTGCCCAACTAAGTTTTGTATTTTTTTTTTTTTTAGTAGAGACGGGGTTTTGCCATGTTGGCCAGGTTGGTCTTGAACTCCTGAATTCAAGTGATCCGCCCTCCTCAGCCTCCCAAAGTGCTGGGATTACAGATGTGAGCCACCACGCCTGCACATATATTTCTGCCTATGGAAAACCAAATGCCCCAGCACCATTACTGACTATCGACTGTTACCCCTACTGGATCTGCAATGCCACATCAAGTTCCATGGACGAGGTTTCTTCTATATATGCTCCGTGATATTCTTATAGGGCCACTGTCACACATGCAGTCCATCCTGACTGAAACATTGTTTTACAGTGCATCACCGTACTCACTGTACATGGTTTATGTTTTTTCTTTTTTTTTTTTTTTTTTTTTTTTTTTTTTTTTTTTTTTTTTTTTTTTTTTTTTTTTTTTTTGGAGACAAAGTCTCACTCTGTTGCCCAGGCTGGAGTGCAGTGGCATGATCTCAGCTCAGTGCAACCTCTGCTGCCCTGGTTCAAGCGATTCTCCTGCCTCAGCCTCCTAAGTATCTGAGATTACAGGCTCCTGCCACCGTGCCTGGCTAATTTTTGTATCTTTAGTAGAGACAGGGTTTCACCATGTTGGCCAGGCTGGTCTTGAACTCCTGACTTCATGATCCACCCACCTCAGCCTCCTAAAGTGCTGGAATTACAGACGTTAGCCATCGCACCTGGCCTGTTTTTCACTCTTAACACCCTCCTGCCCACTTAGCACTTGTCCATACACTTGCCTGTCCTTTGGATTCTACATTTGACTAGTCTACATTTGACTGCCATGTGACCCAGCTGCCACAGACCAGCAGCCCCCAACCTTTTTGGCACCAAGGACAGGTTCCATGGAAGAAAATTTTTCTATGGACAGGGTTGTGGGATTGGGGGGGAGGATGGCTAGATTCCCATAAAGAGCACACAACCTAGACCCCTCTCACATGCAGTTCACAACAGGGTTTGCACTCTCATGAGAATCTAATGCTGCCGCTGATCTGACAGGAGGCAGAGCTCAGGTGGTGATGCCTACTTGCCCACGGCTCACTTCTGCTGTGTGGCCCGGTTCCTAGCAGGTTACGAACTGGTACTGGTCTATGGCCAGGAGACTGGGGACCTCTGCCATAGACCAGCAGAAGTGAGGACCTTCCCTTCCAAGGCAACTTCACCCTGATTAACCAAGGCCCTGCTGCAGAGCCCCAATCAGGTCATAGGTATACAATGTTACCTTTCTCATCCACTGCTCGATTTATGTCATATGACCACGCATCATCCTCCCATTCCCAACCTGGAGGACAAGTCAACTCGCTGGGAGATGCTGCTTTATCGCCGTTCTAACAAAACAAAAATAAACACAAAGAAGGGAGGTAAGCCATCGTGTCAGTCAGATGCAAAGAGCAAGATATAGTCCTCCCACTGAACTATGGCATTCACACCTTTACTTAGATACCATCTTAGAGATCCATTTCACTCAGAAAACTCTCTGATCTTTATTTATGCACAACTGCTAAATAAAAATTAGTTTAAACTACCTTATATTTTTACTGTTGGGGAAAAGTATTAGGTTCAATCATGTGAAATTGCTGTTTTTGTAGGTCAAAGTGGTTGAATCTCAGCAATTTCTTATGGTTCAACTTAATATTATGAAATGGTGCAACTGTGTTTATGAGGTGTTACGTGGGAAAGAACCCATCAGAGAATGGGTAAAACATTAAAGAAACATGGTTTGGAGTTTTTTTGTTTTTGCTTTGTTTTGTTTTGAGATGCAGTTTTGCTGTGTCACCCAGGCTGGGGTGCAATGGTGCCATCTCAACTCACTGTAACTTCTCCTCCCAGGCTCAAGGGATTCTCTTGCCTCAGCCTCTATAGTTGCCTGCCACCACATCTGGCTAATTTTTGTATTTTTAGTAGAGATGGGGTTTCACCATGTTGGCCAAGCTGGTCTTGAACTCCTGACCTTCAGTGATGTACCCACCTCGACCTCCCAAAGTGCTGTGATTACAGGTGTGAGCTACCACACCCAGCAGACACGTTTCTGAGTACAGGGAAATGCTGCTGGAGGTTCATGATGTTAATCATATACAATTGAGCAAAATTTATATAAAATATTGACAAGCCGATAAACTGCATAAAACTTACATAAAAGTGAAGAGAGTTGTGAAAAGAAAGTTCCTAAGTAAATAAACGTGGCCCATAAACATGGAAAAATACTTATCTTCACTTTAGATGAAGACAGTGAAAATTGAAATAACAACAGGATACCACTTATTCATGTGGCAAAGATTACAAAGTGGGATGGCGAATGTTTAAGGCAAACAGGCTCCTCGTGCTTCTGTTGAAAATATGAATTTATAAAACCTTTTTAAAGGTTACAAAATTTTATCAAAATTTTAAATGCATTTAAACCTAGACCAACCAAATCCAAGGATCTTTCCTATAGATACTTTCAGAAGTGAATAAAAATATATGTTTAAGGATGTTCACTGTTACACTGCTTATAAAAACCAACGACTCAAAACTGAATGCCCAGAAAGAGGGGATTAAATGAATTATAGCAGGTGCATATAATCAAACATTCTGTGGCCATTTTTAAAAGCTCATAGATCTATATGCATTGATATAAAAAATGTTCAAGATACATTATCATGTGAGAAATACAAGCTGTGGAACTGTGTGTACAACACAATTCTATTTAGGCAGAAAAAAGGAAGTTATATACTTGTATACCAACAGAAAACAGACATCAATGTTTATCTTTGGGGAATGGAATATGGATTGGGAGAAGAATTACTTTTGATTTCCTTTAACACTGCTTGGATTTTTTAAAGACAAAAACAGTTCATGTGTTATGATATTAAAAACTAGGCTGAGCTGGCTGAACACACTGGCTCACTCCTGTAATCCCAGCACTTTGGGAGGCCAGGGTGGGCAGATCACCTGAAGTAAGGACTTTGAGGCCAGCCTGACCAATACGATGAAACCCCGTCTCTACTAAAAATACAAAAATGCACCTGTAATCCCAGCTACTCAGGAGGCTGAGACAGGAGAATCGCTTGAACCCAGGAGGTGGAGGTTGCAGCGAGCTGAGATCGTGCCATTGCACTCCAGCCTGGGCAGCAAGAGCAAAACACTGTCTCAAAACAACAACAAAACAAAAACGAAAACTAAAAACAAAAAACTAGGCCAAGCTTGGTGTGTCACTCCGGTAATCCCAGCACTTTGGGAAGCTGAGGCTGGAGGATTGCTTGAGGCCAGGAGTTCAAGACAAGCTTGGGTGATATAAGACCCCATCGCTACAAAAAAATAAAAAATTAGTCTGCCATGGTGGCATGTGCCTGTAGTCCCAGCTACTGGGGAGGCTGAGGCTGGAGGATTGCTTGAGCTCAGGAATTTGAGGTTACAGTGAGCTATGATCGCACTGCTGCACTCAGCCTGGGAAACAGAGGAAGACTCTATCTCAAAAAACCCTCAAACAACAACAACAAACCCTTGTTAGCTCATAATAAAAATTTACCTAAAAAATTTGCACAATCCAAACGATACCATGTACCAACATCTAGTTAAATAGGCCTCATTTCTATTCTAAAGAAAATAAATATTGTGGCACTGGTGTGGCTTAAGTTATAAGAGGAAGCCTCTTCAGAACATAAGATGGAGCAGAGGAGAAGGGTAAAGCCAGGCCAGGTGGCTGCTGGGTTCCCCACAGATTACAATGAGAGGTGACAGGTGAGGGTTTCTCTCTGAAGCAGGCTGCTCACCGCATCTGTGTAGGTGTCCTCCGCTGGCTTCCAGTCGCCCCCGGGGTAGCGGGTCTCATTCTGATAGACTTCATCAGTGAACTCCGTGTGACCTGCATCTGCCTCAGTCAGCAAGCTGCGGGGTGGGGAGGGCTCAAGTTACCCAGGAAGACCGGGTAACCCGAGGCCTCAGTGACTCCCAACACTCAGGAAGCATCTGCACCCTGGGAGTGACACCACTTCCCTCCTTGCTTTACCCCTGTTGGTTCTGACTCCAAATTCCTCTTTGTACTAATCGCTTTGGACATTCCTTTGAAGACAGGGTCTGCTGGAACAATGTGACTTAAATCACAGAGAACTCCGCAAATGAGCAAGGTTGCTCCTTCTCAGTAATGAGGATGGGGTCTGGGAAAACAGTATTGTGGGCAGCTTCTTATAAGGACCACAGACATCTTCCATGTGGGTTTCAGTTCGGGGCTGCTCAGTTTCCTCAATGAAACTCTTGGCTAACAGTTCAAAAGAAAGACAGCCGTCTCCGTTCTTTTTTAAAACCTAGTGGAGACGGTCTCATGAAGCCAAATATGGAAACGTTTACTCCTGGCTTGCTTGGTCTATGTCACACAAACTGAAGGGAGGAGTTTAAGTTTTCTGGAGAGTTCCTAGGTAGAGAGCCAAACCAGGTCATTTAAGACTCCAAACTCCATTTGAGCGTTTGGGAAATCCATACTCTCTCACATGCCAATTTCCCTCTTGGATTTGGAACTATTTGGACAACCTGCAGAGAAAAGTTACAGAGTCTCCAACTTTGTCTCAAGTCTTCTGCCAGGTACCTACTCAAATGAAGGTTATTCCCTTTATTGTTTGTGCATCTTGTCTCTGCTGTATTCTCCCCTAGAATCCAGCACGGGAAAGGAATAAAAAAAACAAATAGTCCCAACCATTTACATAAATTGGCCATCACTTCTCTGGGCCTCAGAAAAGGGGAATAAAAGCTCTGGCTGCTACCTCTAGGATTCCATCCAGCCCTAACATGCTTTGACATTCTGCTTTTTCTATCACAATTTCCCCTACCCTTTCCCTGTCCTCACTAACCTACCTTCCTTCCAGCCTATTCAAACCCCCTTTTCCTTCCCCTCACCAATCTCCCCCAACTCCATCCAAAGCAAGCTGCCTGAGTTGAAAGCAGTCAGATGTGGGTCTTAAGAGAGCAGCATGCTCGCTTGCCTCCCTCCCTCCCTAATGCCTATGCAATCACAGGAAATGAACCACAGCGAGACCAAACTCTAGTTGGAAGCCTTAAAATTCAACTTCGCAAGCTTATTTCCTCCCACCTCAAGGATGCTGTCAACAGATGTCAAAAAAAGGGAATGCTGGTTCTAGTGTTGTTGGCAACGTTTAGAAAACAGTCTCTAGTGTCCCCCAGACTCCAGGGGAAGCATGCTTACCACCTTCTACTGTTTATTTCTTTTTTTAAATAATGGCTTTTGAGATATAGTTCACATATATGGAATTCATCCACTTACATGTACCTTCTCCTGTTTCTTGCAGACTTTCTAGCATGACAGCTGAGTACTGGTTTGGGTGCCCATGCTGGACTCAGATTCTAGCCCCAACTATACCACTGACAAGCGATGCACCTTTGGACAAGTTATTTAATCTCTCTAGATGTCCATTTCCTCATTTACAAAGTGGAGCTACAGCTAGTGCTCGACTTACGACCACGATTGGGACCGGCAAACCGGTCGTAACATGATTTGGTCGTAAGTTGAGTAGGCTATATGTACAGTAGAAATGGTGCACGTGGCCGGGCGTGGTGGCTCACGCCTGTAATCCCAGCACTTTGAGAGGCCGAGGCAGGTGGATCACGAAGTCAAGAGATCGAGACCATCCTGGTCAACATAGTGAAACCCCATCTCTACTAAAAATACAAAAAATCAGCTGGGCATGGTGG
>NW_016107553.1:1046203-1047891 GCF_001604975.1 Cebus imitator | reverse complement strand
TAGCACGTATATTTTCAAGTTCACCTGGGACTTACGCTAGACAACCACAGAAAGCAGAAAAAAGCTTTGTGCTCAGAAGGCATGGGTCTAACTTGAGCTGTTACTGACTGTGCAATGTTGGATAAATCATTCAGCTCTCTAAGACTCAGTGCTCTCATCTGAAAACTGAGGATAATGCTACCTCTGCTATAGAGTTGTTCTGGAGTTTAAATGTGCAAATGACTGTGAAAATGCTTTGTAAATAGTGATATAGCATCTTAGTTGTTTCTGTAATTTTGAATGGCTCAAGATAGTTCTTTGAACCTTATCTTTTAAATACCTATGAAAGTCCTGAGCTTATGAATGAGCAGATTTTATAAAATTTATTTGTAAGCCTACTGCTAAGAACTTGGGACATATTTTCCTGTGGAAACAATATACAATTAATGTTGCCATTTCCCAGGCAGTCCACACACACACACACACACAAAACCATCTAAAACATGAAGGTCCTTGAGTACCCAGCCTTTATTGTACCTAAAAGTTATGAGCCTTAATTCCATCTGGAATGTGGCAAGTAGACCAAGGCCTTTCTGGGAAGCAGGCTGAGTAGCAATGGCAGACTCTGGCTTACAAGGCATTCCTTTCCAAGTTAGAATCTATAAATCTACGACGGTCTGCTTTTCATCATCTCAACCACGGAAAGGGTGGAGATTTGCCAGTGTGCTGGGTGTCCCTGTTTGGATCTAAACTAGAATTTCCATTTGTCTGCTGATGAACCCACTGAGAAGATGATTTGCATAAGCCGCAGGAAAGTTTTGGCTGAAGGAGAAGGGAGGAGATTGGAGTGAGGGCCTGATTAGGAAACTGGAATCAAGAGGATGCAATAGTGCTTGGCTCAGATACTGGCTCTCAGCCTGGAGGGGAGATGCGCTTCAGGCAGAAGCTCAAGTATCTGTTATCCTAAAGAACCATGAGACTTGGGAGCACATGACTCAGACACAGAATGGAGAGCAGGGATTTCTTGCTGGTCTGCTTGGAAGCCAGCATAGCTTTAGTAAAATCCAGGCAAAGACCTTGGCATGGACAAGAGGGTATCAGCAGCAGTGGAGATGCGGCTTTCAGGACTGTGGCTTGAGTCAGCAGTAGTGGGGCAGGACAGTAAGAAAAATGTATTCATGAGCAAACGCATGTGAAGCACCTCAAAGACACCCAGAAATCTTGGGGGGAAATTTTGTAGAAAACTAAGTGCTAGTATTAGCACATGAAGGCAGGAAGCAGCAAAACTTCCATTACTATGGTGAATGTGCTCCTGCTGGCACTCACAGGCGAGTCACACGGAACAACAGAAACGGGTGGATCAACTCTCTCCATGAGGTGAAGCTCAAGCTTCCCTTTATGCAGGGAAGGATGTGAAAATGGGAAGGAGTGAAGGAAGCCCTGGGCTGGTCAGTCATTGCTCAGGGCTGGTTTTTCCAGGTTTAGGCTCAGCCACAGAGCTGGAGGACCAGTGGATGCCAAGAAATCCTACAGGAAGGCAGGAATGAGTCTTTCCTTGCATATGCCATGAAGCCCCGTACTCCACACAGTCCAGCTGGCTGGACATCAACATCCTCCACTCAAGGCCTCCCTACTGGCCTCCAGCTCACCCTTTATTTATCTTCATTAGCACTTCCAGCCTGGAAGGGCTTGTTTGTGTGTTTCCCACA
>NW_016107553.1:1012651-1044638 GCF_001604975.1 Cebus imitator | reverse complement strand
AAGACTGACCTTTCTATCTCTTACATCTAGAACTCTCTAATAGGCACCAATAAGACTCTTAGAGAGTTCCAGCTGTGAGATCTAGAAAGGCAGCCATCTTCAGTATTGCTGTTAGGATTGCGTGGAAGTCATCTAAGTCATCTCTTAGAATTATCACACAAAAGTGTTAATTACCATGGTGTGTTCCAGTGTTGACAATAAAATCTCAAGAGCTCTTGTCTTATACCCTTAGGTTAAGATCCCTTGGATGGGATTTAGGGGATGGTAAGGAGGGCTGTGGTTGTTTTCAGTATGTGAATGTTTTCCATGAAGGTGAAAAGTAAAAGTACCCCTCCCTCCACCAAAGAAGAAAAGGTAGGGAAATCATTAAAGGTACCATTTCAGCAAAGACGGTGAAAGTTCCTTCCGCAAAGCTGTTAAACTTCTTCTCCTCAGCACTTAAGCCTAGCCAGATGTTCACTCGCAACTCCACAGGTACCTTGAGCCCATTGTTTTTCTCCTGCGGATACTGTGAGATGAATAGCACGTGATGTTACATTTGGCACAGCATGGACTGTGACATGAAGTTAAAGCCAAAAGCAGAGCGAACATCTAATCATGGCTCTAACCAGTCTAATTTCATGTTTGCTTCCATTAAAACATTTCCAGATCACCCTACAGCAAAGATTAAAATCACAATTAAAGCAGCAGATGTCAGTGTGATCCACAGATTCCTGCCTGTCCCTGAGACCTTTCAGGAGGTCCATAAGGTCCAAACAATTTTTCTAAACACACTAACATAGTATTTATCTTCTTCACTGTATTGACACTTGCACTGGTAGTGCAAAAGCAATGGTGGAAAAACCTCCTGCACTGTTGCAGGAATCAAGGCAAGGATGCCAGACTGGACCTAGTGGTAACAGTAAAAGTAAGAGTAATAACAACTGCAATCTCAGTAAAGAAACAAAATGCCAGTTTCACTAAAGAATTATCTTTTCTGTCTTTTCCCATGTGCAAAATAAATAAATAAAAGGATCATGTTGATCAAGCAGTAAAAATTACTAATTTTTTTTTTTTTGAGACAGAGTGTCACTCTGTTGCTGGAGTGCAGTGACTTATTCTCGGCTCACTGCACCCTTGACCTCCCAGGCTCAGCGATCCTCCCACCCCAGCTGCCGGAGTAGCTGGGATTACAGATGTGTGCCCCCACACTGGCTAATTGTTGTAGGGACAGGGGTCTTGCCATGTTGCCCAGGTGGGTCTTAAACTCCTGAACTCAAACGATCCGCCCACCTCAGCCTCCCAAAGTGCTGGGATGACAGGCGTGTGCCGCTGTGCTCAGACAAGATTACTCATTTTATTAAACTCGACCCTTGAATACATGTTAATATTTTGTGTGATGAGACGGGAGGCACTCTGCTGCATATTGGCGGATGATGGTTGTCTCAAGAAAAAGCTCTTGTGCAGTTTTTGGAGTTGTAAGCTGAACTAGATTTTTGAAAAATGAAATATCACTTTTACTTAAAATTGCAATTGACAGATAAACATGGTTATTCCAATTTGACTATGGGGCAGGCATTTTTTTTTTTTAACATGAATAAAGCGAGCCTCTTACTCCAAGGAAAAGAATCCTCTATTTGTTGGTGATGACAAAATTCAAGCTTTCAAGTAAAAAAATAGAGTGTTGGAAAACTTGAACCTGTCACAGTAAGTCTGACAGCTTCCAACACATAAAGACTTTCTGATAAGTAACATTAACAAATGTGATTTAAAAGTGATTTTTTTCAATATTGTATGACAAAATGTGTCATAATAACTCGGTGATCTACATACCTCACTGAATTTTCCAAATGATTGTACATTATGTTACAAAATCACACATGAATAAAGGTCATTCAAAGTCCAAGAAAGACCAAGGATTTTAATGTAGCTGAGCATGAAAAATTCATTGATATGGTTTTAGATTTCACACTGCAATTAACCTTTTAAAAGCTACCACTTGAGGTTAGTGTTACATCAAAGATGAATATTCATAATTATCTGAAAAGATTATTACAATACTCCTCCCTTTTCCAACTACATATCTATGTGAGGCCAGATCTTCTTCATATACTTCAACCAAATAACTAATTCCAACAGCTTAAATACACAAGCAGATAAGAGAATCCAGCTATGTTTCTGTTCAGCAAGACATTAAACAAGTTTGCAAAAATGTAAAATAGTCTCATTCTGCTCTGAGTTTTTACATAAAATGTATTTTCTGTTAACAATTATGTTAATATTTTATATTAAATACGTAATTAAATACAAATATGTAATATATTTTATATTAAATATGTAATTTCTGTTAATAATTATGTTAACATTTTATATTAAATATGTAATTGATATAATTTATGTTAATAATGGGTTACTGTTATGGTTAAACCAATAAATATTTTAAAATTTATCAGTTCCAATTTCTATTACAGTAAATATTGATAGGTATAACCCACATAAATCTAAGCTCTCTGGTGTCTTTAATAATTTTTTTAAGGTATAAAGGTGTCTCAAGACCAAAAAATCTCACTGAGTTCAATGGCTCCCTAAACTGTGTAAGGAGTATTGACAAAATCAATAAATATATAAAACATTCTCTTAAAAGCATTTTGCTGTTTATCCACTAACTTCTAAAACCTAACCCAGAGAAGATGCCTTTGTCTCCTCTCCCACCCCCTGTGAAGTTTTATTTATTAATCAGTTTGCTTCCACCCACTGCTGAGGTCAATTATAATTGTGGTTCTATCTTAAGTAAAATTTATTCTACCAAGAGACACTTGAAAGAAGATAATCACTGATTCTATTTACACCCTCCTGATTAAAGAGCAATGAGTAAATTTATTAAAAGTTAGCAGATATCTCCTTGTTTGAAGAGAATACTCCGCGACTCTGCTTTTTCTCTTCTTAATTGCTATTTCTTTGCCCCAAATCCAAAGAACTCCAGTTGGGGTTGGCCAGAGAGATGTCAAAACATATAGATGGGAACTATTCTGATTTCTTTGTTTCTGGCCCCAGGCTCACCTTTGGTTTCCCATATGCACACACAGAGTTCTTAATTCGGGGTCCTGGAATGGGCTTATGGGTTGTATGAAGCTTCTAAATTCTATGCAAAATATTCGATGAACATGCAGTGTGCATTTCCCTGGAGAAGAGGGCCCATGGCTTTCGTCAGGCATTTAAGACAGTCTATGACTCTAAATATATTCAGAATCTCTTCCCTAAAGTTACGATTATCAAAATCTTCAATTTGATTGGTTCATCAAATTGAAATCGATTCAATCTATTGCTCATTTGGTTAGAGCAACAAATTCCATGGACCATCTCTACTGCTTTCTCTTTCTTTCCCCAACATTCACTAAAATGAAGGGAAGAAAGGCACTGCCTTGCATGAGACATCAGAAGTGAAAAATTCATGCCAGAAAGCAAAATATTCACAATGCCATGTTTATATTAATGTCACAAAGACATCTAAGGAAGTGTCCTTGATCAAAAGCCAGCCAACCTCAGATCTACTCTCTGAGAATTACCACCCCAGAGGGAGGGATCAGAATGTGTTGGAATTGATCCCAATTACCCTCACCATTCAACGATTAGCAAATAGTACAAAGCAGCCCCTTCTCAGGAATACGGCTTTTACATTTAGTGTGTTTCACATGACACGTGAAGACATGTACCTTGAGAAAGATGGTTTGGGTTTTTCCACAGTATTTTCCAGATGCATTCTCACCACTGGTGGAGTATAAGACCCGATGTGCGGGAATTCGTGCATAGGCCAGTCTCTTCTCTCCCCGGATCATCCAGATGATGATGTCAGGCATGCTGTTCTGTGGCTGGTCACCAGCATCAGACAGAAGAGGAAGCACAGCCATGGTTAGTCTAGATGGAGAGGGAGCCAGGCACAGTGGCTCACACTTGTATTCCTAGCACTTTGGGAGGCTGAGGCGGGTGGATCATGAGGTCAGGAGTTTCGAGACCAGCCTGACCAACATGGAGAAACCCCATTTTTACTAAAAATACAAAACTAGCCAGCTGTGGTGGCATGCACCTGTAGTCCCAGCCAGTCAGGAGGCTGAGGCAGAAGAATCGCTTGAACCTGGAAGGCAGAGGTTGCAGTAAGCTGAGATCATGCCATTGCACTCCAGCCTAGGTGACAGAGCGAGATTCCAACTCAAAAAAAAAAAAAAGGTGGGGAGAGAGGGACTGAAGACATTGCATACTGGACCCTCAGAGATCCATTTTGCAAAGAAATCCTTGGTTAGGGCCCTACCTCAAATTCCTGAGCTCCCATCTTCTAGAACCGTACTGTGAGTTTGCAGGGCCGGGAGGCAGGCTAAGGCCAGCCAAAGGGAAGGGTGAGAAGCAGAGGGGCAGCCTCGCCTGGAAAAGCCCCTCCTTCTCTGCTCTAGGAGGCATCCTAGGAAATATTCCATCTTATCTGAAGCATCATTTGAAGAAAGCCACCAGCAGCAGTCAAAGGGTTACAGATTGTATGTATTTTACAGGACATAGAGTCTCTGGCTCACCATCCAATATTTGCCAAATCTGAAATATTAATTTCATTTTCAAAAACCTTTTTTTTTTCTAATTATAAAGGAGATAATCCAGCTTTCAGGGCTGGATATTCAAATATCCCTATTGGCACACACTGGTATAAAAAGCTTCTTCTCCTAAGTCCACTATAGAACACTGTGAGAGTACCAAAGCATAGAAAGTAGAAGATTAAATTACCTATAATCCCGTGTTCTTTTTCAGGTGTATTTCTACCCACAAATATGTGACTACCTACCCAAACCTCTGATTTCTGAGAGACAGGAGGAGTCTCCTTACTTCCTCATTCTTCCAGTCCACCGAGGTTAGTGGTAGCCAGCATTTATCCAGCACTTACTGTATGCCCTCAACTGTGCTAAGCCCTTACACCCATCATCTTTAAATCTTCACACAACAAGGCTAAGTAGTACGCACTATGTTTACCTCAATTTTACAGATGGGGAAACTGAAGCTCAGAGAGGTTGAATAACCTGCCCAATGTTATACATGGTAGAACCAGGATTCAAATTCATGTCTTCCGAACCCCAGCCAAAGCTGACGTTTTAATCCTCTGTACTAAAAAGATCATTCAAAATATTCTCTGACAGTACCATGAAAATGATAACGATTTGTCCACTTTTGAAGACATTTCCAAGATCACCAACTCAAAATTTTTCCCCAGCCCTGATTTCAATAACATTCTTCCATTAGCATTCTCAGTCCAGTTACTCCTTGATTTTTATAATCTGTCAGATCTGCTCCATATCCCAGATAACGTAGTAGATTCTCCTTCTACCACCCTTATTCTTGGTGCCATTTTGCAGAGCCCTTCTTCCCTATCAGGTGATGGTTGCGTAGTTTAAAAGTCCTACCTCTTCGGTCAGCTGCATTAATTTATCAAGCCAGTCCTCAATTTCTGCCATTGTGGACTTCACATCTGTGGCTTCCGACCGCATCCTCACAGCTGCCTCATGTATTTGGGAGAGAGATCTGGACCGCAGCTTTCGGATCTGAGTATCGAGAACTGTGACGTTGGCTTTTCCTTCTGTGAGAGGCAATGAATATCTAGAAAAAGGAAGAAATAAAAAGAAACAGAGAATTTGAAGAATAACCTAATTTTAGGCTTCAGAACTGTCAAATACATTTATGTTTGATTTCCATCTTACAAACCTCTTAACTCAATCTACAAGCGTTGCCTGGTTGATGCTGGAGTTGAATGTATCTGGCATTGCCAGAGCAGACCTGCCAGTCTCTTAATTTTCACAAGGTATACAGGGAGATTAAAATTCCAAAGCTATTTTAGGCCTTATAGTTTAACAACAGACCAAGGAGTCACTGGAAAGAACATGGAAACAGTGGCCGCTGAGAGGAATTGGCTTTCCCATCTTTTGCTTCCTAAATCATTTTACAGACCCACAAAATGATGGAAGAGGAGGGAGGTTAGAGATCATTTAGCTGAAGCATTCTTAACTTAGGGAATCCTGGGCCTATAAGCAGTCTATGGGTGAGTCTTAGAAGGTCTGTGAAACTCTGGAACTTACAAAGAAAACTGTGTCTATCTGTGTCCATGTGTAGTGTGATGTAATGAAGAAGAAGATAGGCTTTGAAGCCAGCGACCTGGGTACTAACCGTGGCTCCATTCCTTACTAGTTCTATTGTCTTGACCAGCCACTTACTTTCTTGTCCTCCTATTTTCAAATGTGGGACATACGTCTTAGGGCCGTTGTGAGAAGGAAATGAGTTGATGTATGGAGAACATTTGGAATAGTTGCATTGCAAAGTCTATACAATGTTGCCATCCTCATCATCGTCTCCATCATCATCATCATCATCATCATCATCTCATCAGATTCTCAAAGAGGCCCATGAACTCCAGAAAGATTATGAACCACCTGTGTAGGCCGAATCCCCATTCGGTATGACAGCCTGGATGTGTTGCGATGAGACCCCCAAGGGTTACTGAGAACGGCTGAGCTAGGGCCAGAATTAGCCTTCTGCTGCCAGGCCTTCCCTCCCACCATGGCATCTGGTGGGACACCGGGTTAGGTTTCACCAATTTCAGGAAGCTCCATTCACAGTGTCCCTAGCTAGAATTTCCACTCACTTGAATTTCACCCAATTCTTCAATGAAGAAAATCCTAGCACGACTTCCCTTAAACACTGAATTTCCTGTTATATAAAGTTTAAAAAGATTCCAATTTGATTCCTCAAAACCAGCTCATATCAGAAGTATAAATAGATGACCATGACTTGCTCCGCAAATCTCTTTTTTTTTTTTTTTTTTTTTTTTGAGACGGTGTTTTGCTTTTGTTACACAGGAGGAACTACAATGGTGCAATCTTACCTCACTGCAACCTCTGCCTCCCGGGTTTAAGCGATTCTCCTTGCCTCAGCCTCCTGAGTAGCTAGGATTATAGGCTTGCGCCACCACGCCTGGTTAATTTTTGTATTTTTAGTAGAGACGGGGTTTCAACACGTTGGTCAGCTGGTCTTGAATGCCTGACCTCAGGTGATCCGCCTGCCTTGGCCTCCCAAAGTGCTGGGATTGCGGGCATGAACCCCCACACCCAGCCTGGTTTAGCAAATAACTATGGCATTGGATTTGAAGGGTTAAGTCCCCAGAGTGATTCTTTGAGGCAAAAAGCTAAATGGAAGTTGTTAGTTCAAAAGTCACACTTGGGGTCCTGGACAAACAGATGTTGACTGTGGAATAGGTGCAGGAAGACAGGCTGAGTTGGCAAACCCAGCTCTGGGCACCACATGTGTCATTTCACCTCTTTGGACCTGTTTTCTCATTTACAAGATAAGGAGACTGAAGGACATGATCCCTGAGGACCCAGCTCTAACATTTGGAATTTAAACAAACGCCTCAGCACTGCTTTGATTTTGGCTACGTTTCAGTTACCTGGCTACACCACTAGGAGGCACAAGAAGACAGGGCGACTTAGGGCGTTAGCCCAGCCTGAGAAATAAAGGCCTTTTTGCTTGTGGAAAGCATTCAATATGCTTTTCTTTCGGAACTTCCCTGTCCACTGCTTTATTAGCCAATATTTAAAATGAGTTTGGAATGAATCACTTTCCCCTTTAATTTGATCTGAGCTGTTTCTCCAAGTCACAGTTATGAAAGGTCCTCTGGTTCCAGTCAAATCTACTGGTTTCGCCTAACAGAGGCTGGGCCACAATATTCATTAGGCATTCAGTAAAAGAGCAAGGAAAAAGGCTGCTTCTAAAAATATGTTTATGAATTAGAGAGATTGTTCCGAATGGTGAAATCGATGCTCCACCCCCAGATCCCATTCTCCATGGGAGCCAGAGGTCACCCTTCTCCAGGGGAGGGGCCATCCATGGGTTGATGGGAAGCAGAGGCTCGGGCTTGCCTCTTCCACCCCTCCCCATCTCTTGCCTGAGGCTGCCTGGGATGTGCTTTCTGGAGTGGGGCCTCAGCCTCCCTAGGCCCCAAATCAGAAAGTGGAACTATTCCTGGTGGTGATTCAGGCACTCCTCCCAGTGAGGGCTTTTACGAAGCTTGAATAACTCAAAATCACTTTTTAGACAAACACTAGAAACAATTTTACAGGCTTTACAGTCAGAATTTCAGGGAGGAGAGCATGGATGAAAATTTTGAGATAAGGTCACTGTACCTCGTGTCTTCTATAACTTCATCTATCAGCTTCAACCACCATTCAGCCAACTGGTTTGCAGGAATTTTACTTTGTATCCCTGATTTTAGAGCCTCTATATTTGATTGCTGAAGAATTTGAAAAGAGAGAAAATAATTGATAATTGTTCATTATGCCATTATACGTTTTCATACAGTTTAACCTTTGAAGCCACGTAAATATTTTTTATATTTTCATAAAACAAACAAAATGAAACCAGCAAAGATAGGAGAGGGAACCCTAAAGTGGAATATAACCAGAAATAAAACAGACCCAATTATAATTCAGACGAATAACATAATTACACTAAACTAACCCAAGTAACTTTGGAACACAATATTTTGACCATATACTCTTTGTTAAAAGGCAAAAAACAAAAACAAAAAACAACAAACCCGTAAACATATTGAACTCTAATTAGTTGGCTTATTTTTCACAGTGGTTTATCTATAGATTTTAGGATCGAACAAAGGAGCAAATATATTGAGCATAACGAAGGCCATATTTCTCACTGTTGGAGAAGAAAGTTACAGATACAGAAACAGAACGACTAGAATAAACCTTGTAGTATTGGACTGGAATTGGAAGTATCTTTATGAAGTCATGGCTTTTAATATACTAATAGATATGGAAATAAATATACATATATGTGTGTGCGCAAATTCATTTGCCAAGAAGGCCTAGAAGCAGTGATATTTCAGTAGTCGTGAGCACTCTAGTACTCAGATCTTGTTTCTAAAATGCTATTCCCCACTAAAAGAAAACAGGGCTGCTTGAAGAAATGGCAATTTATGGGCTGGGGCAGAGAGAGAATGAGATAAGCCCAGAACATGTGGTTCTATCCCACTGAGCACCTGCCAACAGAGAAGTTGAGGGAGAGCCTATCATGAGTGTCAAAAATCCTAACCAGGGAAAGCCACCATCCTGTCCAGATTAGGCAGCTTAGTCAGTGGAAAGAGCTAATAAGAAGAACCAGGATGGGCCAGGCACGTTGGCTCATACCCATAATCCCAGCACTTTGGGAGGCTGAAATGGGCGGATTACCTGAGGTCAGGAGTTCAAAACCAGCCTGGCCAATGTGGTGAAACTCCATCTCTACTAAAAATACAAAAATTAGCCAGGTGTGGTGGTGGGCACCTGTAATCCCAGCTACTTGGGAGCTGAAGCAGGACAATCACTTGAACCTGGGAGGCGGAGGTTGCAGTGAGCCAAGATTATACCATTGCACTCCAGCCTGGGGGACAGAGCAAGACTCCATCTCATTAAGATGGAAAAAAAGAAGAACCAGGATGAAAATGGTTGAAGAACATCTCAAACATAATTATAATACAGGTGCAATTAATTCTCCACCAATGCCATTGAGATGTACATTGCATATCAATTGCAACTTTATTTTAGGGACAGTTATGATTAAGTCAATTTAAACCTATAATTATCCTCCCAGATTGCCTTTATAACATAAAAGAATATTTCAGATTTTGCCATAGAGTTTTAGATCAAGTATACTCCTGAAACCCCGTATATTTTGGTCTAGCCCTGGTAGAGATTAGATCTTTAAAATATTAATATAATTTGGAAATCAAAACATCAATGCCAGATGGATTTTACCACTATCTGACAGGAGTAACTTACTATTTTTTTTTTTTTTTTAGATGGAGACTCACTCTGCTGAGACTGGAGTGCAATGGCGCCATCTTGACTCACTGCAACCTCTGTCCCTTGGGTTTAAGTGATTCTCCTGCCTCAGCCTCCTAGTTGCTGGGATGACAGGCTCATACCACTATGCCCAGCTAATTTCTTTTGTGTTTTTAGTAGAGACAGCGTTTCACCATGCTGTGCCAGGCTGGTCTCTTAACTCCTGACCTCAAATGATCTGTCCACCTTGGCCTCCCAAAATGCTGGATTACAGGCCTGAGCCACTGTACCTGGCCCAAGCAACTTAGTATTTTTCACTTAATTAGAAATATCCCAAATATGTCCCCCTTCTCCTCACCAATCTAGCTAACCAGTGTCAGCTAGACAGCTAATCACAGATACCACGTATATGCAGTTTTCACCAAAGGAAACCCCCAGTCTCCAAACAGAAGAAGTTCCTCTAGTCCGCAGCAAGAGCGGAAAGTGTCAGACACTGGCTCCTCTAAGCTACCTCTTCCTGCAGTGGAGATTTCCAATGCAAAGTTCTAAGAGTTTCCTATTGCTGTTGGAATGAACCATTGTCCACACAAAAATTATGGCAGAAACTATGAGTTCCTGCTCTACCCCACTCCTGCTTTCTCATCCTCCCCTCTTCCACAGTAAGAAAGCTTTTATCTGGGCATATGCCTGCCCAGGCATAAGACTATACATTTTTTCAACTTCCCTGGAGTCACATGTGGCTGTATGACTGGATTCTGGCCAGTGGAAAGTGGGTAGAAATTAAGAATATTACTTCCGGATCTTTCCTTTCAAGTGAAAGGGCTGTGTCACCTTCTTCCCACTGTTTACTCCTCCCCTCAGGCTGGAGGGCAGATGCAGTAGTGAGCTGCCTCTACCATGCAGACATTGATAACTCCTCAGTGATGGCAGAGCAAATAGTGGGAAAGAGCCTGGTTCCCCAATACCACTGAACCTCCATACTAACTTTGGACCATCTACCACCACTGTTCCTAGAGACATTGCTCTTACGTTATTGAGCACTGTATTGAGCTCTGTCTTATGTTACAGTGGCCTGGCCTGCATCCTAACTAATACCTAACTCACCCTGCTTGGAGAAAAGGAAATGCAGAAAAAGAGGAACTTACCAGCCGTTCTGCCATAACTAGGAGAGTGTTCACCGCATCCAGGCGATGACTAATATCCTCCCAGTATGAAGTCAGGGTGACAACTGGCTTGGTGTGGGCCCAAGGCAAGTAGTAATAGAAGTTCCCTGGTATAAAACATTGGGGGTCAGTGAACACTGAACACTTAAAATAGCATGTTTATTAAAGAGATGTGCAGACTCAGCTGCTGATTAATCCACAGGCTTAGGGAGTAGCTTGAGGAGGTCTGGTTCTTTAGTTTGACTCAATTAAGCAACTGAAGATTAGGAAGCTCTTTTTCATTCAGTCTGTTCTGAAATTTTCTCTGAGATACCCTAGTAAATGGAGCACAGCAATCTCAGGATCTTTTAGTGATTTAGGGCCATGCATTTGAACATCAAAGATGGTTTCCTAACATGATAGCAGAAAATACAGATGGCATAGGAAGCTAAACTGAACATGTTCGTCCCTAAAAACTGTTATTCTAAATAAATGTTTTTGTTGGAAGTGGGGCAAAAGAAAATAATTTTCTGTTCTTTGAAGGCTTTACTGTGGTTAAGAATTGTTAGCTGATGTTTTCTAGGATGTCTTAGATTTTAAAACTGCTTTAAAAATGAAGTTAGAACTCCGGCAATACTGTTGGGAAATTTGATCAGTATCCCTCTCTCCTTTCTCTGTAAGTCTCAAACCATTTGCTGACAGTTTCATTGGAAGTTCTCATACTTTGCTATCTATTATGATTTATTTTATATACTAGAATGTAAGCTCCTTAAAAGCAGGGACCATTTCTCACCCATCTTTGTTCAAATATAGCTATTTAATCCTCACATCAACTCCAGAGAAGATGAAGAAACTGAGGGTTAGAATTAAGTGATGTGGTTAAGGTCACAGGCTGGTGAGTAACACAGTAAATCAGAAGCATGATTTTCCAGTACCTGAGCCACATCCCATTCACTTCAACTACTCAATCTAAGAAGGATTTGGGGCTTGGTAGGGTTACGAGCTGCTTTGCAGAGCTCAGTACTTAGCACAGTGGCCCTCTTGGAGTTTTACATGGCAAAACCAGCGTTAAAGCAGAGCGGAGCAAGGGTGGCATTCGGGCTCAGCCTCTGGCAATGGGACCTGCAGCTTCTTGGGTTTGACCAGCCTTGAAGGTGCCTGAACCCCAAATATACTCTCTTCGTCATTAAACCTTTTCCTTTCCTCTAACCATAGGCTGGGGAGATTGGTGCCAGAGGGAGGAAACAGCGCGTGCTTCCGGTCCCGTTGTGCACCCACTGTAAACGTGCAGAGAATGGTTAGTGCCAATCTTACCATCAAATACAGCACGGCTGTACTGAGTTGTGGATGCCAAAGGCTTACAGGTGGTGTCAAACTTGTTGCCATAGTTCCCAATGCTGACTTCAAACTGAATGGCCTCACCCACATCTTGCAACATGGTGGCTGAATGAAACACAGCAGACAGGCTGTACTTCCGCCGTCGCTGGTATTTCTATAAAGCATGAGCAGACATAAGGTTCAGTGAAAGATCTTTTGTCCTTATTTACATGTGGATTTCTAGCAGAGGCAATTCTAAACCTAATAATTAGTGCTGAATTAAATGGCAGGGGAGAATGTTCTTGGACCCAGCAGTTCCTCTTGTACTCATACAAGTGAGCAAAGATAGAAGCACTAGGATGTTCCTTGCTGCATTAATTAAAATGAAAGAGAGATACAATACATGTCTTTCAGCAGGCCACTTGTTAAACAAATTATGTTACGTCCATAAAATCGAATGAAAGTTCATAAAAAGACTTAAATAGATCCATATGTGCAACCATGAAAAAAAGAGTATATTTCGGGGCTGAGCGCAGTGGCTCACGCCTGTAATCCCAGCACTTTGGGGGGGCAGAGGTGGAGGGATCATTTGAGGTCAAGAGTTCAAGACTACCTGGCCAACATGGTGAAACCCAGTCTCTACTAAAAATACAAAAATTATCTGGGCACGGTGGCGTGCACCTGTAGTGCACCTCCAGCCGCTCCGGAGGCTAAGGCACAAGAGTCACTTGAACCCAGAAAGCAGAGGTTGCAGTGAGCCAAGATCGTGTCACTGCACTCCAGCCTGGTGACAGTGCGAGACTCCTGTCTCAAAAAATAAAAAGTATATTTGAATTTAATCTGTTAAATAGATATTTTAATATTGTCATATTCATGAAAAAGGTTTGGAGGAATATAACTCATTGTTAACAGTAGTTATGTTGCAGAAGGTTGAAAGATTATGGCAAACTTTACTTTCTAACTTATACATTTTTAACTATTTTGAATGAAGTATTAAATTTCCCTTTTTTTTTTTTTTTTTTGAGACAGAGTCTTGTGCTGTCGCCTAGTCTGGAGTGCAATGGCATGATCATGGCTCACCGCAGCTTCAACCTCTTGGGCTCAAGTGATCCCCTAGCCTCAGCCTCCCGAGTAGCTGTGACTACAGGTGTGTGCCACCATACCCAGCTAAAGTATTAATTTTCTAATCGGAAATAACAATAAAGATTTTAATGTCAGATATAAATAAAAATAAGTGAAATTAGGTAAATTTATTCTAAATAAAAATGGAAATAAAACCTTCCTTTCCTTCTTCTTTTCTTTTGAAATTACTGGTTTACCGAAAGAGTTGAAGACAGGGCCAACAGTAACCACACTGACAACCTGTCAGCCTAGCAGAAACGACCATGAGCCCTTCCGGCCTTCCTTCACAGGCACAGAAAATCTTGAATCCATATCCTGCCCCATAGCCTTGCTCAGCTGGCATATCTCCTTCATTATGAGTCACATCCCTACAGATCTTCAGGCACTTTGCCTTCTTTTGTCAAAGAACTATGCAATGGTTTAGGGTGCTGTATTTCATTATGTCCTATGCATTCTGCCATGCAGTACTCTCCACATCCTGTGTCTCTTCTAGAACCCTGTTGGTACCCAGTCTCTGCTTTCAATTCTTTTAGGTCTCTACCCAGAAGTGGAATTTTAAATTGTTTTTTTTGTTTTGAGATGGAGTCACGCTCTGTCACCCAGGCTGGAGTGTAGTGGCACACACGATCTCGGCTCACTGCCACCTCCACCTCCAGGGTTCAAGAGATTCTCCTGCCTCAGCCTCCCCAGTACCTAGGATCACACGCATGAGCTAGCATGCTCGGCTCATTTTTGTGTTTTTAGTAGACATGGAGTTTCATGTGTTGGCCAGGCTTGTCTCTAACTCCTGACCTCAAGTGATCCATGGGACTCGGCCTTCCAAAGTGCTGGGATTACAGGCATGAGCCACTGTGCCCGGCTGGAATTTTTAAATTTTTGAGAACTGTTTTAAGAACTTCTGACAGTGACTGAAGCTCGTGGTCTTGAACTCCTGGACATCCTTCTGTCACAGAGTCCCCATTTTGGTTAAGGGAATTTTTGACATGGTATAATAGAACCTTCCAACAGGGTTTTGTCAAATCCCCTCTAGGCCTCAATCTTTCTAAAAATTCTTTCTAAAACATTGGTTTGCAACCTGAGCTGCACATTGAACTACCTGAGGAAGCTTCTACCTGGGCATTGTGAATCTAAAAGCCTCCCCCGCTGAGTCCACTGTCACCTTGGTAGAGGGGGATTAGGGGTGGATGCTACTTGCCAAGAGCTCTGCTTAACTACCCACAACTAAGCCCCCTGGACTACCCATGATGTGGAAATTCTGAGTTTGAGTTTGAATTGTGTCAAAATGTAAAAAGCAGAAAGTTATTTGGATTAGTCAGAACTATATACAGTACAACTTCTTCTTTGTAAACCACCTAGGATGAGAGGAGAAAAGGGAAGGAGCTAAAAATAGGAAACATTTGTGGTCTGCGTCAGGGCCCAGGAGAAAATGACCAGTGTATAAGCCAGAGGCATCTGTCAAGCCAGGGGCTGCACAGGATGGAGAAGGTTCATGGGGAGGCTCGGAGGTGGGGTGGAAACTACAGGATGATGCTTTGGCTGGGCTGGCTCACCCTGCAGGCCTCCACATAGCCAGGATTCCATTAGAACTCCCTGGGTGCTCTCATGCAGGGCTTGCAAAATGACCACAGAATCCCTGAAAGGACCCTTGCCCTGGAAAGTCTGAGCCCTAAAAGCAATAGTTTGGGCTTCTGGTCATCAGCACATTTCCCAGGAGAGAGGGGACACAATGTGAGCAAGCCGCGGAAGATAGAGCAGCTCCCTGGATCACTGCGCAAGCTCAGACTCCAGGAGAAGCTCCCTACCATCTGCTCACCTGCCCCAGAGCCAGGCCACCCTGGATTCAGGCAGCTGAGAATTCTGCTGCTCCCACAGACCTTTCCCACTTCCTCTCTGCCCTCAGGGAACAGAGAGGTAGAGAGAGGAAGGAACAATAAACACCAGAGAAGTGCAGAGCCTGGGATAAGACTGCCTATGACATGAGAAAATTAAAGCACATAAATTGTAGTCTACCGGACTCAGGTGGGGGTAGGGCCTTGGGGCTCTCTTTCTGATCATCAGAGACTAGCACACCCTGTAGATGAGGTGGTATAAGGTAGAGCTTCAGCAGTCGATGTGGAAAAGGAGGTGATTTCTGTCAAGTAAGATACCGATAAGGGCTAAGAGTTTTTGAAAGTGGCTGTGGGCTGGGCGCGGTGGCTCACGCCTGTCATCCCAACACTTTGGGAGGCCAAGGTGGGTGGATCATGAAGTCAGGAGACTGAGATCATCCTGGCCAACATGGTGAAACCCCATCTCTACTGAAAATACAAAAATTAGCTGGACATGGTAGCGTGTGCCTGTAATCCCAGCTACTCAGGAGGCTGAGGCAGGAGAATTGTTTGAACCAGGGTGTCAGAGGTTGCAGTGAGTCGAGATCGCACCACTGCACTTCAGCCCGGTGACAGAGCGAGACCTCATCTCAAAAAAAAAGAAAGACAAAGAAAGTGGCTGTGGACACACAAGGCATGGGACATTAAAGGTCAGTGACAAGGAGATCAGGTACCAATGAAGACTGCCCAGCATGCCACCTTCAGTGTGTTTACTAAAGGAAACTGACACCTGATGGAGCAGGTGGAAGAACCTGAAGGGGCTATTTCTAGCAGTATTTTTGAGCCCTTAATGCGGACCAGACCAATGGGAGATGTAAAGGAGATTGTAGTTGAGTAGGAAAGAGAATGCAAGTGCATTCAATGCTCCTGAAATACATTCGGTCACATCTAAGGAGACTGGGGAAAGGGGAGCAGAGAGAAAGTGGTCCAAGAACAGACTCCTGATCCTGGAGACAAAAAACAGTCCTTGAGCGGCAGGCAGAGGTTCAAGAAGCCAGCAGGTATTAGAATAACACTAGGTTGGCAACACTTGATCTTCTTGTATCTGCCTGATTCCTACTGGGAAAGTGGCCAGGCTGAACCTGCTGCACCCCCCCTGCACTGGGGCCTCTCTTCACTAGGTCTTGATAGGTCAGCTCTGCTTTAGAAAGATGGGAAGCACTTGGCTCTTTGGCAATCAAGTTGCGCGTTTGTTGCAGCCTCTTCAGCTCTACCAAAAAGTTTTGTTAGCTGCACACAACCCAGAACAGAGGACCTCTGCAAGACAGACAAGGGTCATGATCATGTTGTAGGTTGACTGCATTCATTAAGTCCTTCTGGCAGGTGCACAGATCTGCTCACTTCACTCTCTCTTGGGGCTTCTGGTTGCTTGGAGTATGGCTACATTTTCAGAATCCCCATTCCTCTCCTATTCTATAATTCTGCAAGGTTTTTAAAATTTTGGCATCTTTTCACTTTTGATTTTATTTATTTTATTTATTTATTTATTGAGATGGAGTCTTGCTCTGTTGCCCAGGCTGGAGTGCAATGATACGATCTCAGCTCACTGCAACCTCCGCCTCCCAGGTTCAAGCAATTCTCCTGCCTCAGCCTCCCGAGCAGCTGGGATTACAGGCACCCACCACCATGCCCTGTTATTTTTTGTATTTTTTAGAAGACTTGGGGTTTCAGCATGTTGGTCAGATTCCTGACCTCAGGTGATCTAACCACCTCAGTCTTCCAAAGTTCTGGGATTACAGGCATGAGCCACCATACCCAGCCCCACTTTTGATTTTATTAAATTTATTTAATAGAAAAGATGAGCTATTTTGCTCTCTGTGTTTAATTATTTAGAGCAAAGAAAATGAATTCTGTTTTGTTTACCAGTCAATAGAAAGATGTTTTTATTCTGTTGACATATACTGTGGGCAATATATATTGTTTACTCTTTTTATTTTTTTGCTTTTAGACTAAATTAATGAAATAAGCTTCTTTGCGTATGTGTGTTTAACTATTTGCAGTGAAGAAAACTAATTTTGTTTTGCAATCGAGTTAATAGTGTTTTTTTTTAAGTATTTTGTTGGGCCTCTTTCTCCTTCTCCCCAACTATGGTTGTTTAAAAAAAGAGAAGCAGCATGGACTTAAATTACATTCTGGTGACGGAACAAAATAAAGAGGAACCATAATGGTTGAATGTCCATGGTGGTGTTTCTGCCTAACCCTGAATTCAAGCCAACATTTCAAGAGCCAACTCCAATCTGTAACTACTCAAGTCAAAAACCACCGTGTGTCTCTGCAGAAGCCTCCAAGTGGTTTCTGGCTATTCTCTTGCATGATCCTGGCTGTAAATAACATGCAAACTACCCCTTTTCACACTCTTCCTCCCCCTTTTTTCCTTTTCTTAACTTGTCCTCATGATCTACTGCAATTCCTAGATTACAGAGTGGATAATATTGTGGAATAGATAGAAAAATGATGACCAGGAACTTCTTGATTTTTGGTTCTGTGTCTCTCTAGTAAAAAAAGCAAAACAAATGATCATCTTTGCTGTAATAATTTGTGGGGGAGAACTATTTCTTTTCCACGTGTGAAGTGACATGGATACCCCGTGGCTTGCTGCTATGGTGATGCTAGGTTCCTTCCTGAGGCTGTAGGGTAGAGAGAGGGAAGTCTCAGAGAGAGGGGAGGAGACTTTCAAAGAAGGAGACAGGAATGAAATCAGTGGGGCTCAAGCATTGGACCACGGATGTTCCAAACACGTGAAGCCTGAGGATTCCAGAATGAACAGCTTTGGATGCCAACCTCCTGATATAGCTGTTGTCTGGGGGTCAATGAGCAAGGCCACATTGCTCTGGGAAAGAAGGGAGAGTTTCTGTTAAAGGGCGTGGCTAGTCTCCCCAGCGATCATCCTGCAAAGTGGGCAGATGTAATGGGCAGACATCAGACGACTGGAGGGAGAAGGCCCTGGCTCGCTGGAGAACTCATGCAGCTGGGCCTGGACTCAGATGAAGATGTGTTCTGGGCACCGCGGGAGCGTGGGCAGAGCATGGACAACCCAGCCTGCCACAAGGAGTCAGGCTGGGGGTAGACAGGAAGGCTGACTCTCAGGGACCCAGAACACCAGTCTGACCCCTGAGCTCTGAGAATTGCTACATTTCACAACCACTCTGTAACCCATTTTACTGTATTTTCCTATTCTTATCCCAAAAACAGAAAGTGAAGGCTTTTTAAAAGTTGCTGTTTGGTTTCTGCGGTAGAGTGGGGAAAGCAGGGCGGGGGCCTGTCTTGTGTCCTTAGAACAGAGGGCAGCAGCAGCGCGGGGCAGCTGGGACCCTGGAGGTGATTTGCAACCCATTCTGGAGGGCATCAGTGAGCTGGCTGCGCTGGCAAACAATTCAGGTTTGTGGAACACATGGGCATCGACCTGGGCTTCTCAGAAATGGTAGGGGAAGTCAACCGGGAAGATTTCCTGTCTTCAAGGAGGAAGCGGGGTTCACAGCCATTGCAATGTGGGCCCTCAGCACACCTGCCCTCCCGAGCTGGGAAGCCTATTCAAATGGAAATGAGTAGTGGTGGCACCTATAGCTCTTGGTGCCACCAAGAAGTGGCTGTTATGGCCACCTCCCCATGACCCCCAACACCAGTTAGCGAACAGCTCATTCAGTTTTCGGGTACAGTGCTCTTGCCAGTTTTCAGTAGGGTATTAACATCTCAAGGGCTGAAGCAATCCTTATAGGGCTGTTGTAGAAACATCCAGATGAGGGCGTTCGTCGTGAGCTGGGTTGCCCTCCTACTCCCTCAGCTGCCCCTTCAGTCCCTGGAGGTCTCCTTTTCTACACCATGCATTATTCACACTCTAACATTTACCTCAACAACCAGCAGGTCATCACATGAAATGGGTTCAATCTTTCTATCTGGTGGTGTCTTCTCAAGAAAAGTGGTTAATTCAACCAAGATCCTGCCTCTGTAGGCAACTCCTTCCCCCTGAAAGGCAATAACCCAGGATTATTCCTCCAGGAAGCAACAACAAAAGGCATTCTGTGTCTCTAGTTGGGCTAATACAACACAAAAAGTTTCTCCTTCCCATGGCCCTAACTTTCAAAATCAATCTGTCGGCCACTCTCCCAGCTGGATTCAGGTCTCTGGTGTTGGAAAGAAGAGCCATTGGCTTTAGGACAGATCTCAGAGAGTACCTTGGGATGCCAGGGCTGAAAAAGACCTTAGCTATGACCAAGGTCAGAGGCCTTCACACCATGCTCGAGCTCCAGAAGGAGTGTGCAGAGGCTGGGAGGTGGGGATGGATGAGGCTCGAAGTCTCCCTCACCATATTTCAGCGGGGAAGCTCTGCGTTTATCTGTGTTAACCCTGCTGCTCCTCTTCTCAGAATAGGGAGGCAGCCATGTTGGCAACCAGGGCAAGTCTCAGAATAGCCATGAAGTAAAGGAGGAAGATGTTCTGGGTACAGCTGAGCATGCAGATGAAGAGTGGATACTCCTCCCACCATACCCAGCAATGCTGGCAATAGAACCTTCTGGGGAGGAAGGGAGGGCCCCCACCTCCACAGCCAGTCTTTCACCTTTCCCCTCTCAGGGCTTTTTCTCTCTAGCTTGGTTCCTTTCTTGAGCCTTGGGAGATACCTAAAAGACATTTGGCTTCTGTTGTGGTAAAAAGAACACTTCCCATCTCTGGGTTTGCATGTCTTCATCTATGAAATGAAAGTATTGATCAGATCAAGGTAGCAAGGGGTTTCAGGGGCATGTCACTGCCTAGTGCTGGGTAAATTCCTAAAATATGATGTTGAGAAGAATTCCAAGGCAGCCCAGGGGCTTATTAAGAAAGAGAGCCAGCATTGATTATTGATGTCTACCAGAAGCATAGAAGTTGGGGGAAATGGCCATTGGCCATCCCCCAGTGAGTTGATCTCCACAATCTCTTCCTGTGTTTGCATTCTAAGTCTTAGGGTATAGATAGAGTATGTCCTAAATCTTAGGATAGAGTATGAAACTTCTATCCTGCAATACTTGATCAGACATTATAAGAAGAAATAATCACATTAACCAACACTCATTAATAACAACCTTAATGGAGAAACCAACCTTTCCAGTATTCAGCTCATCATAGGGGTCTGGGAATCCTGTGTACTCTCTGGGGCTTCCATAAAGATTCAGATAACAAGGTCCAAATGTTGGAACAAAGCCTACCTCTGTTTCTCCTGTGTTTACTGAGAGAGAAAGAGACATCATCATTAGATGTTAGGCTTTTAACATTCAATCTATTGAAATAAATATTAGTTATTAGTTATTAGTAAGACTATTTTCCTCCATTTTGTGAGTTAGTGGTATTAATGCGAGTTGTAAACACCATGAGGCTTGCCACATTTCTCTTTTCTTATTGCTAAATAGTAAATAAAAACATTTGGGGGTAGTGCAGATAAACTTATTTTTATAAAAAGATAATGTTATTTAAATAAAAGAGCAATTAGATTTTGAAGTTAACCTTCACAGTTTTTCCAAGTTTATAGTGGGCATTGTATTAAACACGCCATTGCCAATTGGGGTAAAAGATTATATTGTTTTGGGAAGTCACTTAAATGACATATTATATGCACTTTATTTATTCCTCTAAAGTGTCATTTAATCTTCAAGTCGCTTAATCTAACTCTGGCTGATGCTATTAAAAGTACAAGATAGATATTTTAAATTTTTACGTGTAATAATGAACTGCCTGCCTGTGGTTGTGAGACCTTGTGATATTCTAAGTGACATGAAGAATCCCATTCATTACTTCCTATCTCTGGTGGTCATTTGATATGCTCCTTATTTCTGTTACCTGGTCTTAGCAAGACAATTCCTCAATAAAGGGCACTGGGGGCAATGTAATTAAATAGCTGAAAATGGGGAAACGGTGAGTGAGGGTGGGGAAATATAAGAGCTGCCTTCAGTAGTCTCAATGGCCCCATATGGGATGCTCTTGTCTCCAAAAGCAGAGTGAGGACCACTGCTATGAGCTACAAGATCAGCTTTGGTTCACTCGGTATAAGGCAGAGCTTTCTGTGAATTAGAAATGACGAACAATGTAAGAATGGATGTTAAAGCGATGGCACCGTAGTCATGTCACATTATGGATGGGCAAGCCAAAGCCCACAGAAGGGAAGTGACTTGTCAAAAGTCCCACAGGTTGGCATATTTAGCCCCAGATCTTCAGTTTCAAAGCTCAGACAAGGACACCCTCCACTACCCCCATCTGTTCCTTTGGTGTAACCCCACCTCTCCTCCACCTGGTTCTCAGAGTGACTGTGTTGTCTGTCATGTGTATTTGCTTTTTGTTAAAGATCCCCAGGGATTAAAACACAAATTGTCAGTAATGATCCACTGAGCATCAGCTTAATGCCAGGGGCTGAATTATTTCTGTCCAACAAATCTCTTTTCTGGTGTGTTAGCCTTTTGTCTTGTTTTGGATTAACAGAAGGAACTTTCCTTCTATGTGCTCACACCTAAATATAGGCTCCTGGGAAAACCCATTCTCTAGGCCAGGCGAGGTGGCTCATGCCTGTAATCCCAGCACTTTGGGAGGCCAAGGCAGGTGGATCACCTGAGGTTCAGGAGTTTGAGACTAGCCTGGCCAACATGCCAAAACCCCCTCTACTAAAAATACAAAAAAAAATAGCCAGGCATGGGCAGGCGCCTGTAATTCCAGCTGCTAGGGAGGCTGAGGCAGGAGAATCACTGGAACCCAGGAGGCAGAGGATGCAATGAGCCAAGATCATGCCATTGCACTCCAGCCCAGGTGATAAGAGAGAAACTCCATCTCCAAAAAAAAAAAGAAAAAGAAAACCCATTCCCTCATAAGCTGTCTCTTCTTGCCTCCAAAGTTTCCTAATCCGTTTAATGCACAGCGGTCACATCAAACTTCCTTTGCTAAAAAGCCTTCACAAAATAAAACAAAAATCCTTCAGCCTGGCCATCAAGGATTTCCTCTGATCTAGCTACAACCTACTTTCCAACGATGTTTTCCATGCCTTTTACCTTTTGGAATCCCCCTTTGGGTTTTGGGGATAAAATATACAGTAATTACAAATAACTACTGTATTCAGTTTCTATAACCCTACATAGCTGCACATCTCTGTGACTAGAGTATCACTTTTCAGGGGGTGTGGTAGGATTTCAGTATGTTTTATTTTGATTTCCTACTGCTGGTTCTATCATGTGACACTACTACATGCATATTCATTGATTGGTTAAACAAATGAATAAAGGAATAAAGTGCTTGTGCATCTGCCAAGTTCACTGCAAATCTAAGGACTACTTAATATTCATATAAATCTGATTATAACAAAATAGATTTTTTTCCTTTTTTTTTTTTTTTTTTGAGACAGTGTCTCACTCTGTTCCCGAGGCTGGAGTGCAATGGCACCATCTCGAGTGACTGCAACCTCTGCTTCTTGGGTTCAAATGATTCTCCTACCTCAGCCTCCTGAGTAGTTGGGACTACAGGAGTGCACCACCACGGCCAGCTAAGTTTTGTATTTTTTAGTAGAAATGGGGTTTCACCATATTGGACAGGCTGGTCTCAAACTCCTGACCTCGTGATCCACCTGCCTTGGTCTCCCAAAGTGCTAGGATTACAAGTGTGAACCACTGTACCCAGTCTCTTTTTCCTTTTTTGAGACGGAATCTTGCCTTGTTGCCCAGGCTGGAGTGTAGTGGCACCATCTCGACTCACTGCAACCTCCACCTCCCAGGTTCAAGCGATTCTCCTGCCTCAGCCTCCCAAGTAGCTGGGACTACAGGCACATGCCCCAGGCCCAGCTAATTTTTTGTCTTTTTAGTAGAGATAGGGTTTCACCAATTAGCTAGGATGATCTTGTTCTCCCAACCTTGTGATCCACCTGCTCAGCCTCCCAAAGTGGTGGGATTATAGGCGTGAGCCACTGTGCCTGGCCCACAAAACATATTTTTTAAAGCAAATAAGAATTGGGTATTGTGTCAACTACATAATTATGTGATATCACTTCATATTTGCATACAGTTTCAGAGTTTGCAAAGCTTTCCCACATGCAATATCTCTTTCCCCTATGTAATAGCTCTTTCCCCTCTTACCACAACCCTGGGAGATTACTGTGGCAGGGAGAATCATGCTTATCTGACAGATAACCTCTCTAAACCTCAGAGTCTTCATCTATTAGGTGAACAGCAACATCTGCCCTAGGAGAGTTGTGATGGTCAAGTGTGTGACAGTATTGAGCAAACTTGCAAAAAATGACGAGTTCTGTGCAAAGGAAAGGACATGTTATGATCCCTCATTTTCAGAGGAGGAGGAGATCTTCAGGGTGCAAAGTGAAAAACATTCATTGTTTTCCAACCTAGAGATTCATGTTGACATTGGGGGAAAGCTACTTGATACATTTCAGAACAGCTGATTTAGTGCTCCTTATCTCTACCTACTGAACATAGACAATAACAGAAAACATTACATCTCACAATCAATTATTTGCAATAAAGCCAAATACCATGGTGTACATTTAGCTGAAATCATGGGACATGGAGCAAAGCCTGGTTAGCATATTTCTTTTAAGCTTAGCCATGCAGGACAACCATACAGCAAAAACTTTACTCTAGTAAAACTATGTTGAGACAGCAAAATGTCAGAAAAAGTTCTAAAGACAATTGTTATATTCTTAATAAGATAATATTAGCTAGCAAGATCTAATAGAAAGCAAAATTACAAAGCATAAACCTGTATACGATGCAGCCCCAGTTCCCGAAGATGAGAAATCTATATAGTAAAAATACGACTGGTTAAACAAAAACACGGGCATTATAAAACAGACATTGAAAACGTTAATCAAATCCAGTGTCAGGTAAGTGATTTAGCAGCACCAGAAAAATCCCAAATTCAGATCTAAATCACATATGACCCTTTCGTAATGCACACAATTCTCATTGGTTAAATTGTGACAACGGGCAAGACCACCACACATGAATAACTGAATTTCACCCAGCCCCAAGGCAGCCAGTAAGCAGAAGAGCTAGCTTCCTGGGACCAATGGAGCCTGGTGAAGTTACCAGCACTTCACATTTTTAATAAAACATTTACTCATCTTAGGGCTTAGTTGGGACCAACATCAGAAAATCCAAGTAAATATAGTCTGAGGCTGTATAAGCAAAGGCCTGGAGTTTACTGCACATTATTTGATTGAAAGCATGGTTTGTTTCTTTGTAGGGGGAGGGCGATGTTGACAGCTCATTGTTATTTTAAGGCCCTCCAACCCCATGGTCTGCAGGGCCTGCAATGAATGGTCTCACAGACAGAAGCTAAAATTGCTTGTAGCAATTTCTGGTTTTAGTTCTGGGTGTTACCACCATGTCACTAAGCAAAATGCTTATGCCAGTATTTCTGAATAATTATCTTTAGATATTATTTAATGGCTTCTCATGAACAATGGATGCATTTTAGTCATTTTTACCTTCCCCCCATGTAGTTACAGCATGATTTTTATTTCCTCTGATGGTTACCTTTGTGATGCCATCTACAGTCACATTTAGATTCCTGACTTAAAAAGAAGAGGCTATTAGCACTCCTGCCCCTGCTCCCCTTTCTCCTTCCACTTCTCATCTCTATCTTCCCTACTTTCACACTGTAATGGGTGATGGCATTTATGCTTGTTCAGAGCTTTGGCTGTCGGTTAAATTTTAAAAATCAAAATACAATAAATAGTGCTTACATTCTAGCAACCACATATATATTACTCTCTGCAGAGAAAATGAAAGGGCCATGATTACATTTCCTTCACTGCAGCTCCAGTGTCATGATCACCATGCTACTCAGCAGAGAACGTTCAGATGGAATCTCTTTCTGACCCTCTACCATTTGCTTAATGTCATGTATAATCTTTTATTTATTTATTTATTTTTTCAAGATGGAGTCTTGCTCTGTCACCAGGCTGAAGTGCAATGGTGTAATCTCAGCTCACTACAACCTCTGTCTCCCAGGTTCAAGCAATTCTCCTGCCTCACCCTCCCAAGTAACTGGGATTACAGGCCCCCACCACCACACCTGGCTAATTTTTGTATTTATTTTTAGTAGAGATGGAGTTTTACTATGTTGGTCAGGCTGGTCTCAAACTCCTGGCCTCAAGTGATCTGCCCTCCTTGGCTTCCTAAAGTGCTGGGATTATAGACATGAGCCACCACACCCAGCCATATAACTATATTTGTACTATATCTCCTTTGTTCACCACCTTGTCTTCTGATTGCTTTTTTCTTTTCTTTTCCTTCTTGAGGGAGGAAATCTATATGTTCTTCACCATATATCTAATATCTTCTTCACCTTCTCTCTAGTATCTAATACAACATACATACATACATACATACATACATACATATATAACCAGGTTCTTATTTATGTTTTCCATTGCTTGGATTAACAGTGTTTTTTCAAAACCTATAAAAGACCTTAAACAAGATAAGGATGAGAAGAACCTTGAGTTCTCCAAGATAAAATTTTGTCTCAAAGTCTCTCACTTTGTTTCATGTGTTTAATCTCTCCATATGCTTAATCCATTGGCAATTATAGGAATTTTTGTTTTGGTCACAAAAAATAAGTTGCTGGTATTACTGTGTTAACATTAATTTTTTCTTTTATCATCTTAACTTCTTTCCTTCATTCACTATTACAATTTCTGGCAGATGCACAAAACCATAATGCCAGGTACAGGCAAGTGCTTCTCAAAGAAAGTGTTTGGGAAACAACAGAAAGAACAATGTGTTGGCTACCCGTGCTTGGGAGAACGAAAACCAAATCCATATTATCTTAGGGAGTGAGGATTACATGATTCATTGGCATCTGACCTTATTGCTCCTGCCAAGGGAATCAGTTGAAAAGGGAGTATTATTTTATATTTGGGTGGACTTGGGTCAATATCACTCAAAAAAAAATAAGGTGCTAGCTCTCTGTATTGACACAAAAATTTCATAAAATCGCTATTGGGAAAAAAAGTTTTGGATGGGAGCAAGAAAGCTGAAAATCTTCAAACTGTTAGTGGTTTCCATTCTTGTTTTCCAGGCCATCACCAAAACACCATTGAAATGGTTCATGAGGTTCATCACACTTCGCTTCTAAGAAACCAAACCTATTGCAAGGTGGCTACCTCAGTTTATTTTTTTCTCCAGAAGTTCTGTATCCAGTCTTACTCCAGATCTGTTGAGTGACTTACCTTCCACTTCCCCACCAGAGGCAGCAATTTTGGACAGGTGTAGATACGTTGTTCCAACTACATCATTTTTAGTAAGACGGTCCCTGTGTAAAACAAAAGAGGTTAAGGGCTCCATCCATAAAGATATGTCTTCATTTCAACAATTTTTAAAAAGTTAGAGCTGGAAAATACCCCAGACTTCAAAATAATAATCATGTCCAGTGAGCCGCAAACTTTATTGTACTTAGTAATCAACTAGAAACTTCTCACCCTCATCTCCTGCCCACATTTTTAATTCAATAAGCCTAGAGTGGGGCGAAGAGATTATATTTATGAGTATATCCCAATTGATTCTCACACAGATGGTCCTCCAACCACCCTTTAGAAACACTGATCTAGTCAGGTAATTTATTCTTAAGTTATGAAACTGCAGTTTTACACAGAGGCCAAGGGATGTGCCTATGGCCACACTCAATACCATTGTCATAAAATTTATTAATTATCGGCACATTACATAATTATGATAGTGCTGATGATCATGATGATGGTAATATTTGCCATGTTTCCACTCTCAGGGAGCTAAGGGTGCCAGTTGAATGCTCCATCCAACTAGGACATTCCAAGAATGGTCTCATTATGGCCAATCAGTGCTAGGAGGCTGGTCTAGTAAAAATTCCATCAGAACATTTCAAGGACTTTTTTTCCTTGCCTTCACTGAGGTAGTTTTCCTATTTTCTTTTTTAGCAGTAACAGTGTATTGCTCTTAGAATGTTTGGTGATTCCTCCCAAGAAATGGTTGACTGTATTTCCGAAGTCTATTCTGGACAGCCTAAAGATATTTAAATTCCTGATTTCTTATCTTGGGGCATTTTCAGATCACATTCCGCTTCTTTTGTTTACGAGCAGTTGAACCGAAATATTCAAAGCTTGTTTTGCTATAACACTATTATTAAATTTTAAGAAAACACCCAGTTCCAGGTGCGATTTATCCTTTCCTCTGGAAGGAAAGCAAAATGCCAGAAAATAAGAGTTAGACCATCCAGAGTAATGTTTTGCACTGACCCAAATGTTTAATTCTTTTATGTTGAATTAGACGTGTGTCTATTTTCAACTCACCAGTCATATATTGTTAGTTTTATTTTTTCACACACTGAAGGAAACTATAAAAAAAAAAAACAGAAAAAATAGTTATTTCACAATAATTTAGTAATTATTCAAGTGTTCTTACTTTTTCAAAAAGAAAAGAAAGTCAAACCTTGATCTGAAGATTGACGACCTGATTCCACTCAGGGTTTGCATTTTTCTCAATTATGTTTGTACAAACCTGCAAAATCACCAAAGCAAAGCTGTAGGTTTTCAAGTTTCTAATTTCTAAAAGTTTACAATATATGCTTACTAGATTATGCTTTAGCAGTTTACTTATATACTTAGAAACCTGGTTAAACTTTATTTTTCTTGATTTGTAAAATATGACATGGGTTTAATATTAATCATTGCTGTTTCGATGCACTAGAAGCTTGTTTTTAACCCTTTTTCATTAGTTTTCAGTTGTCGGATTTCTAACATTAGATTAATGTAACAAAGCAAGAGATAAGGTTTATAGAGCAATTGTTATATACAATTTGCAAAGCATCTACCATTAACACATCTAGACAGATCTTTTGACCCTGCCTGCCAGCCTCCCTGTGCCCTACCCCAAACTGGATCCTGTGCCAGTCTTTCCATCACTCTTCATTCAGGCTCAAACCAGAATCAGCCACACCCAAATCAGCCACACCCTGATACTTCAGTCTTCATGCAGATCCTGAAGCCATTCTCCCCGGGATGCCTGCATGGTCTATCTGAACTCCACAGCTTCTCTTGTCCCCTGACTTTCATGTCACTTCTCTGTGTAACACCTTCAGTGGACTCTCAAAGTACACCTCGAATAAAGCCCAGATCCCTCCCTGGGCTGATGAAACTCTACTGTCCCAAGTTCATTTCTCTCTAACCTCCTAGCTCTCCCCCCTCGCTGACTCCACTGCAGCCACATGGGCAGCCTTCCCTGCTAAGATTTTCCTCCTTGGGACCTTCCATCGCCCTTCTCCCTGCCTGGATGCCTCCCTCCCCGGGTCTCTGCATATTCTGGCCTTTGTGTATCAACTGTCACTTTCTCAAGGTGGTCTCACCTGTAAACCTGGATAAACACCCCTCCCCTGCACCAATCACTTCTTGTCCCTGCTTTGTTTTCTCTGTAATACTGGACGCCGTTTGAAATTATTTCATTTCTTGTTTGCTTGTTTATTGTCTGTCTCTTCTATTCCTGCGTGTTCATTTCTATATCCTAGCACATGGGACAGAATCTGGTACTTAATGACTTTTTGAGTGAGTAAAAACTCTCAACAATCCTATGTGATGATTATTATCTCCATTTATAGTTCAGGAAATGGAAACTCAGAAGGGTAAGCGATTCACCTGCCTATGAAGTGGGGTAAAGCCTGAATTTAATGCGGGCCTCATTTTGCCCCAGAGCTAAAGGCTTTTCCACCATACCCACTGAATCTTTTAGAAAAAAGTGCCAGTCATGTGTGTGTGTATGTGGTTTGCCAAATCTTCCTTTCATAACTGTATGGTTCAAACACATACAAGATGCTAGTTCTTTCCGTGTATAACTGTCCATGCTGTGCTGTTATTCTACTGTAGAATCGCACTCAACTCTCAACTCTATCTTTGACCATCTCTGTAGGTAAAAGTGATGGTTATAGCTGTCCCTATGCCAAGAGTCTCCCAGATTTTTTCAGGGGCCCACTCCCATTCTCTGATTTCAGCAGTTCCCTGGAGCATGGAAGGTGAGAAACATGACAGGAGGGGACAGCAGGGCACTGGGGGGTCTATACCCCACAACATTTACCAGGGATGGGTGTGGCTGGCCAGGGAGCTTGCCCAAGATGAAGATGATGTTTGGACCTGAAAAGTAATTCCAGAAATCCAGTGGTAGCTTTCTCTATTCTAATCTCTCAAAAGACTGAATTTTGTAATTTGTGTTCTGCATACTTTCCACTCCAAAATAAACCTGTGGAGAAGTCTGGCATGTTTGGACTCAGATAATCTGTGTTCCTGCAGAGTGCCCGGCTCATCAGGGGGCTATTTGAACAAAGAGTAAGCAGGAATTCACTCCAAGGAAAGCACAGTGGTTTTAAATATTTATTCCTAGTAGCATCTGCATTTAGATCATGTACAAACCTTTTTTCCAGCAAAGGAAACCTCCACAAAAGGATCCACAAGATTTTTCTTATCTGCATTGCCTCCAAATATTTCCTTTACTGTCTGCNAAAAAAAAAAAAAAAAAAAGGAAAAGTAGACCCCTGGAACAGAATGGGGCCCCTTGAAACTGATTTATGCATAAAGGAGTCTTGACACATGACAGAGGTAGAATTACCGATGAAGTGGGGAAAGGCGTTAATAAATCATGCTGGGAAAACTGGCCCTCTATAGGAAAAAAATTAAATTTCATATCCATTTCATACCATAAACAAACATCTATTCCACATAACATGAATAATAAAAGTAAAACCTTTTATGACTTTTTTGGAGACAAGAGTCTCGTTCTATTGCCCAGGCTATGGTGCAGTGGTGCAAATACAGCTCACTACAGCTTCAATCTCCCCAGGCTCAAATGACCCTCCCACTTGAGCCTCCCAAGTATAATGGCTGGAACCACAGATGCACGCCACCACACCCAGCTAATAATTGTATTTTTTTGTAGAGATGGGGTTTTGCCATGTTGTCCAGGCTTGTCTTGAACTCCTGGACTCAAGTCCCTCAGAGTGTTAGGCTTACAGGCATGAGCCACCTCCCCTGGCTGAAAGTAAAATTTTTAAAGGCCTAGAAGAAAATATATTAAAATATCTTTACAATCTTGGTGGGGGAGATAATCTTTTATTTTATTTTTTGAGATGGAGTCTTGCTGTGTCCTCCAGGCTGGAGTGCATTGGCATGATCTCAGCTCACTGCAACCTCCGTCTCCTGGGTTCAAGTGATTCTCCTACCTCAGCCTCCCCAGTAACTTCCCCAAAATATATCTGATTACAGGCACGTGCCACCATGCCTGGCTAATTTTCGTATTTTCAGTAGAGATGGGGTTTCACCATGTTGTCCAGGCTGGTCTCAAACTCCTGAACTCGTGATCTGCCCTCCTCCACCTCCCAAAGTGCTAGGATTACAGGTGTGAGCCACTGTGCCTGGCAACCATTTAAGACTCAGGAACACGAACAATACAGTAAAAGATTGCCACCTTTGTTAAAGGAAGTTTTCTGAAATGGTAAAACCATGACTCTCACTTAGATATAAAATGAACACATGTATTTACCTCATTATGAGGAGGGAACCAGACAGATATTACGATCATTTAAAGAAGAAAGCAAAGAACCACATACTTATATGGAATAAAGAAATGTTGACGCCAGGTGCAGTGGCTCACTCCTATAATCCCAGAACACTGGGAGGTCAAGGCGGGCAGATCACTTGAGGTCAGGAGTTTGAGACCAGCCTGGCCAACATGGTGAAACCCCATCTCTACTAAAAATACAAAAATTAGGTTGGGTGCAGTGGCGGGCTCCTGTAATCCCAGCTACTTGGGAGGCTGAGGCAGGGGAATTGTTTGAACCCAGGAGATGGAGGTTGCAGTGAGCTGTGAGCCAAGATCACACCACTGCACTCCAGCCTGGGCAATAAATGAGACTCCGTCTCAAAAACAAAACAAATAGTTGCAACAAGAATTGTTCTCATGGGTGGCAAGCACTAGTTGGAGAAATCCTTTTGGTCTTAGTTGAGAGAGAAAGAATATTTTTTCCACAAAGTTTTAAAGTCAACAGGAGTACCTTGAAAAATAAATTTATAAATTATTATGTCAAGACTTGATCTTTGCCTGGCGCAGTGGTTCACGCCTATAATCCCAGCACTTTGGGAGGCTGAAGAGGGCAGATCACAAGGTCAGAAGATCAAGACCATCCTGGCCAACATGGTGAAACCCATCTCTACTAAAAATACAAAAATTAGCTGGGTGTGGTGGCATGCACCTGTAATCCCAGCTACTCTGGAGGTTGAGGCAGGAGAATCGCTTGAACCTGGGACACAGAGATTGCAGTGAGCCAAAACTGCACCACTGCACTCTAGCCTAGCAGCAGAGCGAGACTCCAACTGAAAAAATAAACAAAATAAAATAAAATAAAAATTAGCCAGGTGTGGCAGCACATGCCTGCAATCCCAGCTACCCGGGAGGCTGAGGCATGAGAGTCACTTGACTCTTGCAGTTAGCCAAGATCAAGTCACGATACTCCAGCCTCCAACCTGGGCGACAGAGTAAGACTGTCTCAAAACAAACAAACAAACAAACAAACAAAAAATGATCTTTTCAATTGGGAGAAAGGTGCTTTAAAGGTTAAAATGTTATAGGCCTAGTCTGACTTTTTCAGAGAAATTCAAGAAAATTTGGCAAAATCACAAATAACACACTTTTTTTTTTCTTTTCTTTTTTTTTTTTTTTTT
>NW_016107553.1:993247-1011626 GCF_001604975.1 Cebus imitator | reverse complement strand
CCAGGCTGGAGTGCAGTGGTATGATTTCAGCTCACTGCAACCTCCACCTTTTGGGTTCAAGTGATTCTCATGCCTCAGCCTCCTGATTAGCTGGGATTACACGCGCCTGCCACCACACCCAGCTAATTTCAGCTATTTTTAATAGCTGGAGAACAAACACATTGATTTGTTCACACTTTCATTTGGGATGAAAGGGGTTGGAAGTGCTGACTGCTCATGTCTCTTTAGCATCCTCTAGGGTAAAGAAGAGATATAAAACATTGATGGAAGAAGAGAGAGAGAGCCAAATGGGCCAAAGGCAGGTACTCAACAAGGAACAGGATCAGGAACCATGAACCTGCTAGGTAGCTTTCAACGGTGCCAGAATGAATGAAAATAAGTCCATGAAGCCCTTTCAGAAGAAAAACGTAGTATAGGGACACCGATCACTATTCAGAGTTTGATTTTACCACACCTCATCATGCAGATAACCGACAATTCTGGGACAAGATTAAATTGATACATACTCTGGGGGATGTCCTCAGCTCGGTAGATTTTCAGCAAGAAGGTCACCCACCGAAGGGCGATGCCAGCAGGGAGTAACAAATTACTCTCCACATCATCACTGTCATTATCACGATCTCGTCTCTCAGGCTATTAGGGGCACATGATTTAAATTATACATATAGAAAAGCAGCACATGGAAAAAGCCAAGTTAATGCTTATAACATGAAACCAATCAGAAACATTTCCTTTAGAATTTCCTGTGTTTGGGACTTAAGAGTCCAGCCTGCCATCAACCACCAGTTTTCCTTCAACCTCAAAACTGCTCCACAAAAATCGATGCTCATATATTTCTGTGTCATTCTGTCATTTTATGAGCATCAAATAGTAAGAGAGAGAGAGATAGTGTGTGTGTGTGTGTGTGTGTGTGTGTGTGTTCCTGATGTCCCTTCAATTTCTCTCCAGCCACTTACTATTCTGCAGTTTGCCACCCAATTTCCTAGAATCACTAACCATTTAGGTAGCAATGCCTAATTCTGCAACTAAGGCATGCTCTCTAGATAAAAGCAGCCTTTCTAATGATGCAAGGACATTATAAAAATACATGCATCAGTGGGCACGGTGGCTCATGCCTATAATCCCAGCACTTTGGGAGGCTGAGGCAAGCGGATCATTTGAGGTCAGGAGTTCAAGACCAGCCTGGCCAACATGGTGAAATCTCATCTCTACTAAAAATACAAAAATTAACCAAGCATGCTGGCACATGCCTGTAATCACAGCTAATTGGGAGGCTGAGGCAGGAGAACTGCTTGAACCTGGGAAGCAGAGGGTGCAGTGAGCCGAGATTGCACATCGCACTCCAGCCTGGGTGAAGAAGACTCCTTCTCAAAAAAACAAAACAAAACAAAAAAACACACCAAACACATGCATCTTTTCTCAATTAAATGCTCACTCGTAGACACCAGATAGGAGCCTAAGTGAGCTGGAATGATAATTCCGTGATGAAGAAAAGAACAGCTTCTGAATAATAGGGGGAGTCAGAGGGTACTGATGAGAAGCTGTGTTCCATTTCACAATTACCCACATCCACATGCTTCACTCTTGGTCTTCTTTTAGTGAGAAGTGTAAAAAGCAGAGAATGTAGGGACTCACAGGAGGCTCATCTCCGGTTCCCAGGACAAACATGCTGACTTTCATATAACCTTTAGAACCTGAACTAGCATCTTCCGGGTCATTGAGAAGAAGCCACTTTCTCATGACAGCATGGCCTAAAATAGAGAAGGAGTAAAAGGAAAGGGCTATGTTAAGGAGACACTGATAGGTTTGTGATCCCCCTGCCATAAGATAAGCTGCATTTTCTGGGCAGCCTCTTCATGACCCACCAAATTCCCCAGATGAGTCTCCAGTGCCATGTCTTCTGTTCTACACGCTCCCCACACCCCACCCCCACCGTCCCGTCCTCGTGTAACTCAAACAAGACCCTCTAAGCTGTACCAACTAGTTTTATAATTTCACGTTAAGATCAAAACATCCTCACAAAACATAGAAATCATCTATTTTGAATGTTAAGATAAAAATTTAGACATTTGTACTAAGCTACTATTATTTATTCCTGCTAAGCATCCTTTCCTCTCCCTCATTAAGAAAATGTTTTTTTAAAAATTTCCTTTGACTTTAATTCTTTGATCCCCCCCAAATTGTCTTGATTCCTAGAATTGTCTTCAGGTTAGAAGGAATTAATTTAAGACTTCAAATGGATGGGGAGAACATTACTTACCAGGTTCATCATAAACAAATCCAACATCAATCTGAGAAAACAATCGAAAGCAGTCTAAGTAGATTTTAAAATCAGTCTAGTCACTTTAAAGACACCATCATTATTATATTTTAATGTAATATGTTGATTACACTTAAATTTCCTTGAGATTCAACATTTCCGTCTTATCCTGTCTGTATCCCCAGTGTTGTGTCCGATGTGTGGCACATAAAAGACCCTCAGTAAGTCACTACTGCATGAATGAGCTGGTCTTAGAGCTGGAAGGGACCATGGAAGCAGAGTGACCAATATGTCCCAGTTTTCTTGGGTCATTCTCAGTTTTACCATTAAAGTCCCAGACAAAGTGGGACCATTGGTCATCCTACAGAAATTCACCGGGCCCAACTTCCTGTCCAATTCTCCTCCTCCTTCTCCAGCTAATGATACTATTAATGTAACCATTGATTGGGTACTTCAATGTGCCAGGTGCTGTGCTAGGTACTTTACACATACTATCTCATTTAATTTTCTCAGTGATCCCAATTTACAGATGAAGAAACTAACAATCAGAGAGGCTGAGTTCCCCTGGGACATGTGGCTACTTGGTGGCAGACAGGGTATTTGTTTGACCCAGGTCAGCCTCTAGGACTTCTAGTGACCGGAGCTCCTTTCTTGGACAGACAGCTTATTCCATGTAGAACTGCTGGGAAGAAGCCAACCAAGTATTTGTCCTTTCATTCCAGTGAGAGTTACTTAGAGAAGCACCCTCACCATCTTGTCTTGCTTGGCTTTCCTTTCACACTCTGGATTTATCATAATTGGTTTTGCAGATGGAGCTCTGGGACCCCCCGTAAGTGCAGGCAGATGGTGGGCTTCTTGCCATGGTCAACCACCCTTCCCTTGGTGGCAGTGGACTTGCCTCCAACCACATGGAACCCTAGGAAGGGCCCTGGTGGGGTAGCTTCAGGGCATCTGAAGCTTTGGAGCTCTGTTCAGTGTTAAACTTTGGAAACAAACAAGCCCCAAGCAGCCTTCAGCAAGCATCATCATGCTGAACCCTTACACATTCCCAAGATGCCACCAAGATGGGTACACAGGAATCAGATTTCTATCATGAAAGTTCTCATTTTCTGTAAGTTGATTGAAGCAGACTGTTGTTACCCACCTTAAATTCCCCCATCAGACAATCTGCTCTCAGAGAGTGAGAATTATAAACCTGGAAGAAAGAAGAGCAGTGAAGAAATTATTGGCTTTGCCTGGCAGTGAGTGAGCAGTACCTTCCCACTTGCTGATCCTTACCCGGATGCTGATGGTCTCATCCATCAATTCAGAAGGGGTCATGTTGACATTGTAGAAAAGCAACTGCCAAAACAATAGAGAAGATGCGTAAATGTCAACAGGGGATTCAGGTTTAGTGAGATCTGATGCTATAATTTTGTGGGTCCCCCTAAAAAAGTACAAAACACAAATTCAAAATTAGGTTTGACCATGTGAACACATGGCAAGGCTTTGGAAAAGGCCCTGGAGTTTCAGCTTCATGGTAAACCCACTTCTGCATGTTTGAAAAAAGGAGAAAGGGGTAAGTAACAAATACGGCATTTACTTAACTAAATAAAATTGTTCACTTGGAACTAGATATCTAAAAGCTAAATGACGTAAAGATCCAAGGCTAAGCAGGTACAGGGATACACCCCTGTAATCCCAACACTCAGGAGGCTTAGATGGGAGGAGTGCTTGAGCCCAGGAGTTCCAGGCCAGCCAGGGCAATATGGGAAGAGGCTGTCTCAAAACAGGGAACCAAGGTGATTTCATGTAGCGATGCTTACTAAAATGAGTGCTTAGAGCTGGCATGACCTGGAGTGTGTGTTTTAAACTTCTCTAATATTTTTAGTTCTATTATTTGTGTCTAGTGACACTAATAGTACTCCAAGAAAGCACCTATAAAGACAACTTTGCCCATTAGACTAAGTTAGTGCCTCAGCAAAGTCAATACTGAGCACAATGTAAAAGCTAATTTTAAGAAGGTTGATTACTGGGAGATGAATATGAGGTGTATGGGAGGTTTAACCATGTTAGGCTAATAAATGTTAATCCTAAAAGGAAAAGAGTGAGCACTTATTCCAACTGAGACTTTTTCCTCCAATGTTTTACTTAGAAATATTTCTCATCTACAAGAAAGCTGAAAGAATGATAAAATAAATACCACATTTCACCTTTGTTCACCAGTTGTTACCCTTTTTGGACATTTGCTTTATCTTTCTCTTTTTTAAACTGAACTATTTGTAAGAAAGCTTTAGATATCACTTCACCCCTTCAGAATACATTTACATGCATCTCCTAAGAGCAAGGACATCTTCCTATATAATTACAATACCATTATCATAACCAAGAAACCTCACATCTAACATATGGTCAATTTTCAAATTTTTCCAATTGTCCTCGCAAAAAAACTCTTAGCTTTTCAAAGAGATATAGGATTTACGCAAGAATCATACATTGCATTGGGGTTTTTTTTTTTGTCTCTTCTGCTTCCTTTTATATAGAAGAGTGTTATTTCCTTTTTTTGTTTTTTGTTCTTCTTTAAGTAGAGATGAAGTCTCACTATGCTGCTCTGGCTTGTCTTGAACTACTGGCCTTAAGCGATCCTCCTGCCTTGGCCCCCACAAAGTACTGGGATTACAGGTGTGAGCCACCATGCCCACTGTTTTGTAAAATATCCCACAGTCTAGATTTGTATTCATGTTTCCTCAGTGTTGGATGCAAATTGGCCTGACAAAGGTGATGTTGATTACTTCTGTTTTATCACATGAGGACACCACATCATTTTGTTCCCACTATTGGTGATAACAAGATTAATATTACTTGGTTTAAAAAGATATATATAGGATTTATTTATTTTTGAGACAGAGTCTCACTCTGTATCCCAGGCTGGAGTGCAGTGGCACGATCTTGGCTTACTATAACCTCTGTCTCCCAGGTTCAAGCAATTCTCTTGCCTCAACCTCCCAAGTAGCTGGGATTACAGCCACCCACCACCATGCCCAGCTAATTTTTTGTTTTGAGACAGAGTCTTGCTCTGTCACCCAGGCTGGAGTGCAGTAGCCTGATCTTGGCCCACTGCAACCCAGGCTGGAGTGCAGTAGCCTGATCTTGGCCCACTGCAACCTCTGCCTCCCAGGTTTAAGTGATTCTCCTGCCTCAGCCTCCTGAGTAGCTAGGACTACAGGTGTGTACCACCACACCCAGCTAATTTTTTGGATTTTTAGAAGAAATAGGGTTTCACTATGTTGCCCAGGCTGGTCTTGAACTCCTGATCTCAGATGATCCACCCACCTTTGCCTCCCAAAGTGCTGGGATTACAGGCATGAGCCACCATGCCTGGCCAGGCTAGAAATTTTTTTAGTAAACCTCTTTTATATACATATTTGTTTTTATCATCTTACTTTTGTTTCTCCTATCCCATAAAATTTTTTTATTGATTTATGTACTGGTCTTCCTTTTTGCCAAGAGATCTAATCTCAAACTCATTAAAATGGGGAAATTCCGAGGAAGGTGGAGGTGTTTGCTGGGCTCCTAAGAATGTAGCTGAGTCAACAGGAAGCCTGCATTATCGGCAGGCCTTATGTGTTAGGCCAAGTTGTCCACCAAGAATCATGCTTCCTCCCCTCCCCATCCAGTCCTGCCTTCCAATGTGAATCACTCTCAGCCTTCCCTGAAGTCAATTTCCAGTGCCCATCTCAGTGCAGCCCCTACCTCTAGTGTGAACGTGTATACTACTATACTTGCTTGCATGCTGTTGTCTGTGATTCCTCTGAGGGGGAGAGTGAGAAGAAAATGGGGCCTTCAGAGCTGGGAGCCAGCTTGAACAAAGAGGAAGAAATAGAAATGCTGCATGGAGCCAGGCGCGGTGGCTCACACCTGTAATCCAGCACTTTGGGAAGTCAAGGTGGGCGGAGCACGAGGTCAGGAGTTTGAGACCAGCCTGGCCAACATGGTGAAACCCTGTCTCTACTAAAAATACAAAAATTAGCCAGGCATGGTGGCAGGCACCTGTAATCCCAGCTACTCGGGAGGCTGAGGCAGAAAAATTGCTTGAACCTGGGAGGCAGAGGTTTCAGTTAGCTGAGATCGCACCACTGCACTTCAGCCTGCAGGACAAGAGCTAGACTCCGGTTCAAAAAAAAGAAAAAAAATGCTACATGGAAGGAACCATTTCTTTTCTGAATAAAGAGGTAGAAAAAAAAAAGGTCAAAAGCCAGGGCTGAAATGAGAAGCTATAGGGAACGAAGAGGAAGTGTGATAAGAAAGGCCTGGGCTAGAGAACAGAGCAGGAGACACCGGCTGAGGAATCTCAGAAATGTGTCTCCTCCGCACAGCTGGGCAGGACTCTACAAAGGTCCCCGAATATATCATTTCTCCACACAGCCCAGTCATGGAGTTTTGTGGCATTTGAGATGATAAAGTATCGCATATTTTTGAGGAGTATTATAAAAGAGGTCAATAGAACAGGCTAGTTCTCAGTATGGGAGACGGGACACGTCTGTAATCCCAGCACTTTGAGAGGCCGAGATGGTTGGAGAACCTGAGGCCAGGAGTTCGACACCAGCACAGGCAACATGGTGAAACTATCTCTACTAAAAATACAAGTATTAGTTGAGTGTGATGGTGAGTGGCTATAGTCCCGGCTACTTGGGAGGCTGAGGTGGGAAGGCTGCTTCAGCCTGGGAGGCAGAAGTTGCAGTGAGCCGAGATCGCACCACCACGCTTCAGCCTGAGCAACAGAGAGAGGCTCTGTCTTAGAAAAAACAAGAAACTTAGTATGGGACAGCAAAATAAACAAAGCCCCTGTGTGCTAATAATTGTTTTCCTTTAACCTATATTATTTTTGCAGCCAAGTATGTTTTGACACCTCTAAAAAACTGGATTACTTAGTCACAGAGAGTTGGCCCTCAGAGACACAATGCTAATTAGAAAAAGCAAAGGTAGATATGAGACATCACATGCTCTATCATAAGAGTCGAAAGGGTTCATCAGGAAAGGATCAACAAAAATTGTCACAAAAACACCAGAAAGGCAACAGCATCTCTGAGAACCACCAACAGAGGGGACCAGGTGTTTTGGTTTTTTTTCAAAGGCATATCACTAATATTGACCAGGCTGGTCTTGAATTCCTGGGCTCAAGCACTCCTCCCATCTCAGCCTCCTGAGTGTTGGGATTACAGGGTGTATCCCCTACCTGCTTAGCCTTGGATCTTCACATCATTTAGCTTTTAGGTATCTAAAAGCTAGATATTTTTTAAGTTGTCCCAAGTGAACAATTTTATTTAGTTAAATAAATGCTGGCTGGGCACAGTGGCTCATGCCTATAATCCTAGCACTTTGGTGGTGGGTGAATCACTTGAGGTCAGGAGTTTGAGTCCAGACTGACCAACACAGTAAAACCTTGTCTCCACTGAAAATACAAAATTAGTCAGGTGTGGTGGTGCATGGCTGTAGTCCCAGCTATTTGGGAGGCTGAGGCAGGAGAATCACTCAAATCTGGGAGGTGGAGGTTGCAGTGAGCCGAGATTGCACCATTGCACTCCAGCCTGGGCAACGAGAGCAAAACTCTGTCTCAAAAAAAAAAAAAAAAAAAAAAGCTATATTGATTACTTACCCATTTCTCCTTCTCCTGCATGCAGAAGTGGGTTTACCATGAAGCTTACACTCCAGGGCTGTTTCCAAGACTCTGCCCAGTGTTCACATGGTCACGCCTAATTTTGTTCCTCTGATGTCTTCACCAGTGAAGCTGCTCCCGTGTTTCCCTCTCCTGTGGGACTCACGAGCAGAAACATGCCCTCTCAGCCCCTTTACCTCATCAAAAAATGGGTTGTTTCCTCTCTTGATTCTTGTTCGGTGTGTCTGGCCGCAGACATGAACTTTGACCACAGGTCTTATGTTGTTGCCGCTTAGCTGTCGGCCCTCAATCACTCGGACGCGGATCTGCAGCACAGAAGCGGGAGGCTACCAATCCTTTCCCAGTACGTGGTTTAAAAGCATCCTCAGGTGCTTCTTCATTCCGTGCACCTATCAGGATTGCTAACCCAGGACAGCTCTGTGGTATACCAGGTGCTACCAATTGGGCGGGGCTGCCTAGGATCATTCCCAAGATGGGAACTGGGGTTGGGTTATAGAGACCAAGAGCAGTTGCAGAGATGAAATCGCTCAAAGCTGGCCTGGGAAAGAGCAGGGCGGGGTAGAGGTCAGACTCCAGCAATGCACCTGGTCTTGATGAGCCTGGTGATGAACCAACTCACTCCATGGCTGCCTCCCAAGTCTAAGACAGTGCCCAGAGCTACGAAAAACAGTGTTTGCGCTTCTACTATTTGATTAGCTATTTCCTTCCACCAAAGGGAAGGAGAATCATGGTTTTATTTCTCTGAAGACCATCATCTGGCCAGACTAAACCCATTTGTGCCTGCAGAAGAAAGATGGAGAGCTTTTCTTACTGGATTTACGTACTGACATCTCTCTTTACTAGCTGAGCCACTGTCCATTGAAATATCACTGAAACATCACCGCAATTGTCAGAAAATGGGCAATCTGAAGATTAAACAAAGATGCAGAGCCCCAGGCCATTCCTACCTGGAAGTCCTGTGGCTTATTGGACAGCATCCGCCTGCTGTTCTTTACTTTGGTGAGCCTCCGAGCAAGCTGAGCTTCTGACACCGTCCCAACTGGCCCCTTGGGCCCAGGGCCCCTGACTGCATTGTCCAACGTGTCTTCATCACCTTCATCTTCTTCCCCATCTCCTAAAATATTGGAAAGAAACCCAGTGAGGGACAGCCCTTATCCTGTAAATGTCTGAATGCTCAGGTTTCCAGGACAGTTTTGTCCACCATTATGTTTTAAGTGTTCCTAAAGTGGCAGGTGAAGGAGATCCTCTTGGTGACACTGACTTGGGACTTCTTGGGACTTGGAAAAATTCTTTAGGAAAATGTTCACGATGCATCAGGGCTCTTGCTCAAAGAGACCAAGAGAATGGCAGAGATCACAGGGACAATGAGAGGAGATGGCATTGTCAAATCCAGCCAGGAATCACTGAGTTCTCATCTTAGGATCCAACCTGAGGTGAGGGGGACTTCCTGCAGTTAGGATGGAGAAAGGAAAAATGCCACAGAACACGGGAGGCTTGCAAGGACAGACTTCAACTCCGGCCTCCCACTGCAGGTCTTCTCTCTAGAGATCTGCTCCTGAACTGTTAACACTGTTTCCTGCTTGAGCCTCCTAATTTCACGACTGCTCTTTCCACCCTCATGACAGATGAGAAACTCTCCTCATTTTCTTGCCAAGCAGACCAAGGTGACCATCTTGCTCTCCCTTCCTCCTCCTGGTTTGTCATTTTAACACGTGTCCCCTCCTTTATCCCTCGACCTCCCCTCTGCACTCAGGAAAAGGTTCACCTTGCTCAGCAGAGTGAAAATCCCAAACCCTCTGCCATGCATTAGATCCTCCAACCTCCTGATGATTTGCAGGCCCCTCAAATGTCTTCTCTCTCTTTTGTGTACCTCCAGGGATTCCTTCTCTACTGCGACCTTTCCTCTGCCTTCAAGTAGACACAGATCTTTCTCTCCTTACAAAACCAAAAACCAAATTCTGAATCAGCTCTGCCTACTACGTCTCCCCTTTCTTTTATTCACCAACCCTTTGAAACTCACTGGCAAACTTGAGCTTTTCTTTCCTTAGTAGACAAACAGTTAGAACTCCCGGTAATCTGCACAGTATAATCTAAGAGTGACTAGAACATGAGCTCCCCTGTCTAGGACACACCAGCATTTGTATCCCCTGCTTTTGGATTCTCAAACTCCTTCTCCACAATGCAAGATCATGAAATAGATTTAATTTCCACAGGCAGTCACCTGTCAGTCGTTCACATTCTGGTATGAATTAGTTTTATCAGATTACTATGTACCACGGCTCTTGAAAGCTTGGGCTCCGAAGCCATGCAGCCTGGGCTCAAATCCACCCCCCACCCTCCAATTTTGAGCTATGTGAGGTCCATGTGAGCAATGGACCCACAGAATGCTGGTCTAGAAGGGACCTTAGTGATACTTGATCGAACCTACCTGTCACCCCATTTTACAGACAGAAAAACTGAAATCTAGAAAGCTGAGGCAACTTGCCTGTAGTTATTAGAAGCTGAGCTAAAACCAGAACCAGGTTTTCACCGTGCCTCACTGGTTTAAAACTGGATTTAAAAGTAGTTAAAGTAAGTTTCTTAATTTCTCTAAGCTTCAATTTCTTCATTTGCAAAAAGGGGGAAACAATATTTAGCACAGGGTTACTGTAAAGATGTAATTATCTATAGGTGAAGACTTTAGCACAGTATCTGGCATATAGCAGCACCCAATAAATTAACTTTTTACTTTTTGGTTTTGCTGTGCAATTAGTTTTGGTTGGTGTCTTCATCTGTCTGAGCTGCTATAACAAAACGCCACAAACTGGGTGGCCATTAGACAACAGAAATTTATTTCTCACAGTTCTGGAGGCTGGGAAGTCCAAGATCAAGGCACTGGCAGATTTGGTGTCTGGTGAGGGACCTCTTCCTGGTTTAAAATTGGAGCCTTCTCTGCCTCCTATGGTGGAAGAGCAAAGGAGATCCTTTTTTTTTTTTTTTTTTTTTTTTTTTTTTTTTTTTTTTTTTTTTTTTTTTTTTTTTTTTTTTTTTTTTTTTTTTTTTTTTTTTTTTTTTTTTTTTTTTTTTTTTTGAGACGGAGTCTTGCTCTGTCACCAGGCTGGAGTACAGTGGCACAAACTCAGCTCACTGCAACCTCAGCCTCCCGGGTTCAAGCGATTCTCTTGCCTCAGCCTCCCAGGTAGCTGGAACTACAGGTGCGTGCCACCACGCCCCGCTAATGTTTTTTGTATTTTAGTAGAAACGGGGTTTTCCCATGGTGGCCAGGATGGTCTCAATCTCCTGACCTCGTGATCCGCCTGTCTCGGCCTCCCAAAGTGCTGGAGTTACAGGAGTGAGCCACCACACCCAGCCAGGCCCATTTTTATCAGGGCACTAATCCCACGCATGAGGGCTCTGCCCCTGTGACCTAATCACCTCCTGAAAGGCCCTGCTGTCTAATCATCGCCCTTCAGGGTTAGGATTTTAATGTATGAATTGTGGAGGGACATAAACATTCAGACCATTGCAATTGGAAGGAGCTTCTTCTGATGCACAGGACACGTCCTGGAAGCAGCTATGAAAGGCATGGGGATGGGACACTGTAGCAGTCAGTGGGCCCAGAGTGTGGAAGACGTAGCCTCAAGGAAGAGGGGCCTCCACATGCACTGCCTTGCACTTTAGTCCAGGGTGGGCTCTGCTCCTCACCATCCATTCATTCGTGCTTCGCCTATCCTAGCCTGGCTTCTGTTCTTCAAAGGTCAATCACAACCTCTCCTTGCCAAGCTCAGGGCCCTTTTCTGTATCTCCATGTTGGATCTTCCACAGCCTTGGACACTGGTGCTCACATATATATTTTTAGGTCATTGCAGCTCTCCTTCCCCGATATACCTTTTTGGGTTCTTCTGTGGGCCCTGTCCTACTCACTGAGTGTGACTTACTACTCTGTCCTCTGATCCATTGACTCAACACTCTCTAGATCCTCACTTCACACTTTAAGTAGCAATGGACCCACAGAATGCTGGTCTAGAAGGGACCTTAGTGATCCTTGATCAAACCTACCTGTCACCCCATTTTACAGACAGAGAAACTGAAAATCAGAAAGCTGAGGCAACTTGCCTATAGTTATGAGAAGCTGAGCTAAAACCAAAACCAAGTTTTCACCCTCCCTCACTGGTTTAAAACTGGATTTAAAAGCCCAGACACAGTGGCTCACACCTGTAATCCCAGCACTTTGGGAGGCCGAGGTGGGCGGAGCATGAGGTCAGGAGATTGAGACCATCCTGGTTAATATGGTGAAAAATACAAAAAATTGGCTGGGTGTGGTGGCACATACCTGTAGTCCCAGCTACTTGGGAGGCTGAGGCTGGAGAAATGCTTGAACCCAGAAGGCGGAGATTGCAGTGAGCCAAGATCGCACCATTGCACTCCAGCCTGGGTGACAGAGTGAGACTCTATCTCAAAAAGAAAAACAAAAAACAAAAACGAACAGAAAAACAAAAACTGGATTAAAAACCAGGCTTCAGGTGAAGGACACATTTTCCTCCCTCAACATCTTTTTCAGGCTACTGGGAAAACCTCATGGAAGCCGAAGATAAGGAACCTTTGTCCTCTGCAAGATGATCTGGGCCTCCTCTTGCCTATTCTTGAAGAGACTTCAAAAGAAGGGCTTACCTGCTGCCTCTCTTAGGGCACCTGGATCCAAGCTCTTGGAATCTTCTTCATCCTACTCTCTACCAGGTAAGTTCCTCTACTCCTTAAGTTTCAGATGAAATATGCTGTCTTCCAATACGCCCTTCCCGCCTCTTCCAGATGGAGTTAGTCCCACTCTCCCCTACCCAGCATGCATTGTTCTTTCTAGTCCTCGCCACACAGTCTTGCACCTGCTTGTCAGCCTGTAGGCTTCCCCTACTCCCAGGCATTTCAGAAGCAGGGAGCTTGCCTTTGCTTCTTTGTGTCTGCCCCATGCCTTACAAAACACCTTACATAAAGCGTACAGAAAGGGATTGATAAATGTGGAATGAGTAAATAAATGGGGAGAGGGGCCAGGTGTGCTGGCTCACACCTATAACCCCAGCAGTTTGGGAGGCCGATGCGGGCAGATCACCTGAGGTCGGGAGTTCAAGATCAGACTGAGCAACATGGAGAGACCCCATCTCTACTAAAAATACAAAATTAGCCAGGCATGGGGGCACATGCCTATAATCCCAGCTACTCGGGAGGCAGAGGCAGGAAAATCGCTTGAATCCCGGAGGCAGAGGTTGCAGTGAGCTGAGATCGAGACACTGTACTCTCACTTGGGCAACAAGGGCAAAACTCCATCTCAAAAAAAAAAATAATAAAATAAATGGGGAGAGGAACAAAATCCCAGGCACAAATGTGACTTCACATTTGGAAAAACTACTGCACAGCTCTCAGGAAGGAACACCCAGATGGCTGAAGAGGTGCTCCTCCCAACTTTGGCACCAGCCTCAGGGAAGCATTGGGAGCCAGGCGCCTTCCCTCCGCAAACCTGTCCTGGACCAAGCAATGGCTGGCGCTGTTAGCTGTCGGGTTCCTCCAAACAACGAAGACAAACTTCTTTCTGTCATGCTGGGCCTAAGTGGGACTTCCTCCTTGCTGTAAATTATACCATTTGGGGCTGGTGATTGTTTATGGCAGCAAGCAGGAAAAAAAGTTGGGGTCAATCATACGCCTTTACAATGCTGGACTCTGGACAAGTACTCATTACATTCTCAGTGGATGCTCTAGAAGAGCCCATTTCTTCTGGGAACGTCTTCTGCTGTTCAGACTTTGGGCTAAAGGGCTGGGTCAGAGGAAACCAGCCTAAGCCATGGTGACAGCCAGCCTCTCTGCCTTACAGAAGAAGAATATTCGAGCAGGAAATCTCCCCTTTATGTGGCAGGAAGCTGCAGAGGATTAAACAATGCTACACTAAGGGTTCCGCAAAGAGTGAGGGGGTCCCCTAAAGCACTGCTAAACACACCCTTATGTGCAAGCTGTGTCGTGACCGAAATGCTAGCAGCTGTGCTGGCAGGCCCTGCTCATGAGACCCAGGCATGAATGTAATCCACAGCCAAGGGGATCTACAAAGAGCAACTCTTTCACAATCTCAGAGGGCTGCACCAAGTCAGGAATCACCGACTGAACAGGGGGTTGCTGGCAGTATAAGTTTTCGAAGGCTGTCGTAAGGAAGTCCCACAAACTGGGTAGCTTAAAACAATAGAAATTTATTCTCTGGTTAGGCGCAGTGGCTCACATCTGTAATCCCAGTACTTTGAGGGGTCAAAGCAGTAGGATCACTTGAGCCCAGGAGTTCGAGACCAGCCTGGGCAACATAGGGAGATGTTCCCCCAATCTCTACAAAAAATTTTAAAAACTAGCCGGGCATGGTGGTGCATGCCTGTAGTCTCACCTACTTGGGAGGCTAAAGTGGGAGGATTATTTGAGCCAAGGAGGTTGAGGCTGCAGTGAGCCATTATCAAGCTACTGCACTCCATCCTGGGTGACAGAGCAAGGCCTTGTCAAAAGAAAGAAAAAAAGTGGGGGGGGGAGGGAGGAAAGGAAGGAAGGAAGCAAGGAGGGGAAGGAGGAAAGGAAGAAAGGTAGGTGGGGAGGGAGGGAAGGAAAGAAGGAAGGGAGGGAGGAAGGGAAAGAAGGAAGAGTAAAGAAAGAGAAGACAAGAAACAAAAAAAGGAAAGAAAGAAAAGAAAAGGCATTCCCTGACAGTTCCAGGCCTTACAAGTATATAATCAAGGTTTTGGCAGAGACATTCTCTCTCTGAAGCCTCAAGGGAAAAATCCTTGCTGCCTTTTCCTAGCTGTTGGCTCCCAGCAATCCTGAGCACGCCTTGTCTGTGGCTGCTTTACCCCTCTGTGGTCACGGGCCTTCCTCCCTCCACTGACTTCACCTCTGCACCCAGCCAGCTGGACCTGGCTGGGAAGCACACACATCTTACTAGACTGGTCTCACTTTAATTTCCTGATCACAAACTGCGAGTGTCCTCACAGGACTGCCTGGCCATCCTACGACATTTCCAAGACATCTATCCCAAAGCTCTCCAGGATCCTGGTCTGAGATGGCCACTAATTAACCAGCACAGTCAAATCACTTTACCTTTCTGAGCTGCCACCTATTTTGCATTTTGAAAGCTTCCAATACTCTATCTTTCTCATTGTCCGCTAATGACCCGACTTCTTATTTCATTGAGAAAACAGGCAATTAGAAGAGAATTTCCACATCCTTCCAACTCCAAATCAATCATCTACCTGTATCTGCTGCTTTCTGTCCTGCTACAATTACTCCGTCACTGAACTAACTGTGCTCCCTGACTTGAAGCCAACTCTTCCACATGTGCACGGACCCTATCTCCTGTTGCTACTCAAGGAGTTTTGCCTCTGCGATTTCTGTCTCTTTATACATTCATCAGTTTCCCCCTTCCTACTGGAGGAGTCCCCTCAAAATATAAACATGCTGAAGTATCACCCAGAATTTTAAAAAACAAAACTTTCATTGACTCCACAGCGCCCCCTACAGTTATTGCTCCATTGTTGCTGCCCCTTTTGGGAGCAAACTCCTCAGAGAATCATTTTTACTCACATTCTTCACTCCCTCTCTGATTCTTATTCTTCTTCCAGCCAGGCCTCTGCCCATCCCAGTACACCAAAACTTCTTTGTCAAGGTCACTAAAGACCTCCATGTTGCAAAATCCAACGGTCCAGCCTCGGGTCTCTTCTTACTCAAACTCTCCACAGCGTTTGTTCGTTTAATCCCTGGAACACTTTCTGCTCCTGGATGCAGCCTATTTGAACCAAAGCATAGCTGCTCACCCTGGCATTCACAATTAGAAGTAATCACCAAAGACGCTTCTCTCATCCCAACTTCTTATAATACGTGAACCCTGGCTTTGATCAGGAGCGTTTTTTTTTTTTTTCTTCTTCTTTTTTTTTTTGAGAAAGTCTCGTTCTATTATCCAGGCTGGAGTGCAGTGGCACGATCTCGGCTCACTGCCTCCTCTACCTCCCAGGTTCAAGGGATGCTCCACCCTCAACCTCCTGAGTAGCTGGGACTATAGGTGCATACCACTGCATCTGGCTAATTTTTGTACGTTTAGTAGAGACAGGGTTTTGTCATGTTGGCCAGGCTGGTCTCGAATTCCTGACTTCAAGTGATCTGCCCACATCAGCCTCTCAAAGTGCTGGGATTACAGGCATGAGCCAATGTGCCCAGCCATGACCAGGCCATTTAATAGAATCATAGAACTTTGGAGCTGGAAGAGACCCTGAATATTATTAAATCCAACTTCCTAATGTTGTAAGAAAGGAACTTGAGGTTTAGAAAGGTTAAGTGACATTGCCACTGTCACATAGCTTGAGAGTGGAGCCAATGCTCAAATCCAGATCTGTTGATTCACATTGGTTTAAGGTTCCTCACTGTACCTCTCTGGCTGTGACAAGCTCTTCACAATTCCCTTGCAGGAATGCCATCCTGACTCTCCAACAATTATAATGTCACTTGGTCAAATCCTACCAAGCTTGTGACTGCAGCTAACACTAACCTGTCTCCTTTTTGATTATCAGTAACCCATGTATGATCCACTCTTCCTTACCCATGATGTTTCAATTAACATTTAGACATGGTATCCATCATAGCTCCAGCAATTTAATCATTCCTGAGATGTACTGTGGTCCTGTTTCCAGAAGCTCAGCAGCAATATTCCTGCCAACTGCCCTTGCATGCTGTCATTTGTGATCATGAGACTTGCCTACATGGCTTCTGTCCACCCACTCAGCGCTGAAGAGTTGGCAGCCCTGGGGGACCTCGTGATACAGTCAAGTTTGCCTTTGGCATCCCAACTGTGCCTTTCCCCAGTGCATACCAATGTCCCTTCTTCCTCCAGCTCCCATACTCCTCTCTAGCACTTCTTCTCCCTACCAAGCGGAAGAGAGTGGGCTATCAGTCACTGAGATGTCAGATGTCACCAGATCTGCAGGTCATTGTCCCCCCACCTCCATCACCCCACTTTGTCTGCACCTGGCCAGGGAAGGAGATCCTTCTTGGAGCTCCCCAGTGAAGGCAACTCCTAGGAATGGCTAAGGACGAGGAGCACTTGCTGGTCACCCTGGCTGGACTGGGATCCTCCCGGCTGGAACACAGACCCCACTTCAGCTGCTGGCAGGTCCCTTTATCCAAACACTCTCCCTCTCCTTTCATCTCCACCCGGGCTCAGATGATCCTCCCACCTCAGCCCCCAGAATTGCTGGGATTGCAGACATACACCACCACGTCCAGCTAACTATTTTTATCTTTTGTAGAGATGGAGTCTCCCTATGTTGCCCAGGCTGGTCTCAAGCGATCCCAGGCTCTAGAGATTCTCCTGCCTCAGCCTCCCAAAGTGCTGAAATTTCAGGCATGAGCCACAGTGCCCGGCCTCTGCCTGTGTTGCTAACTCTGCTTTTCAAGATGAAGTCTTGTTAAGTGGTGGTACTGGTTAAGCCAGAATTTTATCACTTTGAGCCAAAGGTCATTGCCCAAGCACACAAAGAACTGATACCATGTTATCTTCAGTGTAAGCTAAAAGGACAATGCAGAACAGGAAAGAGTAAGTTTTGAAGCAGGAAAACATGTAATATCTTGGAGATAATACAGCTTCTTAGCTGGAATGTTGAATAATATTTTTTCCGAGTTTCTAAAATGTTAAAAGTTTTATAATAAATCTTTGTGCCCTACTGTAAGCAATTTGTTACCGCACCCCAATTCCTGGGTAAATAACACTAAATGTGCCCTAAGAATCTTCTAGCATGTTCCAATACATAGATCAGAGCAAAGGTACCATGCAGGAACGTAACAAGCAGGGATGCAAACGCAGTCCTGTGGGCAATGGATGAATCAGGCTGTGAGCCAGTCTAGATAAAGCCCAGAGATCTCACTACGCCTTCCTCTAGGAAACACCGTGTTAACCAGGTGAAATGCATTTTCTCAACTGCAGGGTTTCTCAAAGTGAACTCCAAAATCTGCCTTCATCAGGCTCTCCCTACAGACTGGGGGTTCCCCTCCAGATGAGCTCTATTAAACCCCCTGGAGATGGGCGCCAGATGACTGCACATTTAGAGATCTTCCTGGATGATTTCACTGTGTCTAAATATTGAGAACCACTTGTTTATCATGAGCACTTTGATTTTCCTAAATATCCTAGAAAAAAATTAGACTAATATAATCAGTTTATTAGACAAAACCACTTGATTAGAAACCTAATCCTGACAGCTGGGCATGGTGGCTTACGCCTGTAATCCCAGCAGTTTGGGAGGCCGAGGAGGGTGGATCGCCTGAGGTCAGGAGTTTGAGACCAGCTTGACCAACATGGAGAAACCCTGTCGCTACTAAAAATGCAAAAAATTGGCTGGGCATGGTAGCACATGCCTGTAATCCCAGCTACTCAGGAGGCTGAGACAGGAGAATTGCTTGTCCCAGGAGGCAGAGGTTGAGGT
>NW_016107553.1:981077-992897 GCF_001604975.1 Cebus imitator | reverse complement strand
TTTTTTTTGAGACAGAGTCTCATTCTGTCGCCCAAGCTGGAGTGCAGTGGTGCAACCTCAGCTCACTGCAACCTCTGCCTCCCGGGATCAAGCAATTCTCCTGTCTCAGCCTCCAGAGTAGCTGGGATTACAGGCACCTGCCACTACACCTGGCTAATTTTTGTATTTTTAGTAGAGACGGGGTTTCTCCATGTTGGTCAGGCTGGTCTTGAACTCCTGGCCTCAGATGAGCCACTCACCTCGGTTTCCCAAAGTGCTGGAATTATGGACATGAGCCACCATGCCCGGCCCCAAAATGCCCTTCTGAAAAAAAAAATTTAAACCATATGCCCATCTATCATTCACTCACTTATTCATTCACTGAACTAACCAAGCATTTATTGAACAATTATGACTTCTCAAGGGCTATGCTAGGCACCATGAATACAGAGTTGCAAAACATAGCTGAAAAAATGCTTTCTTAAAGCAATTGTTCCCCATATAACAATTTGCTTAATCCTCTCTGGAGGAATGTATTACATTCAGCTCTGGGCTATAATTGTTCATGTTTATCTCTTACCTTCCTATTGAACTGCAAGCTCTTTGGTGGCAAAACAATGGCTTTCTCACCTCTGTATGTCCCACAGTCAGGTGTCAGTAAATGTTTTCTAAACTGGATCAAATTTAATTTAAGGCTGGGCACAGTGGCTCAGGCCTGTAACCTCAGAACTTTAGGAGGCCGAGGCTGGAGGATCACCTGAGGTCAGGAATTCAAGACCAGCCTGGTCAACATGATGAAACCCCATCTCTACTAAAAATACAAAAATTAGCCAGATGTGGTAGCAAATGCCTGTAGTCCCAGCTACTAAGGAGGCTGAGGCAGGAGAATCACTTGAACCCAGGAGGTAGAGGTTGCAATGAGTCGAGATCACACCGCCACTGCACTCAGCCTGGGCAACACAGCCAAAACTCCATCAAAAAAATATATATATAACTTTAAGCAAATGACTTTGGGGTTCATGGAATGAAAGACATTTGAAACGGTGAAGTCTGGCTATGAATGAGCTGTTGCATGTCTATGGTTGGACAGAACACAAATTTAGCAGATGGTGCTTCAAAAACGGACGCGGGATTTTAAAAATAGTTTCTTCCAGCTACAGGAATGTAGGCTCCAGTTAAGCCGACTGACATCTGGCAATTGAGTTGCCATGGTAACAGATTTTCAGGTCAAGCCTGGAGACTGGGTCTGCCTTCCCCTCTGTCATGGGAACAGTCTTTGAGGGGTCAATGAAAAGAACATCTTTGACAACGCACACTTCCAGTCAAGCCACTGGTGCCACAGGGTCTCTACCTTTTGTCATCTTCATATAAAAGCTCTAAGAAAACATTCCTTAAACAAGAACCCCTCAGGTGTTCACTTCCTGCGATATGTGATCATAATTAGCTTCTCCAAATTGCAGGGGCAAATTTTCCTGAAAATCTTCACTTTTGTGTTCCAGCATAAATATTTCCAATATCTCCTCTGCAGGAGCCACATAAGTTTCTCATGTGGATGAGAAACTTTAAAATCAATAGCGGGCCAGGTACAGTGGCTCACACCTGTAATCCCAGCACTTTGGGAGGCCAAGGTGGGAGAATCACTAGGTCAGGAGTTTGAGACCAGCCTGGCCAACATGGTGAAACTCCGTCTCTACTAAAAATACAAAAATTCTGGGCCAGGTGTCCTGCTTATGCAATTAAGGTATGAAATGCCAAGGGGCATGGCTGTCTTGCTGTTCTCTGTCTCACATTTGTTGGTCTTTATTCCCCCAAGATTATAAGTTTTTTTTTTTCCTGGTGTCTTCCCTAGCAGGGGGTCACAGTAGGTGCTCAAAAATACCTTTGCTCAGTTGAACTGAATTACCATGTGATATAGTTTGGATATCTATTCCCTCCAAATCTCATGTTGAAATCTGATCCCCAGTGTTGGAGGTGGGGTCTACTGGAAGGTGTCTGATCATGGGGGTGGATCCCTCATGAATGGCTTGGAGCCTTCTCTGCAGTAATGAGTGCGTTCACGTGAGAGTTGGTTGTTTAAAAGAAAGCGGCACCCCCGCCTTCTCTCTCATGTTCCTCCTCTCTGATCATTTGACACCTGCTTTCCTTCCCCTTCCTCCATGAGTGGAAGCTCCCTGAAGCCCTCATCAGAAGCAGATGCTGGCACCATGCTTCTTTCTTGTACAGTCTGAAGAATCATTAACCAAATAAACTTCTTTTCTTTTCTTTTTTTTTTTTTTTTTGATTTATTCTTTAGCCAAGGCTGGAGTGCAATGGTGCAGTCTAGACTCACTGCAACCTCTGCCTCCCAGGTTCAAGCAATTCTCCTGCCTCAGCCTCCTGAGTAGCTGGGATTACAGGTGCACGCCACCACACCCAGATAATTTTGTACTTTTAGTAGAAATGGAGTTTTACCATGTTGGCCACGCTGGTCTCAAACCCCGACCTCATGATGATCTACCTGCCTCTGCCTCCCAAAGTGCTGGGATTACAGACATGAGCCACTGTGCCCTGCCAACTTCTTTTCTTTATAACTTACCCAGCTTCAGGTATTCCTTTACAGAGATGCAAACAGACTAAGACACTATGTCAGGGAAAATAAATGTTTTTTCTCGAAACATCTAGATAGTCGAGGCTATTAGAAGGGTTTTTTTTTTTTAATTGCTGAAGGAACATTTCTGTTAGCCAGATTAGGAAGTTGACACACAGAATGCCCCCCGTGACCCAGCCCTTGCAAACTTTCATTTTATAAAACAAAGACAGCACTTCCAGATCAAAGAGCCCTGTTTATTTTTTATAATAAAGAAATTTCACTTTGTCATCTTATACTTAAAAATAAAGTTGCCCTGCAAACACAGTTCATTTGCAGACCAACACCTGGTGATCTCCTTTGTTTGAAATCCAAATACAAGGAACCCAAGTTCTGGTTCATTTCCTGTCTTAGTCGAGCAATGTCAGGGATTCTAAAGAGCTTCCGCGGGAGACCTGGGCTGTGCTTGTGCAGTTCCTTGGTGCTGAGCCTGCTGGGAGTTGGACTTCTAAGGGGATAGTGGACTCCTTAAGTCCACTGTCCTGCTGGGAGGACTGGTGCTACAAAGGCTTAAACCAAGAGGAGAGGAGAAGGAGCCTTGGATGGCAAGGATTTTCTCCCCAGCAAGTTTAAAAGTTCAAGTTGGGGCCAAGTGCGGTGGCTCACACCTGTGATCCCAGCACTTTGGGAGGCCGAGGTGGGTGGAGCACCTAAAGTCAGGAGTTCAATACCAGCCTGGCCAATATGGTGAAACCCCATCTCTACTAAACATACAAAATTAGCTGGGCATGGTGGCACCTACCTATAATCCCAGCTACTCAGCAGGCTGAGGCAGGAGAATCGCTTGAACCTGGGAGGTCGAGGTGGCAGTGAGCTGAGATCATGCCACTGCACTCCAGCCTGGGTGACAGAACAAGACTCCTTCTCAAAAGAAAAAATAATTAATTAATTAATTAAAAATTTTAAAAAAGAGTTCAAGAGTTGGTCTTTTTTTTTTTTTTTTTTTTTTTTTCTAAGGAAGCAGAAATTTGCTCCAGGAAAATCACATGGTTTTGGCATTTGGGTTTCTGGGTTTGGGCTCACTGGGGTCCATTTCAAGAGGCAGGATCTCCTTCACATTCTGAACAGCTTGATAAAGTGCTTGTTCTCAAAAACTTTCTGGTGCACTGGGATAATTTTTTTAATGATATTTATAAAGAAAGCATTTGATCATCTCAACCTTACTTTGAGCCAAACCAGGACATTCTTTTCTAAAAACTCTGCTTTTTAAAGAAAACAATTTGAAAATCACCAAGTGTTGTTACCCAGCTGAACTATGATTCCAGTTATCTAGAATTGTTTTTATAATAATAATAGTGACTACCACTAATGCAGCTATTACTGTGTGCCAGGCACTGGGCTAAATACTTTATGATAAAGGTGCTGCAATTATCCCTGCTTTCCAGTAAAGAAAGCTGAGATTCAGAGACGTTACGTGACTTATCCAAGGTCCTATGGCCAGTTAACAATAGACACAAAATCCAGTGCAGGCCAGGCTGACCCCAAAGCCCTTGCTTTTATCTGTAATGTTATATCTTTGGGATTAAAAAGAATCTTGTCACTAAACCTGAACCAAGAGTTTCTGGAGGGCAGGAACTGTGTCTTAAAACACTCATCATCCCCAGTGCTACAGCATCTAGTAACGGCACTCAAGAAACCCAGCAAGCCAGGGGCGCTGGCTCATGCCTGTAATCCCAGCACTTTGGGAGGCTGAGGCGGGAGGATTACTTGAAGTCAGGAGTTTGAGGCCAGCCTGGTCAACATGGTGAAATCCTATCTCTACTAAAAATACAAAAATTAGCCCGGCATGGTGGCAGAGGTTGCAGTAAATCGAGATCATGTCACTGTACTCCAGCCTGGGCAACAAAGCAATATTCTATTTCAAATAAAATAAAATAAAAAATAAACCCAGCAAGCAATGTTCTGACTCCATAAATACTATTAAATGGTATGGCGCTGACCTCTTTAAGTTTACTCTTTTTACTTGAATGAGCCACAGTGTTCTTTTTTCCCTAAAGGCCTGGCAGAAAGGGTAACACAAGAGAACCCATTTAATATTTTGGCTCTTGGAATGGAATAAACATAAAGAAATTGTCTTTTATCTGCCAGTGTACTGGGTTGAATACTGTTCCTCCAAATTCATGTCTACTGGAACCTCAGAATGTGATCTTATTTGGAAAGAAGGTTTCTGTACAGTTAAGATAAGGTTACAAACCTTAAGAGAAGGTTAGAACCCACCCTAATCCAGAATGACTTTATCTTAACTTGATTTGGGTGGGTCCCAATCCAGCGACCAGTGCCTTATAAGAAATTTAGACACAGACACACAGAGAAGGGTCAGGTGTGGTGACTCACACCTATAATCCCAGCACTTTGGGAGGACGAGGAGGGCAGATCACTTAAGGTCAGGAGTTCAAGACCAGCCTGGCCAGCGCATTAAAACCCCATCTCTACTAAAAATACCAAAATTAGCCAAGCATGGTGGCAGGCGCCTGTAATCCCAGCTACTCAGGAGGCTGAGGCATGAGAATTGCTTGAACCCGGGAGGCAGAGGTTGCAGTGAACCGATACTGCACACCACTGCACTCCTGCCTGGGAGATAGAGTAAGACTAGTCTCAAAAACAAACAAACAAAAACAGATGCATAGAGAGGAGAACACCAGGTAAAAACAGACACATAGGAGGATCCTTGAGCCACTCAGGATCTATATCCTGGCAGGGAAAAAAGGCAAGAAAGACACCAAGACGCACAGGTAGATCACCATTTGACAGCAGAGTCAGAGACGGGAATGATGCATCTACAAGCTACAGATGCCGGGAAGGCTGGCAACCAAAAGAAGCTGGGAGAAAGGCTGAGCAGCTCCTGAAGGACCAACCCTGCTGACACATTGACTTTTCAGACTGCTGATGTCCAGAACTGTGAGAGAATACGTTTCTGCTGCTTAAGCCACCCAGTTTGCGGTAGTTTAGTACAACGGCCCTAGGAAACTAACAAACAGGGTCCAGCTTAGGAGAAACAATAGTGTGAAGAAAGATGCCCTGATCTTTTCCATTCAGAGGCTACTCTAGATAGTCCATCAATTAGGGCTGCCTTGTGCAGGCCAGAAAGCACCTAGTACTCTTCCCACACAGATACAAACGCTGGTGACAACAGTCATAAGCAGAGGAGGTCCCAGGGAAATGGGCAGGACCACTCAGTTCAGCACCTGATGGTGTTATCGGAGCTGGCCTGTGTCCTCTACGTTTTGTGGGTTTCTTTTTGTCATCACTGCTGTGGAAGCAAAGGGACTCATGGATGTTCTTGAGCCACGGCAGCGCTCCTGCAGGACTCAGTGTCCAAGGCCAAGTAGCATGCTCAGGGTGCCACTTGGAAGAGGGTCATGGGCAGAGCACACTGCTGATGTGCTGGGGCCATGTCGGTCTTGTCACCAAGAGGAAGCCAGCTAGCCCTCCCTGGAAACCCACAACTACTTGGTCAAAAAACGGCCCAAAACATTCATCATGGGTGCATAAGCAGGGGCAGGGGCTGGGGTCAGGCTGAGCAAGATGAGAAGTCAGGCGGGAACGGGCAGGGCAGGCAGGGAGGTGCTGCTGCGGTGCAGAGCAGACCCTGGGGCGGCCAGAGAGCCGAGTTCTGAACTGAGAGAAGCAAGGAGAAGACAGGCCCCAAGGAGCCATCTCAGGAACAAGTGCCAGGACTTCCTCTCAGGAGGGAGAATTTCAAGGAAGCAGGTGAGTGTGGTGAGAGGAGGGGCCCCTCCCTTCCTGAGTCACATCCCAACACGGGTGACAGGTGGGGCTGTTGGTCATGCCTCTTAGGTCTGAGGAAGGGACGGAGACACTTTTAGCATCACGTCATCCTGGGGAAACATTGAGAGGGGGTCAGACTCAGCTGCATGAGAGTCTGATTGTCTTGCAGGCACTCCCTCCCTGAGCCCCCAGCCCCAACCCCACCTGGAGTGGCACCTGATGGCCCTGAATGACTGGCCCCCACGTCAGAGACCAAGGACGATACAGGTTATGCTGAAGAGAAGTAATTACTTAGAGGACTGGGGGCTGTTTGGGGACCAGACATTTGAGAACCAGACGGGGCCGGGGTTATGGGAGAGAGGGAAGGAGCCTCCAATTGAAGGCCACGCCCATGAGACTGATGCTGAGAGCACAGCCCGGTGGTCGCACCTTTGGGAGGTGAGGAGACACATGGAGGAGAGCAGAGGGGCCATTCCCTGAGCCAAACAGCCTGGGGACACTGAATGGGGTGGAAGCCACAAACCTGAAGCAAAGTCATGGGACATTCTGTTGGAGCCCATGTGTGCTTTTTGTGCTCACCGTGAGGCTGTTCAGTAAAAGACTGGTTCACTCTTCCCCTCTACCTTCAAGGGGATTGTGTAAACAAATGCAATGTCCCAATTCAGGCAGCCCCACCTGCCTCACGGGGCCCCTGTCTGGGTGGGCAGGGAGCTACGGGCTGGTGAATTCACGGCTGTCTCCAGACACTCTCCTGTATGTCTTTAGCAGCCTCCGCTGGGGGTGGCTGGGCTTTCAGAAGGGTCAGCTTACCTCCCATGCCTGGCACGCTGGGCCCACTCGGGTCATTTGGATGTGGAGTGGAAGGCGGATCATAGCCGATGACCAAGTCAATGGTAGCCTGGATAGAAATAATTTGTTGCAAATATTATCAGTGCAGGGCACCAGCTTGTTATAGACTCAATGCAAGTGACTTTAGCAGGAGCCAAAGTCTTGGAAGGGTAAGAGAGAGGGAATAGGAAAGCGAGACTAGAAAGGGGGAGGAGTCCCAGGTTCTACTGTTCCTGTCCTCCCGCTGAGATCCAAGGCCAGGTGGGGAAGGAGCTCCCTGTCACAGGTTGCCAAGTGTATCTTTGCTAAGGGGCCACCTCATCAATAAAGTTGTGACAAGCAGATGTGAACTTGTCATATATCTCCATCCTAGACTGGAGATGGCCTCCCATCACAGAATCACAATTACAGAGGCTCGCTGTAAATGATTAATTTATTTGTTTGCTCATTGCTTATTTCATTATTAATTGCTGAGATTTACTTTCATACTTCTCTTTAAAGAAGAACTTTAGGGCCGGGCACGGTGGCTCATGCCTGTAATCCTAGCACTTTGGGAGGCTGAAGCGGGTAGATCACCTGAGGTCAGGAGTTCGAGACCAGTCTGGCCAACATGGCAAAACCCTGTCTCTGCTAAAAATACAAAAATTAGCTGGGCATGGTGGCGGGTACCTGTAATCCCAGCTACTCAGAGGCTGAGGCAGGAGAACTGCTTGAACCCAAGGGGTGTCGAGGGGCGGAGGTTGCAGTGAGCTGAGATGGTGCCAGGAACGGTGGCTCACGCTTATAATCCCAGCACCTTAGGAGGCCAAGGTGGGTAGATCATGAGGTCAGGAGTTCGAGACCAGCCTGGCCAACACAGTGAAACCTCATCTCTAGAAAAAATACAAAAATTGGCTAGATGGGGTGGCAGGTGCCTGTAATCCCAGCTGCTCAAGAGCCTAAGGCAGGAGAATCGCTTGAACCCGGGAGGTGGAGGTTGCAGTGAGCAGAGATCACACCACTGCGCTCCAGCCTAGGTGACAGAGCTAGAAAAAAAAAAAAGTGGCTAACAGGCCGGGCGTGGTGGCTCATGCCTGTAATCCAAGCACTTTGGAGGCCAAAGTGGGTGGATCACCTGAGGTCGGGAGCTCAAGACCAGCCTGACCAACATGGTGAAATCCCGTCTTAAAAACACACACACATACACACACACACACACACACACACACACACACACACACAGGGATTAATTTCTTCCCCAATTTATCCATAAATTTGATATAATTCTAAATAAAATCCAAATATGGTTTAAAAAAAAAAAGTGGCTAACAAAACATGTATATAAAATTGTGATTCATAAAACAGGATTAAAAAAAGCAGAATTGAATCTGGCTAAAGAGGAAAAAATATGCAAACCATGAAGTTAAATATAATTGCCATTCGTGTTGCATAATCTGTGACCTCCAAAATGCCTAGAGCCAAACAAAAAGGGAAACTGAAAACGTGATGTAGCTTTCACCAACAAGGAGGAAACATACTAGTTCCTTACAAGAGATAAAGTTATTCCTACTTATAAGAGTGGAGATAAATTTCTCATGTGGAACATTATTTTAGGGCAGAGTTTGATATACAGTACTTTTTAATCTCTTGAGCCCACAAAATTTCAAAAAATTTGCTATTTTTTGAAATAAGGATGGCACGCACATACACACACGTGCACACACATGCAAGGTGACTAGATAAAATGTAGAACATCATAAAGGACATACTTACATTGAGAAATTATTTGTTGTTTATGTGAATTTTATTTTATTTTATTTTGAGACAGGGTCTCGCTTTGTCATCCAGGCTGGAGTGCAGTGCCACGATTTTGGCTCACTGCTGCAATCTTGGCTCACTGCAGCCTCCACCTCCTGGATTCCAGCAATTCTCCTGCTTCAGCCTCCTGGGTATCTGGGATTACAGGCATGCACCACCATGCCTGGCTAATTTTTATATATATATTTTTTTTAGTAGAGATGGGGTTTCACCATGTTGGCCAGGCTGGTCTCAAACTTCTGACCTCAGGTGATCTGCCTGCCTCAGCCTCCCAAAGTGTTGGGATTACAGGCACGAGCCACCATGCCCAGCCTGTTTATATGAATTTATTTATTTATTTATTTATTTATTTATTTATATTTTTGAGGCAGAGTCTTGCACTGTCACCCGGACTGGAGTGAAGTGGCTCGATCTTGGTTCACTGCAACCTCCACTTCCCGGGTTCAAGCAATTCTCCTGCTTCAGCCCCCCACGTAGCTGGGATTACAGGTGCCTGCCACCATGCCCAGTTAATTTTTTTTGTATTTTTAGTAGAGATGAGGTTTTACTATGTTGGCCAGGCTGGTCTCAAACTCCTGACCTCACGATCTGTCCACCTCGGCCTCCCAAAGTGCTGGGATTACAGGCATGAGCCACTGTGCCCAGCCTGTTTGTGTGAATTGAAATGCACATTCTATGCTTCCATTTGCCACTTTTCCTACATCTGGTACACACACACACACACACACACACAGTGCACTGCCCTATGTTTTTCCATTTGTCTGTTCATCATTTAAGACTCCCTCATAGACTGGTACACCTGTGACTTGGAACCACTGCTCTGGAAGACATTGAACAGGATAAGGAATATGCCCCCAGCCAGTTTCACAGCACACAAAGAATCGTAAGAGCAGCATCTCACAGCTGAATGCAGGGAGCACTGAAGGGCTTAGTTGCTAGACTTTATCTAAGAATCAAACTTTTCAAACCTAGAAGAACACATAGATGGCCATCCCCTGGATCTGTGGATTTCATGCTGTGCTCTAGTAACCTGGGGATTCCCAGAGGTGCTCCAGAGACCCCCAAAAGGATAAATTATAGGAGGCAGGGCTTGAGGCCCTTTACTTTCCTTACTCCATGGTATGGTTTTGATGTTTGTTACCTCCAAATCTCAATCTCATGTTGAAATGTGACCGCCAGTAGTGGATGTGGGCCCTAGTGGGAGGTGTTTGGGTCATAGGGGTGGATCCCTCACGAAGGGCTTGGTGCCATCCTTGCAGTAATGAATGAGTTATCACCCTATTAGTTACCACAAGGTCTGGTTATTAAAAGGGGTCTGGCTGCTTCCCCCTCTTCTCTCTTGCTCCCTTTCTCACCATATGTCATGTCTGCTTCCTTTCCACCTTCCCCCATGAGTAAAAGCTTCCTGAGGCCTCACCAGAAGCCAAGCAGATGTTGGTGCCGTGCTTGTACAGCCTGCAGGACTGACAGCGAAATAAACCTCTTTTATTTGTAAATTACCCAGCCTCAGGTATTCCTTTGAATTCCTGTTGAATTACAACAGTTCTGCTATTCTAGGAGTTTACATATCCTTTCTTCTGTACTTAAAAAAAAAGAAGGCAGAAAAATCACTGACTTATACCACCTTTCCTGAGCATCATTTCTCTCAGCTAGGTTTCGGGTAAACAGATGATAGTCAATATTCTGAATGTGTGTTTTGATTAGAATGCTGGTTTGTGGCAAACCTCTAAGTTTTAGAGATCAGACCAGCAAAATTGCCATTCTCTCACATGGCTGTTGAGAAGCCAAGCTTTGCCTACAGGATTCCATCTTTTAGCGTAAATTTTTCTCCCTTTGCCCAGGCTCCCAAGAAACACAAGTTGATTGGAAAATGAAGGGGTTGGAAGCTATGGGCCAAGCATGGTACCTTTATCAGTGCTTCTTATTAATTATATGAAATCTGGGACTTGTGACACTGAGTCAATTCTTTTTAAAAGCACATGTACTTAAGTAAGAGTATTCTGGTCCTGCATCAGACAATATCAAGATGTACTTACTGAGAGAGGCTGTGACCAGAAAACATCCAGCACCCAATGTAATAATAAAGATTAGGAGGCCAGGCGTGATGGCACATACCTGTAACCCAGCACTTTGGGAGGTTGAGGCAGGTGGATCACCTGAGGTCAGGAGTTTGAGACCAGCCTAACTAACATGGTGAAACTCCGTCTCTGTTAAAAATATAAAAATTAACTAAGCATGGTGGCATGTGCCTATAACCCCAGCAACTCTGGTTGCTGAGGCAGAAGAATCATTTGAACCCAGGAGGCAGAGGTTGCAGTGAGCCGATATCACACCACTGCACTCCAGCCTGGGTGATGGAATGAGACACCATCTCAAAAAAAAAAAAAAAGAGATTATGATATTGCCATCTTGATATTCCAAGGTAATATCATTCTTCCTTCTACAGAATGTTTCAAAGAGTATCTGATATACAGAATTATATCTAACCACAGAAATGTTAACACCCACATGGCTAAGCACAGAGCTACACCCAGAGGGGGTCACCCTTATGCTATAGAATTCTGTCATAGATAATCAAATCTATGTAATTTCCTAGTTCTGTGATTGAGAGAATAAAATAAGGTCCATATCATTTACAAACGGACACAGATTCTTACTTAAACACACACACTTGAGAAAGATCACCAGAAGAATCTCAAAACCAGATTTTTTGTGTGTGTAGTTAGCTAATTAGCACTTTATACCTTTTTTTCTTTACTTTTTTTTTCCCCTGATGTCACCAATTGGTTCTGACAATTTAGACCTTTTTCTTTCTTTCTTTCTTTCTTTTTTGAGATGGAATTTCACTCTTTTTTTTTTTT
>NW_016107553.1:962934-979982 GCF_001604975.1 Cebus imitator | reverse complement strand
GAGAGCAGTGGGGCCATCTCTACTCACTGCAGCCTCCACCTCCTGGGTACAAGTGATTCTCCTGCCTCAGGCTCCAGATTAGCTGGGATTACAAGCACCCACCACGCCCAGCTAATTTTTGTGTTTTTAGTAGAGACGGGGTTTCGCCATGTTGGCCAGGCTGGTGGTCTCAAACTCCTGACCTCAGGTGATCTGCCCACTTCAGCTTCCCAAAGTGCTGGGATTACAGGCATGAGCCACCACTCCCGGCCAGAAATTTCAACAGTCATGATTGAGACAGAGGGGCGAGAGGTAAAGACTGAATCGAGCGGCTGGATGCAGTGGCTCATGCCTGTAATCCCAGCACTTTGGGAGGCTGAGGTGGAAGGATTAATTGAGTCCAGGAGTTTGAGACCAGCCTGGAAAAGATGATGAGACCCCCATCTCTACAAACAATTAAAAAATTAATCAGGTGTGATGGTGCATGCCTGTAATTCCAGCTACATGGAAAAAGGTGGGAAGCTCACTTGAATCCTTCCATTTTTTTGAATCCTTCCATTTTTTTGAATCCTTCCATTTTTCTTTTTTTTTTTTTTTTTTTTTTTGATTTCTTTTTTTTTTTTTTCTTTTTTTTTCTTTGAGACGGAGTCTCGTTCTGTCACCCAAGCTTGAATGCTGTGGTATGATCTCGGCTCACTGCAACCTCTGCCTCCCAGGTTCAAGCAATTCTCCTGTCTCAGCCTCCTGAGTAGCTGGGATTAGAGGGCGCATGCCGCCACTCCTGGCTAATTTTTGTATTTTTAGTAGAGACAGGGTTTCACCATGTTGGCCACACTGGTCTCAAACTCCTGACCTCGTGATGTGCCTGCCTCGGTTTCCCAAAGTGCTGGGATTACAGGCGTGAGCCACCATGCCCGGCCCCCAGTTTATTGTTTTAAGAAAAAAATAGTAACAATAGATTGTGATTTTTGTAACATGTAGAGGTTAAATGTATGATAGCAACAGGAAAAACAAACAAAATGGGAGAAAATTCCCACCAATTCTCAGCATTGACTGGGAGAACTAATTTCTGTATTGACCAAAAAGGGCTGAAAATTTCACTCTAATCCCTCTGGAGGCAAAACATTTCTTTGCCATTGCCAACTACAGATTCTTTTTTTTTGAGATACAGTCTTGCTCTGTCACCCTGGCTAGAGTGCAGAGGCCCAGTCTTAACTTACCACAACCTCTGCCTCATGGGTTCAAGTGATTCTCCTGCCTCAGCCTCCCAAGTAGCTGGGATTACAGGCGTGTGCCACCACACCTGGCTAATTTTTTGTATTTTTAGTAGAGACAGGGTTTCACCATGTTGGCCAGGCTGGTCTCAAACTCCTTACCTCAAGTGATCCGCGTACCTCGGCCTCCCAAACTGCTATGATTACAGGCATGAGCCACTGCGCCTGTCCCCAACTACAAATTCTGCTTGTGATATTAGAAGGGATGAGAGTTCATCACAGTTGTTGAGCATCTTGTATGGTATTGTGTACAAAAAGTGCACTCTTCCGAGACACCATGTACAAAGGGCTCCTATCATTGGGTAAATTGGTTGAAACAGTACTATAGCAATTTCCTGGTCTTGTGCAATATATCCATTCATAGAAAGTGAAGGCACTTATTAATATTGCCAAGTCACTGAATCTATGTGGTTTGGTTACAGAGCCTGGCTTTAAAATCTAGTCCTATTTCTTTTTTGTTTTTTTTTGTTTGTTTGTTTGTTTGTTTTTTTGACACGGAGTTTCACTCATGTTACCCAGGCTGGAGTGCAATGGCGCGATCTCGGCTCACCGCAACCTCCGCCTCCTGGGTTCAGGCAATTCTCCTGCCTCAGCCTCCTGAGTAGCTGGGATTACGGGCACGCACCACCATGCCCAGCTAATTTTTTGTATTTTTAGTAGAGACGGGGTTTCACCATGTTGACCAGGATGGTCTTGATCTCTTGACCTCGTGATCCACCCGCCTCGGCCTCCCAAAGTGCTGGGATTACAGGCTTGAGCCACCGCGCCCGGCTGTTTTTTGTTTTTTTGAGACAGAGTCTTGCTCTGTCTCCCAGGCTGGAGTGCAGTGGCACGATCTCCGCTCACTGCAAACTCTGCCTCCTGAGTTTGAGCCATTCTCTGCCTCAGCCTCCCAAGTAGCTGGGATTATAGGCTGGCCACCACGCCTGGCCAGTTTTTATATTTTTAGTAGAGATGGGGTTTCACTATCTTGACCAGGCTGGTCTTGAACTCCTGACCTCATGATCCACCCTCCTTGGCCTCCCAAAGTGCTGGGATTATAGGCGTGAACCCCCTCGCCCGGCCAATCTAGTCCTATTTCTGAAGACTGAATTGGGGGGAATAATACAACTGCTAACATCTGTCACTTCAAAAATGATGCACCCACGTTGCCATTGGGGTCCCCGGAACACCTCTGAGAAACAACTTTTACCAATTGGATGTCTAAATGAGATGAAAGATGTAGAAACAAACTGCACTTCATTCCTTGCAATTCCATAATTCACAGACTAACCCTAGGGCTAAGAAAGCAACACGGCACACTTGAACATGTACTGATTTGCTTCTGCTAAAGTCAAAATGACCTGAGTCTCTGTCATCAATGAATAAATCTTAGAACAAACAGTGCAGCATGCTGGGACAATGCTGAAGTAGAAAGGGCGCCAGCCTGGGGTGGGACCAGCATTTCTCAACCTCAGCACTACTGACATTTTAAACCCGTTAATTTTTTTTTTTATGGGAGGCTCTACTGTTCAGCTAGATGCCATTTGTGATCATCAAAAACTTTGAGGCACATTGCCAATTATTCCCTGGAGGGCAAAACGGCCCCAAGTTGAAAACAACCCTTGTTCTATTCCTAACTCTATGTCCCAGCTTTCTTGAAGTACTTGGCTAAGTCATCCAACTCTTCATTATTTGCAAACAAGTGGATTGAAGGAAAAAATTTCTCAAATGCTTTCCAGCTCTAACCATCTGCTACTAAGCTTGTATATATGATGCTTTCTACATATGTCTACAGAAAACTATCTAATGTTAAATATTTCTGTTCTGGCCAGGTACAGTAGCTCACACCTGTCATTTCAGCACTTTGGGAAGCTGAGGTAGGAGGATCACTTGAGCCCAAGGAGTTCCAGACCAGCCTGGGCATACACAAAAAATTAAAAGTTAGCTGGGTATGGGGGCTCACATCAGTAGCCCCAGCCAGTTGGGAGGCTGAGTGGGTCGTGAATTTACCACTGCACTCCAGCCTGGCCGACAGAGCAGGACCCTGTCTCAAAAAAAAATTTCTCTTTTTTTATAAAGTCCTGCTCTCTAATTTAGGGGGAAGAAAAAATCTCCTAGAACATGTCCATGTTAGACCATCCAGAATGCTAGGCAGGGTTTCTACCTTTAAGGAGATTGTCTTAAAATGTCATGAATCAAACTAGAATTCACAGTGTCAGGAGAGAAGTTTAGGCCAATAACAGAAATGTGGGATGCAATTCGAGCTGGTAATACAACAGGGAATTGCGGGGCTTATGGTCAACCAGAAAGAACAGGTTTGCCTAAAACACAAAGCCTGTCTGCTGGCCTTTGATGGCCTTGAATGATTCTACCACCTCCATTCTGACCCAACCAATATCTGCTAGTTTCCCTTCTTCCTGAGAGGGTAGTAACAGATCACTGACAAGGAATGGAATAAAATACCAGAAACCAATTATAAAGCCTAACCTCAATTCCTTCTTTTAGAAACCTTTAGTTCCATATCCTAATTGGAAAGAAAAATTGACTTTCTCCTAAAAGTCTGATGCTTTTATAGGGGGGACACATAAAAGAAAACTAGAATTTCTTTTTTTTTTTTTTTTTTTTTTCTGAAGTAAGAATAGTGTGTTTAGATGAAGGCCTGGGAAGACTTTAATCCCAAAGATATTTTTGTTTTTTTTGTTTTTGAGACAGAGTCTCATCCTGTCACCCAGGCTGGGGTGCAGTGGTGTGACTCGGCTCACTGCAACCTCCGCCTCTTGGATTCCTGCGATTCTCCAGCCTCAGCCTCTCGAGGAGCTGGATTTACAGGCACCTGCCACTGTGCCTGGCTAATTTTTTTGTCTCTTTAGTAGATATGGGATTTCACCATCTTGGCCAGGCTGGTCTTGAACTCCTGACCTTGTGATCCACCCGCCTTAGCCTCCCAAAGTGCTGGAATTACAGGTGTAAGCCACTGCACTGGGCCAAATCCCAAAGATATTTTTACAACTAGGTTGAGTTCAGGAAAAATTCAAATAGAACTTCTAGAAGTTTTCATTGTGAATTGAAGAAAATATGCCCATGAGTAAGTCTGAGCTCTGCATTGACTCCCAGAGCACTCCTGGCCTGGCCTATTTTCTATGACGTTGCCTGGATACTAAATACTGGAAAAACTGGCAAAAACTGGGAAATGATGACTTGGCCTCTTACACAGGGGATAAGAACAGTGTGGTCTGACCATAAGCCAATTTCCTTTAAAGGAGGTGACACTGAACCAAGAGCCTTTTTTCCTTTATGTTACTAATGCTATAAAAATCCTAGAATATTATAGTGTGACACTGATGGGGAAGCTTTGCTCTATATTTTCATGGAAAAGTAAGTCTCCCTATGAACTCCACCCAACACTGAAACAGAAGAACTACCGTCTCAAAAAGAAATTTTATAGTCAAAGAATCTCAGTGTCCTCTGGCCTCCGGCTTTCCTTGTGGAATTAATAAGCTGCAGATGTCTTCAAAGTGAAGAAAAACCAGTCATGCTCCTTTGTCTTTCAGCCCACGAATGTCATAGAGTTTGGAACCGAGTCTCTATGTGACATCAAATATAAGCAATGGGAGTAACTACCTAAAATGAGATGTTATGATTGGGGGAATAAAGGAGTTGAATTGTAAACCAGTCAGCTTAGTCTTGCAAGTGTTGGTTAAGAGCTGCTTAAACCGGTTTTTTTTCTTCTTAAAATAGACAGAGTATAGTCTGTTTACAAAAGCAAAATGGAAAATGTTCTCCCCTTTAGCATGGGCGCAGATGTGAAGGGCCGCATGCTTCTGGAGTGAGTAAGGGCTTTGCCGACTGACTCCTAATCAGGGGAACTGACGTATACCAAGTTGTTCCTCTCTGTGGCAGGGACACAGCCCACATGATTTCTGGAGGAGAAGTAACTTGGAAATTCCTTCATGAAGGAAGGAAAAAATGTGTTGGAGGCTGAGAAATAAATCACATGTTCTACTGTTTCTGCCTCTAGAGATCGCGGCACCATCTCAACTTCCTGACCTCTGAACTGGGACAGCAATCCCCAACTGGAATGGGGACAAAAATGATTCCAAACTGTTCCCAGGTCCCCTGCAGGAAACCTAAAAAGCCTGTGACCTCCCCACCCTTGAAGCAGTGGGCTCTCAGCTGGTCGTACCTTGCCACTTTGGCAGGCCTATGGCCCTGGGGTTCTAAGGCTAGGCCCGGGCTCCCCTTCCCCACACTTCTCCCTCTCCTAGGCCAGGATCCATCAAGCTCCTGCCCTGGTCCCAAGCCAAAAGGCAGAAGAACCAAGCATGCCTCTTGTGAACCAGACTGGTAGGAGAGGCCGTGTCAGCTGACAAAGAGTTTCTGCTTGGCCAAACTTGAGTGGTGCCTTTTCCTAGGCCTGTGCATGCTTCCTCATGAAATCCAGTGGTAGCAAAGAATCCTACTCAGTTTAGCAAACAACCCCCATCCTTGAGATCTGATCACCCTCCATATCTGATCGGGTTTCTCATTCTCTGCCATCCCCCAGGGGATGTCCTCAGCAAGAATCCTGTTAGGTGGGGTTAGCCAGAATCTCCCTGACCCTGTCATTGCCTCTGAGGAATTTTCCATCCACTGACCTTGGCTCTCAATTCCTACTTGCCCGTGCTGTATCTGAGTTGTACCCATCTCTCTTCCCTCCCAAGAGTCTCCGTTGACCTAACTCGGGGGGGTCCCTTGATCTAATTCAGTCCTGAATGAAGCCTTCCTGCCCATGCTGTACCAGGCATCACTGAGTAAGTAATTCTTTCTGAACACAGCCGTGGCAGCAGCTCATATCACAGGAAGCCCTTGCTAAGGTAAAATCCCCGAAAGGGCTGCGTCTCCTCTCAGTTCACCCGGCGCTTGCCCTTGCCCGCCCACCCTCACTCGGCCTCCGCATCGTCTCCCAAAACATTTCTCAGAATATGCTTCCCCAGACATCTCTCACAAGGGTGTTTGCAGATTCCTAGGACCCTGAGTCCGACTTTTTCCTTTAACTAATTCTTATACCCAGGAAGTCCCAGAGACAATGGTGTAGACGAGTGACTCCCAATGGCTGTTGGAGGAAAGTGGGGGAGGTGGAGGGCTGGCAGGGAGGGAAGGCAGCAGGCAACTCGGGATCTGGGGAGAGGGGGACATGAGTGGTTTTAAAAACATTCAGCATGGGAATCCAGGCTACATTTGAGAAACAGGCATCGAAATCCAATTATTTAATCGAACAAACTGAAGCAGGCAAAACTTCAGGAAAACCTCCTGCAGGCCTAGTGACCTGCGCTCTCCCCGGGAACTTCCGCTCCTGACGCCAGGCCAGGATTTCCAGAGAACCTTGCGGCTCTTCCCGTTCATTGAAAGGGGATGTGGCTTTTGAAAAGGTAGAAACCCGGGTCCTCAACCGCAATTCCCAAACCTGCCGACCCAAGTCTCGCCTCTACTTTTTGCTCATTCCATGCCCTGGTTTTGGAATCAATGATATCGCCTGAAGGCTGTGGCCGGGTCTGCACGATTCGTGGCCAGCTTCTACTGCGCTCTTTTTCCCCAGCCCCTCCCATCTCTGCCACTCTGGCCACAGCGGTATCACTGTAACATCCGCAAAGGGCTGAGTGGAAGCCCAGGTCTCCTCACCAAAGCCCTCCTGGTCAGTGAGGCATTGAGGCCAGAGTCTGTGGCTGCGAAGAGCAGGCTGACTTCTCTGGCATGGAGGAGATGCTGAATATTATTTCTTGAATAAATGATGGTCACCTGCTATTTTGTTATTATCACCTGACCAATTCTGTGCCTGCCTGCTCTGATGGTTCAGTGCAGTTACGATGCTTTGTCTCTAGCTAATTCCTTCAACCATTAGAATCAAAGTAGTAGTTTTTTCTTTTTTTTTTTTTTTTTTTTTTTTTTTTTTTTTTTTTTTTTTTTTTTTTTTTTTTTTTGTGAGACAGAGTTTCGCTCTTGTTACCCAGGCTGGAGTGCAATGGCGCAATCTCGGCTCACCGCAACCTCCGCCTCCTGGGTTCAGGCAATTCTCCTGCCTCAGCCTCCTGAGTAGCTGGGACTACAGGCACGCGCCACCATGCCCAGCTAATTTTTTTGTAGTTTTAGTAGAGACGGGGTTTCACCATGTTGACCAGGATGGTCTCGATCTCTTGACCTTGTGATCCACCCGCCTCGGCCTCCCAAAGTGCTGGGATTACAGGCTTGAGCCACCGCGCCCGGCTAAAGTAGTAGTTTTTTCACCCATCCATCCATCCATCCATTTATTCACTCATTCATGCACTTGAACCTTATAAGATAAGGAGGAACAGCTTTGCCTAATGACTAGGAATGTGGAGGCAGGCAGACCTGACTAATTCAGACTCAGGCTGTGTACAGGTTAACTTCCTGGAGCTTCAGTTTCCTCATCTGTAAAATGGGGATAATGACAGCTCCTACTTAATGGTATTGTTGCAGGGATTAAAAGGATATGGCAAGTGCTTAACAGTCACCTTGCATTATTATTTTAGACACTATGCTAGAAAAAGGGATGTATAAAAAGCATATGAAAACAGGGCTTCTGGCTAGTATTTGGCAGTAAAAGCTGGTCTGAATCAGCAGGGGACTGGGCAGGGCATGTGGGCATGACTGAATAGATAAGAACCCTTTGTAACTACCCACATCCAGTTCTATGTAATCACTGTACAAAGTTCTTGAAAGGCTGGGCGCGGTGGCTCATGCCTGTAATCCCAGCACTTTGGGAGGCCAAGGCGGGTGGATCACGAAGTCAGGAAATCGAGGCCATCCTGGCCAACATGGTGAAAATCGTCTCTACTAAAATACAAAAAATTAGCCAGATGTGGTAGCACGTGTCTGTAGTCCCAGCTACTTGGGAGGCTGAGGCAGAGGAATCGCTTGAACCCGGGAGGTGGAGGTTGCAGTGAGCCAAGATCACGCCATTGCACTCCAGCCTAGGCAACAAGAGCGAAACTCTGTCTCAAAAAAAAAAAAAAGTTATTGAAACCAGTTCTTTATCTTGCCTACATCAAAGAGCCTTTCCCCACCCTCGATACTACATATACCACAAATTCTTTTGGGAAACAATTTTTCTTTTCAGAGTTAGACCAGAGATGAGTGTCAGCTGCCGCTGAACTCTCATAAAATCCAATTTGGTGGAATCTGAATGAAGTTTGTAAACTTCATTATAAAAGATTCTCCTGAACAAACTACCCTATCTAAACCAGCACCCACTCAGCCCTCACCCTGCTGTTTTCTCTCCTTTACCCTGCTTTATTTTCTTTGTATCACTTATCACCATTTGTTATGTCATATGTGTATTTATTGATTATCTGTTTCCTCTACTCAACTGTTAGCTCCATCAAAGGTATGGAGTACCCCCAGTGTCTAGAGCTGTGTCTGACACATAGTTGGCATTAGTAAATATTTGCAGCATGAATAAATTAGCTGATACATCATTGAAGATAGTCCAATGACCTTGCAAATTATTTACAGGTTGTAAATCTGCCTCTCCGAAGAGATCACGTGCTAAAGAGCCATCAGAAGATAATTACAGCTCTTGCTTTTATGAGATGCCTTTCCCTTTCAGCCTCTCTGGGTATCTTCCTCCAGGGCTATGGCCCATTCTTCTTTAATCATTCTTATTCTTATTTAAAGATCTTAACAGATAACAGCAGGATTGCAGCAGCTACTTAATCTGCCTTCCCAAAAAGTGCAGGTCAGCCTCTCTGCGTACAGAGACAGCCAGCCCAAACCAGTTCAGTTCTTTTCAGTGCTGCTGCTCTAACACAGAACTAGAAGAAATCAGAACTGAGAATTCTGCTCCACAGTAACAGCTGCTTCTGGATTAGATTTTCCAACAGCCTGAGAAGCTGCTCCAGTGAGAAAGTCCTGCTTCAGCCCATGGGCTATCTAATACTTCCTCAGCAACCAACCCCAGAACAAGAAGACCACCTTCTCCCTCTGCCTCATTTACATGGGGCAAGGTCAGAAGTGCGTCTTCTAACTAGGAGAAAGAAAAGGATTAAAAGCTTAAAGACAAGGTATTGCATATAGTAGGATATGAAAAACTTCTTATAAGCAATACCACACTGCCCTACCAAGTTAATTTCATTCCAAACCACAGTTTTTCTGTTTTCTCTAATTTAAAACAAGCTTTGGTCTGCTGGGTGCAGTGGCTCACGCCTGTAATCCCAGCACTCTGGGAGGCCAAGGTGGGTGGATCATTTGAGGTCAGTAGTTTGAGACCAGCCTGGCCAACATGATGAAACCCTGCCTCTACTAAAAACACAAAAATTAGCCGGGCATGGTGGAGGGCACCTGTAGTTGCAGCTACCTGGGAGGCTGAGGCAGGAGCATTGCTTGAACCCAGGAGACGAAGGTTGCAGTGAGCGCCATTGCACTCCAGCCTGGGCGACAGAGCGAGACTATCTCAAACACACACACACACACACACACACACACACACACACACACACGCTTTGCCCAGGGAGTCCCTCCCTCCCTCCCTCCCTCTCTCTCTCTCTTTCTTTCTTTCAACACAGAGTCTCCCTCTGTCACCCAGGCTGGAGTGTAATGGCTCAATTTTGGCTCACTGCAAACTTCCCCTCTTGGGTACAAGCGATTCTCCTGCCTCAGCCACCAGGGTAGCTGGGATTACAGGCGCCTGCCATGACACCCGACTAATTTTTGTATTTTTAGTAGAGATGGGGTTTCACTTTGTTGGCCAGGCTGGTCTCGAACTCCTGACCTCAAATGATCCATCTGACTCGGCCTCCCAAAGTACTGGGATTACAGGCTTGAGCCACAGTGCCTGGTGGGGAGTTAGTACAATTCACAATATAAGCTAGGTCTTTTCCTTTTTCTAATTCTATAGCCCCCAGAACCACCTCTCACTTTCAAGTTTTAGCACCCTGGCCCTCAGACCCATACACACACACACACACACACACACACACACACACACCCCTTTGGAAGGTCTGGGCTCTGTGTAAGAGGATTTTAAGGTACCTAGATAAAATCCATGTGCTTCCACTTAAAGAGCTGAGTGACCCTACACAATTTAATGAACCTCTTTCAGCCACATTTTTCTCATTTGTGAGTTGAAGATGACTGTCTGACTCATAATTGTTATAAAGATTAAATGCAATTATATGTGAAATAGTTTTAGCATAGTCCCTGACACAAAGTAAGAAAAAAAATTAGCTATTTTGTTGTTCGTCGGGAAACTGAAGTAATTTCCCCTCTTAATTATATCACATTTGCCCTATAGCTACTATTTATTGAGGAAGTATCACAGTCCCCATTATAAAGATGAAGAAACTTGCCAAGAGTCACCCATCCAACAAGAAGCAAAACTGAAATTCTAACTAATCTCATGATCGCACAGCTGGCCACATGCCCACACATCTTTTGCAAGAATTGGAATACATTTCCTTCTAGGTATATTGTTAGGCTTTTTGTTATCTTCTTACGACACAGCAAAACAGATCCCTTGCTGGGGATTTCTATTCAGAAACTGTTTCTAACTTTGTTCTGCATGTGTGTGGGAGTATATGCAATGGTGGTTTTGCATGCACAAGGACATATATTCGGAGGGCAGAGAGAATACTAGAAATGCAAATTCTTAGAGAGATAATTATGGTCACTTTATTTCAGATATTGTAATTTTCATCTCTAGCCATTCAAGTTAACTTTTTAAATTATCTTTCATGTCTCTACTAACATGCTCAAGAAATCCTCCACCTTCTATAGAATAGAATCTATAGAATTCTAATACTCAGCAGGGCATGGTGACTCATGCCTATGATCCCAGCACTTTGGGAAGCTGAGGCAGGCAGATCACATGAGGCCAGGAGTTCGAGACCAGCCTGGCCAACATGGTGAAACTCTGTCTCTACTAAAAATACATAAATTAGCTGGGCATGGTGGCACATGCCTGTAATCCCAGCTGGTCCAGAGGCTGAGGTAGGAGAATCACTTGAACCTAGAGGTGAAGGTTGTAGTAAGCTGAGATCATGCCACTGCACTCTAGCCTGGTCAAAAGAGTGAGACCCTGTCTCACAAAAAAACACACAAATAATTTTTTAAAAAAGAACCATAATACTTGTTTCACTGTCCATGTCTCCTAATGATCGTGTGCCATTTCTGGGTCAGTTTCTACTGACTGTTTTCTCTCTACAATATGGAGGCCAAATACTTCCCTATGAATTACAAGGTGTTTTCCTTTGTTGGTATGAACATAAGCTCTTCTCAGCCCTGCCTCAGGTAGTTTCCTCACTCAGTACTCAGCTGAAGATTCAAGGGAACTTTCTACAAGTCTCTGAAGTGCTCTCTCTATCTCTCCTCTCTTCTCTAGTCTTCTCTCTCCCTCTCTCTCTCTGTGAGTGTGAGTGTGTGTGTGTGTGTGTGTGTGTGTGTGTGTGTGTGAGTGTGTGTGTCTCCTCTTGGACCACCAGTAACCTTGGCATCTCTAGACTCCCACCTGCATCTCTCTAACTCTGGGATACAACAAGGATCTGCCTGGGTTCCCTTTCCTTGCATTGCAGCCTGGAAACAAATCCCTTAGGCATTAAGCTGGGCACTCACAGGGCTCACCTCATTGATCTCCCGTCTCTTAGAGATCACTGTCCTGTGCCAGCAAAGTCCAACATCTGAAAACGACTGTTGCATGTATTTTGTTTTAGTTGTGTCAGGCGGAGTGTAAATCTGGTCCCCTAACATAACGAAACTTCCAAACTATAGTCAATTTAACGATGAGAATTTTGAGGCCTGGAAAGGGTAAGTAACTTGCCACACACTAGTAGAGCTGGGTCTCTAATCAGCTTCCGCCTGACTCCAGAATCCCAGCTTTCAACTACCATGCTCTGCTACCTTCCTGTGAGCTCTGTCTTGAGTTCCACATCTCTCTACAAAGGGACATGAGCTTTGTGGGAGGGGTTTGTTTCTCCTGTGTTCTGACCCCTTTGTATCCTGACCCCTTTGCAGCTTAAACCCAAGTTGGAACTAGAGAGCTGTTCCAGAGAGCCAAGGTGGAAAGATCCCATATCGATGGCCCATTACCAGTGAGCTGACATGACAGCTGCAAGGTGCTTCGTAAATGGTCAATGTCATCCATGTAGGAGCATCATAAACTCACTTGTTCACTCATTCATCCAACAAACATTTATTTAGAGCCTACTGTATGCCAGGCGCTGTGCTAAGTGCTGGTGTCACGGCGTTGAACAAGAGTGACATGAAGCTTACTATCCAGTAGATAGAGAACAAATGAATAAGTAAATAGATAAGAACGTTTCAGATGGTGGAGAATACTGAGTTACATATAGCAGGTGTGTGGACCAGCACATACCCTGAGTACTTGTCTAAAACACAATTCTAACATCTATATGCTCACGTAGACTCCTTTCCTATTCTTATGCTCCTACGAGCTCCCTAATAAGAAGGGCTTTGAAGGAAATAAAACAGGGTCATAAGATGGAGAGTGACAGGGAGGGGCTGCTCTAGGTTGGATGATCAGAGATGGTGAGGCCCAGTGACAAGATTTTACATCTATTGCAGTTTGAGGGAAGGAGCATTCCACGTAAAGGGAGAAGCGAATGCAAAAGCTCTACGCGGTACCTCTTTTTTCTCCTGGGCATGTGTGTGCACACATGCACACACATACACACACACAATCTGAAAACTTGTCAGTATCTTTCATTTTTACATGTACAGGTTCTTGAGGATGGCACTTTTAGAAACTCAAGGGGAGGGCCAGGATGACAACAGATTGGGGTCCCAGCCTTAGCCCCTCTGAGGCTCAAATCTACTCTATTTCTCGAGGTCACTGCAAAGAGTAAATGAGATGCAATATAGTCTCTTCATATATCTTGTCCATTGCTGAATATCGTCATAAGTGACTTACTATTCAATAGTATAAAAATGCTTAAAATTTTTACCCAGGGTGGAGCTTAGGAAAGGTAGCAATACACTGATACTGAGAATTTAAAATGTTTTTTTTTCCCCATAATTAGGAAGAAAAACCACTTCTATTTCAGCAGAGATAACTGATCATTCTACCAACATTTGTTTCCCATAGGTATTCAGAGACTTTTGGTATAACATAAAAGTCAAGTATATAGGCCTGGATAAAAGTGAGCTGACTCTGACACACACCTGCCGTGTGACCTTGAGCAGGTTACTCAACCTCTCTGAGGAAAAGTAGGACCCATCATGTGGGGTATGGTGTGAGGATCAAGTGGGGTAATGAATGCAAAGGGCTGGGTACCCTTGGCACATGCTAAGTCCTCACGAAGCGATAGTCATTGGCTGTCTGCAAAGGGAACTTTCATTCTTTAGCCTCTGGGAAAATCTTTCCCCTCTGACATTTCCTCTAAAAATAACATTTCATGTTCCTCCTGTGACCAAGAGGCTCCTCCTTTCTCACCCTCATTCCTTCTGAGTGGCTGGTTGGATGACTGTAAAGTGAGGAAGAAGAGAGTTCACACTGAAAAGGCCCACCCACTCCCAGTGCCTGAGGGTTGTGGGGGGTGTTACCGCCCGCAGGCGCTGAAGCCTGGGACTGCGTGGGTCTAGCCGGCGCGGATGTGGGCACGGTGCACAGCTGACCCAGGCAGCTGGGAACTGTTTGCTAACAGGCCGGGGAGCAGCAGATGCAAAGTGAGGGCTCTTGTTTGCACAGGCCATCTCCATGGCAACAGGAAAGTCAATAGGCAGGACATTCCCTAGAAAACCCTTCTGGCCCCACCCTGCGCTTCAGGTGAGGGAAGCGGTCCCACACTGAGCAATAAGCAGATCCTCAAAGGCCAGAACTTTAGTAGAAAAAGCCAGAAAGAGCCCGGCGCGGTGGTGCGTGCCTATAGTCCCAGCTACTAGGGAGACTGAGGCTGGAGGATCGCTTGAGCCCAGAAGTTCCGGGCTGTAGTGCGCTATGCTGATCGGGTGTCGGCACTAAGTTCGGCACCAATATGGTGACCTCCCGGGAGCGAGGGACCACCGGGTTGCCTAAGGAGGAGTGAACTGGCCCAGGTTGGAAACGCAGCAGGTCAAAATTCCCGTGCTGATCTGTAGTGGGATCGTGCCTGTGAATAGACCCTGTCTCTTAAAAAAAAAAAAAAAAATCTGGGCCCAAAATACACAAATATTTTGAACAAACATACAGCTTACTCCCAGACTGTTTTTTAAAAAAAAAAAGTTTGTTTCTGAAATGTACAGGTAATTTGACCAAGGTGTGTGTATTGGTTAGTTGGTGGAAACTAAACCAATGATCATGATTCCCAGCTGAGGATGGGGAGGCACACTGCTTAGCAGAAGAGCAGAGGCAATGGAGGGGCAGGAAATCATGCCTTGTTCATTACAGAGCTGACGCAGGGTCGGCCTTCCACTGCAAAACAGTAAACTATGCAGTGGAATCTGCAGGACAGAGAGATAATGTTCTAATTATTAATACAAAAAAAAAAAAAAAGAACCACCTCCTCCAATGACCTGGCCATAGGGCCTAAAATTCCCATCTTGTTCCCATCCTTACTCCCATCCTTACTCCCATCCTTCAAGTAAGTCACTGATGGCCTTCAGTTCAAAAGTCAATGCTACCGGGAAATTAACTATTAGCAGCTGTTATACCAACACTCGATTAATTTCTCAGAAAGCACCTTGAAGCAGGGCTTTGAAGGACTGAGCCACAGGACAGGTAAGTTTTGTACAGGAAAAAAATTGACAGAGTGTGCAGGATGTGGCTCAGAGGGCAGGCCTCAGCAGGTACCACAGTGGGAGCCAGGAATCTTAAAGACACTGGGCGCCCAGCAAAAGTCAGGGGGATGGAAGATGGGAGGAGGGAAAGATTGAAAAAGTAATCAAGACCAGCTTCATAACTGGCCTAGAATTTACCTCTGTTATGCCTAAAAATTCTGGTCATCATAATATCAGAGTAACCCTGTGCTCATTTGGTCTTTTTTTTTTTTTTCCTCTGTCATCAGGGCTGGAGTGCAGTGGTGTGATCTCAGTTCACTGCAATCTCTGCCTCCCAGGTTCCAGCGATTCTTGTGCCTTGGCCTCCCAAGTAGCTGGGATTACGGGTGTGCACCACCACACCCAGCTAATTTTTGTATTTTAGTAGAGACAGGGTTTTGCCATGATGACCAGGCCGGTCTTGAACTCAAGTGATTCGCTTGCCTCGGCCTCCCAAAGTGCTGGCATTACCGGCATAAACCAGCACACCTGGCCTCATTTGGTCTTTATACTCAGCAGGCATCAACACCAAGTATAACATAGCTCAGCGTGACTCATGGAGCCCCTGAACCTTAGAAGGACCCTCTTAGAACAGGACACATCGTATTTTCTTTATTTAGAATTATGCCTGTCATAGGTTCACAAAAATATGAAAATGTCCAGGTTCAGATGGACTGCACATGAACTCTATCTCTAGAAATGCACACAAATACCTGAAATGAGTGTTAGGGAGAGCCTTAGGGTGGGGGCTTGTCCTTTCCCATCACTGCTGTCCTCTGAGGGCTGCACTGTGTTTTCAATCTGTTTACAATAAATATATAATGGTCTCCCAGTATTGTTTTCCTGCTTCCTAACTGGTTCCTGCCTCCAGTCTCTACACAAAAAGCCCAAGTGATCCTTTTAAAACATGTCAGATCATAAGCAAAACTTTTAACAGATTCCTATTCCACTTAGGATGAAATCCAAAGCCCATGCCTCAGCCCGCAAAGCTGCACACATTGTGGTCTCTCTGACCTCACCAACTTCCCACAGTCCCACTGCTCCCTGTGCCCCAACCTGACTGACCTCCTCACATTCTACAGCACCCCAAGTGCACTCCTGCCTCAGGACCTTTGCACATGCTCTTCCCTGCCTGGGATATTCCTTCTCTCTACTCCCCAACCCCCCAGAGAACTGCATGGTTCAGTTCTTCATTATATTAGGTTGGTGAAAAACCACAATTACTTTTGCAATTATATTTACGTCTCTGCTCACTTGTCACCTTATCACCACCTCACATAAAACTGGATCTCCCTTCCTTGCTACCCTTGACTACTTTCCCTTTTCCTCTGATTTTCTTTTCTTTTTGAGATAGAGTCATGCTCTGTTTCCCAGGCTGGAGCGCAGTCATGAGATCTCAGCTCACCACAACCTCCACCACCTAGGTTCAAGCTATTCTCCTGCCTCAGCCTCCTGAGTAGCTGGGACTACAGGCAAGCACCACCATGCCCAGCTTATTTTTGTATTTTTAGTAGAGACAGGGTTTCATTATGTTGGCCAGACTGGTCTCGAACTCCTGACCTCATGATCCACCTGCCTCAGTCTCCCAGAGTGCTGGGATTACAGGCGCAAGTCACCATGCCCCACCCTGATTTACTATTCTTCATGGGATACAACGGTTTCTTCTTTAGTCACATCACTTCATGGTACCTGACACATTATATACATATTTTTTAGTGTATTTGTTTATTTTATGACTTTCTCAAAGTATTGAAACCTTCAAGAAAGCAAGGACTTTAAACCATAGATGAGAGTTTTGAGGCCAGCCCATTGCCACGCTAAAATAAATAAGGCACAAAATGAGGAAGGCCTCAACCAGGCTGGTGGCTGTGGGCCTGGGGAAGAAACACATACACAAGCAGCGACCATGGAAAGGAAGAAAACATAAGATCTGGCGACAGACTGGATAAGACATAAGAAGGGGCCAGGCATGGTGGCTCACGCCTGTAATCCCAACAGTATGGGAGGCCAAGGCAGGAGGTTACCTGAGGTCAGGAGTTCGAGACCAGCCTGGCCAGCCAACGTGGTAAAACC
>NW_016107553.1:959683-961583 GCF_001604975.1 Cebus imitator | reverse complement strand
GAACCTGGGAGGTGGAGGTTGCAGTGAGCCAAGATTGTGCCACTGCACTCTAGCCTGGGCAACAGAGCGAGACTCCATCTCAAAAAAAAAAAAAAAACCAAAAAACAGCATTAGTCTCTTGTGAACTTGGTTAGCTTGAATTGGTAACATAAGACTGGGTCTAAGTCTATAAGGCCAAAGTCCAGATCCTGGCCTAGGGTGAATTTATTAATACTAAGGTCATTCTGTCCCACAGGGACCTGTTTGGGAAGTCCCCCACCTTTACCCGGAGGACAATCCTTGGTGTCATCACAGGTACCACCGTGACCCTTCCCCTTGTGAAAAGAAAGAGCCAGTAGGTCCAGGAGTCTGGTTTAGGTCTGTTGGGATTAAAAGGCGAAGGAGACATTGAGATGGAAATGGGGCTGGAAGTAAAACTTGAATGAGATGTGCATGGGCCACAGAAGAAGAAGCTATTTGGGTTGCTACAGTTCAGATAAACTACCAGAGGTAGGAAATGTCGTTAAAGAAGTTGCAGGCATGTGAACAGGCTTCACTCTGAGCAAGTTTGATAGACTAGGGGTGGCTCGGTGTTTGCAGCCTTTCGGGAAAAAGTGCTGAGATGGATAAGCCACGTCTGCTATTGGCTCAGAAAGGAGGGGAGCATGGAATTAAAGCACATTTATATTGGAAGTATTCTATATAATACATTATTAAAGATGTGTCTCTTCAACAAAATAAACAACAGTGAGAAGGTAATACATAAAATGATAAAAACGGTTGAAAACAACTTACTTATTTTGTCCAATTGTCTCAAAATCTTTCACAATAATCCCAAGGGAAGATGAAAAGTCCAACGGAATACCCCTCAAGTCAAACTCCAAAATCTGTTCACAGAAAGGTTTTGAAAAGAAAAACAAAAGGCTGTTAAAGGAGCAGAGATTACTAAGATGCACCAATGCTACATGGTGGGTCGTTATTCTCACCAAGGACAATCGTTTGAAGTTAGGCAGAAATGATTAAATTCTAAACCTGAAGGCAGCCGAGGGGGCGGGAAAGAAACCAGACATCCACTTAGAGGACCTGTGGACAGCTCCTGGCTTCCTGTTTCCTAGGCTCTGTGGCTTCAGCCAGGTCACCACACCCCTGCCTCACGCTCAGAGAACTGGACTCAACGCCTACCACAACTGCTGCAAGAATGACATGTAGGGTCTATGTGAAAACATCTTCTCCAATGGCAGGTTTTAAATTATCTGCTCTTCTTAATCATGCTACTATCAAACAAAGAAGATGAATGATCTAAGCAAACATTTTCTAAAATGCCTCTCCTTTTAAGTTCCACCACGGTCGGTCAATGCTGTCATATACCGACCTTTCTGAGTCTCTCATTTTAATGCAGTAAGTTGCTTTCTAATGACAAATGTAAAAAATAAATAAATAAATAAAGCATCACTGATGCCTTTGATTAATTAGGTAATAAATGAATTAAATACTTTAAATGATAACTTGATCCTTCTTGTAGTGGGCTTGGAATGGAAGGACAACTTGTTTCAGAACTTCTAAAAAAAATTTTTCAGAACTTAAAAAAGTTCTCAGTCTCCTCAGTAGCTGGGATTATGGGTACACACCACCATGCCCAGCCAATTTTTGCACTTTTAGTAGAAATGAGGTTTCGCCATGTTGGCCAGGCTGGTCTCGAGCTCCCAACCTCAAGTAATCTGTCCGTGTTGGCCTCCCAAAATGCTGGGATTACAGGTGTGAGCCACAGCCCCTGGCCTCAAAGCTTCTATTAGAACATACCCAGGATGAGAATGGTGGTTCACACCTGTAACTCCAGCACTTTGGGAGGCTGAGGCAGTAGGACTGCTTGAGGCCAGGAGTTCAAGACCAGCCTGGGCAACACAGTGAGATTCTGTCTCTA
>NW_016107553.1:952468-958022 GCF_001604975.1 Cebus imitator | reverse complement strand
CCCATCTCTACTAAAAATACAAAAATTAGCTGGGCATGGTGGCGCATGCCTGTAGTCCCAGCTACTCAGGAGGCTGAGGCAGGAGAATTGCTTGAACCCAGGAGGCGGAGGTTGCGGTGAGCCGAGATCATGCCATTGCACTTCCAGCCTGGGTAACAAGAGTGGAACTCCGTCTCAAAAAACAAAAAAACCAAAAAAACAAAAAACAAACCAAGGCATTAAAAAGTTTTTTGTTTCACTTCATTTAAGGATAAGGTCTAGCCAGGCACAATGGCTCACACCCATAATCCCAGCACTTTGGGAGGCTGAAGCAGGTGGATCACTTGAGCTCAGGAGTTCAAGACCAGCCTGGGCAACATGGTGAAACCCCATCTCTACAAAAAATGAAACAATTAGTCAGGTGTGGTGTGTGCTTGTGGTCCCAGCTACTCAGGAGGCTGAAGTGGGAGGATCACCTGAGCCCAGGAATTCAAGGCAGTATTGAGCCTTAATTACACCACTGTACTCCTACCTGAGGGAGACCCTGTCTCAAAAAAAAAAAGATAAGGGTCTATTCTTTATCTCATGGAAATATTAAAACTAGTTGGGAGAGAAAGCAATTTGCAGTGGGTGGAGGGAAGCCTTCATGGAGCGGTGACTTGGTGAAAATAACAAAGACATTCACTATTGTTCTTGTCCAGGGAGGTTTGACCAGCTTTTGAAAAACACAGTGGAGCTGGCCATCAGCTATTAAAACGTTAAGAGTTTCATGAATAATTGGGTAGTTTAAAAAAGAGAGAGAGTAGGAAAATCCTACTCAGTGGGAAGAATTAAATTTTTTCACATATTTGTGAAAATATTAAACACCAAACTACTTCTAAACTATATATAAGGTCAACAGTGGGGGGAGGTAAATAAGTTATATGTCTTCAGTAGAATATTACACAGTCATTAAAATACTTTTGAATTGAATAATATGGGCATACGTTCAGGATATAATAGAAAACGTAGGAGAGGAAATCATTTGCTATATGATGCTAGTTTGTATTTCAGATGTCAGATTTTATTAAATATATTCCTTCAATAAACACTTACTGATACATCACAGATGTTAATAGTAGTTTCCTCTAAGGAGGGGGACCCAAGTTAATTTCTTAATGCTTATCTGAAGTTTTCAAAAATGTCCACATGAAGCATATTGGACGTCACTTTTATCGACATAAAAACAAAACATGCCATTACCCAGCTAGACACACAGAGAATCATGTGATACTGTCTTGATTTGTCACATGCAGACATGTTTTTAATTATGAGGCCTTCCTGCTGAGGCTCTGGAGATGAACTAATCCCACCCTTGCTCTACACGTGTGCCCCAGATATGCAACATAAGTGGACCAAGCTCACACAGCAGGCTCCTGGCGGTGCCAGGTAACAACTCGACTCTCCTCCTGCCAGTCCAGGCTCCCCTCGCCGCACCACGGCTGTACAGGAGGTGGTTGCTGGTGAGCTACTCTCCTTGAACTGCTCTGCTCTCTTGGTGAACACAAAGGGAAATGCAGTGGGTGGGGGTGAAATGTAGAGATTCTCCTTCCAAAAGGAAGAGGTAACCTCTCACCCACAGATAGGACAATCAAATGCAGCTTATCTGTTAAAACAAAGTTGAAAAAACAATGAAGAAGTCACCTCATTCCAGACAGGGTTCAATTCATTATCAACTTTCTTTGTTTTCTTTTTCTCATCTGCAAAAGAGATAAAGGAAGACATATCAATCATTTATAAAAAATTAGAGGAGAGAGATCCAAGATGGCTGATCACTAGCAGCTCAGGATTGTAGCTCCCCGTGAAAGCGTAGAGAACAAGAGGACGCCACATTTTCAGACTAATTTTGGTTGCTCACAGACCAGGAGATTACCAGTGGAGGAGCCTCACGGGTCGCCAGTGCGACTCTTGTGGCCGGCGCTGCGGTTCTTGGTGCAGAGTAAACGAGACTGGGTTTCCTTTTGGCTGATATTTGGAGCTCGAGAAGGCAGAATCGCCTATTCAGCTGATTGAAGAATGGACTCAAGAAGGAAGCCAGACCAGAGATTCCCAGGCAGAAAAGCACCACAAATCTTAACGCCGCTGTTTTAGTCGGCCCAGTGGGTTGTCAGATTCCGGCGCTGGGAATCAACAAGTTGGACATCCACTCCGAAACCTAATTAGAAAGTCAGTAATTATAAAGACCACAGATGGATAAATTTATAATGAAGGTAAGAAACCAGCCTAAAAAGGCTGAGAATACCCAAACTCAGAACGCCTCTCCCTCTACAGGGGATCACAGTTCCTCATCAGCAACAGAACAAGGCCTGATGGAGAACGAGTGTGTTCCATTAACAGAAATATGCTTCAAAAGGTGGTTGATAAGAAACTTCTGTGAGTTAAAAGAACTTGTTCTAACCCAATGCAAAGAAACTAAGAACTTTGAAAAAAGGTTTGACGAAATGCTAATGAGAATAGACAATTTAGAGAGGAATATAAGTGAATTGATGGAGCTGAAAAATACAACATGAGAATTCGTGAAGTATGCACAAGTTTTAACAGCTGAATTGATCAAGCAGAAGAAAGGATATCAGAGGTTGAAGACCAATTTAATGAAATAAAATAAGAAGACAAGATTAGAGAAAAAAGGATAAAAATGAATGAGCAAAGTCCTCAAGAAATATGGGACTATGTGAAAAGACCTAATCTACGTTTGATAGGTGTACCTGGATGTGACGAAGTGAATGAATCCAAGCTGGAAAATACTCTTCAGGATATTATTCAGGAAAACTTTCCCAACCTAGCAAGGCAGGACAATATTCAACTCAAGGTAATACAGAGAACACCACAAAGATATTCCTCAAGAAGACCAACCTCAAGGCATATAATCGTCAGATTCACCAGGGTTGAAATGAAGGAGAAAATACTAAGGGCAGCCAGAGAGAAAGGTCAGGTTACCCACAAAAGGAAGCCTATCAGACTCACAGCAGATCTCTCAGCAGAAACCCTACAAGCCAGAGGAGAGTGGGGGCCAATATTCAACATCCTTAAAGAAAAGAACTTTCAACCCAGAATTTCCTATGCAGCCAAACTAAGCTTCACAAGTGAAGGAAAAATAGAATCTTTTGTGAACAAGCAAGTACTCAGAGATTTCATCACCCCCAGGCCTGCTTTACAAGAGCGTAGTGCTTTGAAAGGAGCACTATACGTAGAAAGGAACAATCAGTATCAGCCTTTCCAAAAATATACCAAAAAGTAAAAAGCATCAGCATAATGAAGAATTTACATCAATTAATGGGCAAAACAGGCAGCTAACATCAAATGGCAGTATTAAACTCACATATATTATTATTAATCCTAAATTTAAATAGATTAAATCCCCCCATCAAAAGAAACAGCCAAAACCCATCGGTATGCTGCATCCAGACTCATCTCACATGCAAGGATACGCAAAGACTCAAAGGGATGGAGAAAGATTTACCAACCAAATGGAGAGCAAAAATAAATAAATAAATAAATAAATAAACAAAAAGCAGGAGTTGCAATTCTCGCCTCTGATTAAATTGACTTTAAAGCAACAAAGATCAAAAGAGGCAAAGAAGGACATTACATAATGATAAAAGGATCAATGCAACAAGAAGAGCTAATGATCCTAAATATATACGCACCCAATACAGGAACACCCGGATACATAAGACTTATAAAGAGACTTAGACTCCCACACGATAATAGTGGGAGAATTCAACATCAATATTAGACAGATCAACGAGGCAGAAAATTAATAAGGATATCCAGGACTTGAACTCAGATCTGGAACAAGTAAACTTAATAAACATTTATAGAACTCTCCACTTTAAATACACAAAATATACATTCTTATCAGTACCACATCACACCTACTCATAGGTTTAAATGAAATATTGGTTGGCTGCTTGTTTGTTATTTTCTTTCCTCATTTTTTTCCTGTCTCCATTATTAAGCACAATTATTGACATAAAAGAGGTTTTCAACACCCATTTTTAGACTGCATTCTAGCCTGGGCAATAAAACAACACTCCCGTTCTCTCTCCCTCTTTCTCTTCTTCATTCTTTTTTCTTTCTTTCTTCCTTTTTCTTTCTTTCTCTTTCTTTTTTTTCTTTTTTTCCTTAAAAAAAAAAAATTAAAGAACATGTGCCATTCATTGATTCTAAGGACATTACCTGAGGGTTTACTTGCACCCACATTTCCCCATTCATCTGCTTAGGATGGGCATGAGCCACTGCACCTGGCCTTCATCTAATCTTAACCCTAGAAGGATCCAGGCCAAGGTAATGCACGGCTGTAATCCCAGCACTTAGGGAGGCCAAGGTGGGAGGATTGCTTGAGCCTAGGAGTTCAAGACCAGCGTAGGCAACATAATGAAACCCCATCTCTACAAAAATATAAAAATTAGCTGGGTGTGGTGGCACATGTCTGTAATTCCAGCTGAAGTGGGAGGATCCCTTGAGCCCAGGAGGTCAAGGCTTCAGTGAGCCAAGATCACACCACTCCAGCCTGGGAAACAAAGTGAGACCCTTTCCCAAAAAACAACAACAACAACAACAAAAAAAACACCACTAGGAGGGATGTATTACTATTTTCATCCCCCTTTCACAGCTAAGGAAACTGAGAAGCTGAGTAACATATTCAGTCAGTTGGCCGGGTGCAGTGGCTCACACCTGTAATCCCAGCACTTTGGGAGCCCAAGGCAGGCATACAACTTGAGATCAGGAGTTCAAGACCAGCCTGGCCAACATGGTGAAATCCCATTTCTACTAAAAATACAAAAATTAGCCAGGCGTGGTGGTGGGCACCTGTAGTCCCAGCTACTCGGGAGGCAGAGGCAGGAGATTCACTTGAACCCAGGAAGCGGAGGTTGCAGTGAGCCGAGATTGCACCAGCGCACTCCAGCCTAGGTGATAGAGTGAGATTCAGTCTCCACTAAAAAAACAAAAAACAAAGTCACCCAGTCAATAAATGGTACTGCTAGGATTTGAGACCCAGGCAATTTCACATTGGTGGCCACACTTCGAGTCACTCCTCCGCCATCGCTTCTCCTCTCCTGCTATGGAATGCAGGAGGCAGGGGGTTTTGTTTCGCTAATGTCACATTGCTTTGGCTCCCAGCACACAGCTGCCTGTGGGACTAACCACCTCATTCTTCCAAGACCTCAGCATAGCAAGGCTGTGAGTCATGGCCCTCACTCTGCCAAGCATTAACTTTTCCACTTGAGAGGGCAACACACAGCCCAATGGCTCTCTTCCCGTTTCAGCATGCCCTACTTGTCGGCTCATGCCCAGACCTATACTGGCTGGTTCTGCCTGTGCTCTTTCTAGTGGCCTACAGAGCCCCTCACTGCATCTGACTCTGAGGTACCCTAGAAGCTGCCCTGAAGCTTCCCCTCCCACATTTCCATTTTCACCCCACCCATCCCTCTCCTCATCTGACATAAACTCCCAGCCCTCCTCTCTGGTTCCAGTATAAGGAAGTGCTCTTGAGAGAAAGAGGAGACATGCAAAGGATTTTTTTTTTTTTTTT
>NW_016107553.1:934974-952337 GCF_001604975.1 Cebus imitator | reverse complement strand
GTTCTGTCGCCAGGCTGGAGTGCAGTGGTGCATCTCAGCTCACTGCAACCTCTGCTTCCCAGGTTTAGGTGATTCTCCTGCCTCAGCCTCCCAAGTAGCTGGGATTACAGGTGCCCACCACCATGTCCAGCTAATTTTTGTATTTTTAGTAGAGACGAGATTTCACCATCTTGGCTAGGCTGGTCTTGAACTCCTGACCTTGTGATCCACCCACCTCAGCCTCCTAAAGTGCTAGGATTACGGGTGTGAACCACCGTGCCTGGCCGAGGATTTTTAACTTAAATAGAACTAGACAAAATGGTTTCTGTGTGTTATTGTAACCACTCCCTCTACAGAACATCTCTAGGTGCCAGGCTGTGCATTCTACCACAGTATCTCTAATCACTGAGACAATTCTTCAAGGTAAACGTGGTCATTTCCATTTCTCAGCCAAGAAAACGGAGAGTAATTAACCTGCCTACGATCACACAACTAATATGGAAACAGTGCCAGATTTTGAACTACAAGTCTCTGGCTCCAAAATCTGTGTTTGTGTGTCTTTGCCACCACGACACAGTGCCTTATTGCAAGCCGTTAGAAATGCTGGATAATGAAGATGCAGAAATATAACGTGTGATGGGCTTGGCGTCTTAGAAAATGTCCATAGGGAAGTTCATAGTCACATTCCAGGTTATCCTGAAACTCTCTAAGATTATTGGCTCCAATACACAAAATATTGCCTCTGTGAGTTTTCCTGCAGGAAAGAGCTCATTGTTCTCAACAGATTCTCAAATGTGTTAGTGACCTTGAAAAGGTTAGGAATCCCTGCATTCAACAAGCATGAAATAGTACCACCCATCTCCGTCCACCTCCCCACTGCCCCTGCTCCCATAACCAGGGCTTGCTGTATAAGAATTGAGTCATGAAAGTGTGCATCTGGACCCTGAAACCATGGCAGGCCTTTAAGAGAGAAGATGGGCAATTCCAAGAAGTCCCAAGAAGAAGGGAAAGCAAAGAGAAGTCACCAAATAATGCATAAAAACTGGGCACCGGTGCTTGGGGTAGGATTTGCATCACTGCAAGATGGCACTGAAGCAAAGTTCCAGTCTCCAAGTCCCCAAGACTCCAACCAGGGAGCCGAGGCAGGGACAAGGGCCCCAGGGAGGCTGCAGAAAAAGCCAGCACTTGTCAACATGAAACAAGTCCCAAGCCTGGTTCCTGACCTAGGAAACAGTACAAGGAAGACACGCAGCAAACTACCTTGATGCCGAGCCTGGGACCACGGATCCTTTCCGCCCTCAGGAGGGACAGGATTATTCAAGGGTCAGCAGCTGGGGAGTGTGAAATGATCCATTCGTTCATTCATTCATAAACATTTGTTAAGCATCCACTGTGTGCCAGTAACAGGAAACAGAAGAGTGTAAGACAGTTCTTAGTCTTAAAACATTCCACAGGCCAGGTACGGTGGCTCATGCCTGCAATCCCAGCACTTTGGGAGGCCAAGGCAGGAGGATCACCTGAGGTCAGGAGTTCAAGACCAGCCTGGCCAACATGGTGAAACTCCATCTTTACTAAAAATGCAAAAATTAGCCAGGCACAGTGGCGGGCACCTATAATCCCAGCTACTCGGGAGGCTGAGGCATTTAAGAATCGCTTGAATGTGGGAGACAGAAGTTGTCATGAGCCGATATGCCACTGCACTCCAGCCTAGCAACAAAAGTGAAACTCTGTCTCAAAAAAAAAAAAACAAAGAAAAAAAAAAAAGAAAAGAAATAGCAAAAAGCTCCACCATGCTCTTGCCTGTCTCTTTTCTTCTTTTTTAAATTTTTTTAATTTTTGGGACACAGTTTTGCTATTGTTGCCCAGGCTGGAGTGCAATAGCTCAATCTTGGCTCACTGCAACCTCTGCCTCCTGGGTTCAAGCAATTCTCCTGCCTCAGCCTCCCAAGTAGTTGGGATTACAGGCATGCGCCACTATGCCTGGTTAATTTTTTATATTTAGTAGAGCTGGGGTCTCTCCATGTTGGTCAGGTTGGTCTCGAACTCCCTACTTCAGGTGATCAGCCCGTCTTGGCTTCCCAAAGTGCTGAGATTACAGGTGTGAGCCACTGCGCCTGGCCTTGCTTGTCTCATTCTCATCCTGACGTTCCTTCCTGCCTATCAGAATGGGCATACATGGAAATAATGACTGGCCAGCTCAGGCCAAGAGACCTCACAGCTCAGCCCACAGAAATGGTTCACTGAGCGAGTTCTTCCACAAACGTTAATCAGCTCCTTCCTTCTTCCATCCAACAAATATTTGTGGAATAGCACTTTCCAGACATTGAGCTGGGCACTGTAGGAGACATAAAAATACCCAAGACAAGGCCGGGCGCGGTGGCTCAAGCCTGTAATCCCAGCACTTTGGGAGGCCGAGGCGGGTGGATCACGAGGTCAAGAGATCGAGACCATCCTGGTCAACATGGTGAAACCCCGTCTCTACTACAAATACAAAAATTCAGCTGGGCATGGTGGCGTGTGCCTGTAATCCCAGCTACTCAGGAGGCTGAGGCAGGAGAATTGCCTGAACCCAGGAGGCGGAGGTTGCGGTGAGCCGAGATCGCGCCATTGCACTCCAGCCTGGGTAACAAGAGCGAAACTCCATCTCAAAAAAAAAAAAAAAAAAAAAATACCCAAGACATGGTTCCTGCCCTCAGGAAGTCTAGCGGGGAGGGGCGATGTAGTTATAGGGAACTGATATAGAAAGAACTTCCAGCCTGGTGCAGTGGCTCACGCCTGTAACCCCAGCACTTTGGGAGGCCAAGGCAGGTCGATCAGGAGTTCAAGATCAGCCTGAACAACAGGGTGAAACCCTGTCTCTAAAAAAAAGAAAAAAGAAAGAAAGAACTTCCGACCAGGCATGGTGGCTCATGCCTGTAATCCCAGCATTTTGGGAGGCTGAGGTGGGCGGATCACGAGGTCAGGAGTTCAAGACCAGGCTGGCCAGCATGGTGAAACCCCATCTCTACTAAAAATACAAAAATTAGCCAGGTGTAGTGGCAGGCACCTGTATTCCCAACTATTTGGGAGGCTCAGGCAGGAGAATCACTTGAACCCAGGAGGCGGAGGTTGCAGTGAGCCGAGATTACGCCACTGCGCTCCAGCCTGGGTGACAGAGCGAGACTCCATCTCGAAAAAAAAGAAAGAAAGAAAGAGAGGACTTCAGTTGCTATTAGAGGGGTATCAATGCACAGATAAATTCAGAGGAAAGAAAGGTGACTTGAGGCTGTGTGCACAGAAGCAGCAGAGGCTGAGCTAGATGAGGACTGAAGGACAAGGAGAGATTGAAAATGTGGAGCCAGAAGACAAGCTCACTCCAGGTAGACTCAATAGGGTGGGTGGGGCAGGCATGGAGGAGGGAGAACTAGTTAAGTCACATCTGCGAACAACCCAGGACCCAACCAGCTGGAACCAAAGAGTGCAGAAGTGGGTAGGGGGCAACTGGGCTTTGTGGGAAGGTTATGGTCACACTGTGAAGCTAGCCTGGTACTAGGCTAAGCTTCATTTGGCTGATATAAGTACTTAAAGGAGGAGGGTATTAGAAACTGGATTTTATAACTTAAAAAAGTTTGTAACGCATGAGAAAAACCAAGTGGGCCAACAATTCTCCTAGCCCATGTTCCTGAACACGATTCAATTGTGTGTTGAAATTAAAGGGGAGCAGCTGAGTCCAAGGAGATGCCAGTTAACTACAGACCAGGGGGAGCTAATTAAGCAGAATTTCCTGCAGCTCCTGGCACTCCCTGTGTGAGGCCGATACTAATGGCGCTACCTCTAGGGGACAGTCACTACGGGCAGGGCATTGCTAAGCCCCCTCCACCTTTTTTTTTTTTTTTTTTGACAGAGTCTCGCTCTGTCACCCAGGCTGTAGTGCAATGGCACAATCTTGGCTCACTGCAACCTCTCTCCTGCCTCAGCCTCCTGAGTAACTAGGATTACAGGCGCGAGCCACCACATCCAGCTAATTTTTGTATCTTTAGTAAGACAGGATTTCGCCATGTGGATCAGGCTGGTCTCTAACTCCTAACCTCAAGTGATCCACCTCGGCCTCCCAAAGTGCTGAGATTACAGGTGTGAGCCACCGCACCCAGCCTGCTAAACGCTTTACCTGCATCATTTCACTGTATCCTCCTGGCAAGTCTATGAGGTAGGCACTGTTATATTCCTCAGTTTGTAGACAAGCAAAGAGAGCTCAGAATGGTTAGGTAACTTAGCCTAGATCACAGGGCTAGGAGGAAGCATAACCAGGTCTAGCGTGACTCCCGAGCCCATGCATTTAATCACTGCACCTCCCATCTCCCTGGCTAATATGGAAAAACAAAGTGGCTGGCGTTAGCTCTGACCCTCCTGGAGAGGGAAGAAACCCTGATCCCTCTCTTCCGGGAAGGAGGCTCTCATGTTTATCAAAATGTGTGTACGTTACATTTTATGAAAACCCATTCTTGGCTGGCGCGGTGGCTCACACCTGTAATCCCAGCACTTTGGGAGGCCAAGGCAGGCGGATCAAAAGGTCAGGAGTTCAAAACAAGCCTGGTCAACATGGTGAAATCCCATCTCTACTAAAAACACAAAAATTAGCTGGGCGCGGTGGCAGGTGCCTGTAATCCCAGCTACTTGGGAGGCTGAGGCAGGAAAATCACTTGAACCTGGGAGGTGGAGGTTGCAGTGAGCTGAGATCATGCCACTGCACTCCAGCCTGGGCGACAGAGCGAGACCACGTCTCAAAAAAAGAAAACCTACTCTCACACATAAACACATCAGGCAAAAAGAAAGTAAATTATTTTTCTTACCAGCAGCCAGAGTTACATATTTTTATTAGTTATTTGATTCTACCTCTTTAAAAAAAAAGGTTAAACCCGCAGGCATTGAACATCAAATTGAATTACAGGAAACTCCCTCTCCTTTCTCTACATCACCTACCCCCAACCTGGCTCCTATGTCTAATTTTATTAAGATGACTCTTTCTTCCTATGGAAAGAAATGAAATACTTTCAGCCCAGAACATAACAACTGACTCAAATGCAGAGCACACTCTGGACCAGGGCTCAAGGCATTCTTTGGGACATTTCCTGTTTTCTGATTAGCTACGCCTGCTTCTCACTCAGTTCTGTGGAGGTCACCACTGCAGTAATTAACCCAATGCCAGCCTCCGAACAAGGTTTCCGGGAGAACTGAACAGCTCTCTTAGCCAAACCACCGCCCTCTTGCACAGAACCATTTCCTTTGCTGTCCACCTACCAGCCAGTGTGTCAGAGCCTTATTGAAAAGGCCTGGCCCAGTGCGGTGCTCACACCTGTAATCCCAACACTTTGGAAGGCCAAGGCCAGAGGATCACTTGAGTCCAGGAGTTTAAGACCAGCCTGGGCAACATAGTGCAACTTCATCTCTACAAGATACTTAAAACTTAACCAGGAATACTGGCATGCACAATAGTCCCAGCTACTCAGGAGGCTGAGGTGAGAGGATTGGATGAGCTTGGGAGGTCGAGGCTGCAGTGGCCACACTCCTGCACTTCATCCTGGGGGACAGAGCAAAAAAAAAGGGCTTGAAAGACACCAGGACTCCTGAAATTGGCTTGCTACATCTGTGCCAGTGGTCAGCTGTGATGGTTCACTTCATGTGTCAAGTTGGCTGGGCTACAGTGCCTTGTTGTTTGCTCAAACATTGGTCTAGATGTTGCTGTCGAGGTATTTTGTAGATGTGATAAACATTTATATTCAGTTGAGTTTAGGTAAAGCAAAATTACCCTCTATAATTCAGATGGTCCTCATCCAAACAGCTGAGGGTCTTAAGAGCAAAAACTGGTTTCCTGGAGAAGAAATTCTGCCTCAAGACTGTAACATAGAAAGCCCACCTGAGTTTCTAAGCTGTGGAATTTAGACTCAAGACCTGCAACATCAACTCTAATGTGAATTTCCAGCTTGCTGGCCCACCCTGCAAATGTCAGACTTGCCAGACCCCAGAGCTGCATGAGCCAGTTCCTTAAAATCTCTCTCTGTCTCTGTCCAAACATATGCATACACGTCCCGTTGCTTGGCTTCTCTGGAGAATCCTGACTAACCAATCATGCCAGGTGCCCATGGAAGTAATACGACAGTAACACATTTAAAATGCTTCCAAATACACACCATCTCACTATTCCTAAAAATCATGCAGGGAAAAGCACAGGTGTCAGCCTAGCTTCTCTGACTGGACTTTCACATCTGTGAATTCTCTTCCTTTGAGCTGTTATCTTGGGAAAATATAAAGCTGAACCCCCAAACTCAGAGTCCCTCATATATAAACTGATGCATTCAGATGAGATAATCTCTAAGTTTTCTCTCAGACTCCACCATGCCTAAGGTTTATGAAGTGCCCCCAAGTCCTGCACGGTTAGACTGCTGTGTCTTACTGAAATGGCCTCAGGAAAAGTGAAGGCACTGTTCACAAAAGCTCCCGGAGTAACTCAGCTCTGTGGTAGGCAACATGGAACAACAAGATCTCTAGGTTCAGCCAGGAGTCTACATTCGATCTCCCATTCAGAAGTCCTTCTTCACCTTTTCTAGGTCTCCGGGTCATGCCTCCTTTCTTTTGAGATCTATAAAGTCCCACATGAATTGATCTGCCATTTCACCTGACATTTCACACACTCCTGAAGCCCATCCATACATGGCTAACACTTATTATTTTTTATTTTATTTTTTTGAGATGGAGTTTTGCTATTGTTGCCCAGGCCGGAGTGCAATGACTCGATCTAGGCTCATCACAACCTCCACCACCCAGGTTCAAGCAATTCTCCTGCCTCAACCCCCTGAGTAGCTGGGATTAGAGGCAGGTGCCACCATGTCCGGCTGATTTTGTATTTTTAGTAGTATTTTTCTCCATGTTGGTCAGGCTGGTCTTGAACTCCCAACCTCAGGTGATCTGCTCACCTGAGCTTCTCAAAGTGCTGGGATTACAGGTGTGAGCCACCACGTCCGGCTTCTAGCAGTTATTAAGTACTCTGAACGGAGTCACTGTTTCCAGGGCTTCCCATGAATTCCCTCACTCAATCTTCACAACTATAACAGGTAAGTTCTATCATGATCATTCCCAGTTACAGAGGAAGAAACCAAGACACAGAGAGGTTAAGCAATTTATTAGAGGTCACACAGCTAGTAAGTGATGGAGCTGGGATTCAAACTCTGACTAAAGAGACAAAGGCAGTTAGTTTTCAGAGTTGGAGGATTAAGGCCAGAGGATGATGCCTTGAAGGCTGGAACTATGTATTATTAATATTATTATTCCCCCCCACCAAGGCTTACTACATGGTGATTTCTCCATGACTTGAGTAAATTGGACTTCATAAGTTTATATAAGTACGATTACTAGGGCTGCTTTAATGATTAAATGAAAGAATGAATACAAAGCGCCCAGCCCAGGTCCTGGCACACAGTAAGCACTAAACAAATGAGAGCTATCAGATGATTTCTTTTTTTCTTTTTCTGGGTTTTTCTTTTTTTTTGAGACAGCTGGAGTACAGTGGCGAAATCTGGGCTCACTGCAACCTCCACCTCCTGGATTCAAGGCATTCTCCTGCCTCAGCCTCCCAAGTAGCTGGGAATACAGGCATGTGCCACCATGCTCGGCTAATATTTGTATTTTTAGTAGAGGTGGGGTTTTACCATGTTGGCCAGGCTGGTCGAACTCCTGACCTCAAGTCATCTGCCTTTCCTCGGCCTCCCAAAGTGCTGGAATTAAAGCACCACGCTCAGCTAAATGATTTCTGATTGCAGCACCAGGGCAGCCTCCTTGCCTACCCCAGGGGGTTCCCAGGCTGAGAAGCCCCAGAGGGCAGGGCCTCTGTAACTGGAGGAAGTGCCCGGTGGAGCTGGGACGGCCCTGGTGGAATATTTCTTCCATGTGGCTCCATTCCAGGCCTCTGAGGTTCCCTGGGGCAGCTGGCATGTGAGCAGTGACTGCCCCTCCCTGGCAGGCAGCCTGGCAGCCTCCAGGAGCCAGCTCATTTCCACTTTCACCAGAGGGCAGAGAAGGCTCTGAGAAGGGCCGGCAGGACTTAAGGGGCACCTGGGGGAGCACAGGGACACACAGCCCTCAGGTGGACCTCTCAGGCAGTGTCTGACTTTTGGCTTTCCAACCCTGGCTGCCCTATCATTCCAGGAAGATGCTGTCAAACAGGTTCTAGGAGAAAGGCATTTGGGGCAAGTGGCAATGGTGATACAAAGCGAGGCTGTTTGGGACATTTCTGAAACAGTCACTGATATCACTGATAAACAGAAATGCCCCAGCCAAAATGCCAGCGGGGTGACTACTCCCCTCCCCACATCCAGTGCCCCACTGGCCTCTGGTGATGCCCTTTCAGATGTACAAGCTCTTGAATCAAACCCACATCCTCCAAGCGAGCTGCAGTGAAATCCAGTCCATTTGAATGACTCAGCCAGAATCTGCTTCCTAAAAGCCGATGCCGGGGCGTGGTCATGTCCCAGCTCTGCTCACTGTCAGGGCTGCCGGGAAGGGCGCCCAGGAGGGCCAGGCACCCAGCTTGGCGGCCTTGGTGTTTGTGTTGTGTGCTGGGCATATTAAACACATTCACGTTTGTTCCCTGCAAGGGAGGCTGGGCGCAGTGCTCACACCTGTAATCCTAGCACTTTGACAGGCCAGAGGTGGGAAATGGCTTGAGCCCAGGAGTTTGAGGCCTGCCTGGGCAACATAGTGAGACTCCAGCTCTACAAAAAATTTAAAAATTAGCCTGGCATGGTGGCTTGCACCTGTGGTCCCAATTACTCACTTGGGAGGCTGAGATAGGAGGATCACTTGAGCCCCAGAATTCAAGGCTGCAGTGGGTCATGATGAGGCCACTGTGCTCCAGCCTGGGTGACAGAGCAAGACCCTATCTCAAACAAACAAGCAAGGAACAAACAAACAACAACAACAAAAACAGGAGATATAAAGATGACCATTTTGCCGATAAGGAAACTGAGGATCAGGGTTGTTAATTGACTTGCCCAAGATCATAGAGCCAGTAAGTGACAGAGCTGAGCTTCAGCCCTAAGGTCAGCCTTGTCTCCAAACCTGTGCTCTTAACTGCCACTGCGGGCAGAGGGTGCTGGGTGACCTGTCACTTTCTCAGACAGACCTTCCAGTGGTGCAAATGTGGTCTGCTTACTCCAACTCTTCATATCTAGATTTCTTCATTAATAAAGATTGGTATCTAACGCCCAAGAATAATAGCTACCATCTGTAGGGCTCACCATCTGCCAGGCACTCTTCTAAGGGCTTCGTAAATGTTACCTATTATTATGATCCTTATTCAAGGCACAGTAAAGTTAAGTAGCTTTCCAGGATTACCTGCTAATGAGAAACAAAGCCAGAATTTGAATATAGTTCTTCTGGCTCCGGAACCACTTAACCTCTCTGGCTTCTGACTGGTATACTTCTGAGACATAATTTGCTGGAGAATGAATTAAGTCTCAGGTACTCAGCAAATACATTTCAAACCCACTGAGGAGGTAGGGCCTACGGGGCCTCTCAAGGCCCGAGTGTCCTCTAAAAAGGGGATACAAGGCCGGGCACAGTGGCTCATGCCTGTTATCCCAGCACTTTGGGAGGCTGAGGTGGGTGGATCACAAGGTCAAGGGATCGAGACCATCCTGGCTAACATGGTGAAACCCCGTCTCTACTAAAACTACGAAAAATTAGCTGGACACGGTGGTGCACGCTTGTAATCCCAGCTACTCGGATGTGAGGCAGGAAAATCACTTGAACCCAGGAGGCGGAGGTTGCAGTGAGCTGAGATCACGCTACTGCACTCCAGCCTGGCGACAGAGCAAGACTCCGCCTCAAAAAATAAAGGGGAGGGGATACAAAAGCCCACCTGTTTGAACTGCAGCAAGGATCAAGTGAGAAAGCATACAGTGCCCAGGACACAGGGGACATTACCATGTGCTGGAACCAGAATTATCAGCTGCTTCCTTCAGGCAAGCTTTGGGAGGATCCAGTCCCCTGCCCATCCCCCCTCCAAGAGACGGTATCAAGAGAAAATAAAATAGTCACATAAAACCACTTTGAAAACAAATGCAAAGCGCTGAGTCAAAAATCTTGATAATTAGATCCGATCCCTCCCAGGCAAAGAATTTCCGGTTGAATTTACCCTCAACTTCAGACCTGATGTCTCATCATTAATCCTCTTTCAGTGGAATTGTTGGCCCTGCCAGCAGTTTAATCCATTTTCTTTTCTTTTTCTCTCTCTTTTTTTTTTTTTTGAAACGGAGTTTCCATCTTGTTGCCCAGGCTGGAGTGCAGTGGCACAATCTTGGCTTACTGCAGCCTCTGCCTCCCAGGTTCAAGTGATTCTCCTGCCTCAGCCTCCCGAGTGGCTGGGATTACAGGCACGCACCACCACGCCGGGCTAATTTTGTTATTTTAGTAGAGAGAGGGTTTCTCCCTGTTGGTCAGGCTGGTCTCAAACTCCCAACCTCATTACAGGCATGAGTCACCGTGCCCGGCCTCATTTAATCCATTTTCTTCCACTCTCCTTCCTAGGTTGTGCATGGCTTTCACCTCTACACAAGTTACCAGGTTGGGCTTCATGTTTGCTGTGGATCTGAGGGAGAGCTGGGAGTCAGGAGTATTTGTGGGCTGTTGTTTGTCAGTGGGGCCTGGGACAGGGACAGAGGGTGGAATTAAAATGAGAAGACGCCAAGCACAAAGAAAACCAGCCATATGTGAAGTAGTGGAAAAAGGCATAGACTGAGCATCCCAAGACCCAGCTTCTAGTCCTTCCCTGCCTCTTTCTGGCTACATAGCTTTGGCCTCCCTTGATATCGGAGTCACAGTGTCTTAATCTGCACAAGGGGTATGAATATCTGCCTTCAGTACCTCCTTGTGTTGTTGTGGAGAACAAATAAGATTACACCCAGGCCTGGCACAGTGGCTCACACCTGTAATCCCAGCACTTTGGGAGGCCGAGGTGGGCAGATCATGAGGTCAGGAGTTCAAGACCAGCCTGGCAAACATGGTGAAACCCTGTCTCTACTAAAGATAGAAAAAATTAGCTGGGTGTGGTGGCAGGTGCCTGTAATCCCAGCTACTCAGGAGGCTGAGGCAGGAGAATAGCCTGAACCCGCAAGGTGGAGGTTGCAGTTAGCCGAGATCGCAGCATTGCCACTCCAGCCTGGGCAACAGGGTGAGTCTCTGTCTCAAAAAAAAGAGATTACACCCATGAAAGGGCTTGCTACACTGTAAGTGCCCTGGAAGGCACTGTCACACATGGAAGCCATCATAATGTGTCCAACACCAGAGGGCAAACAAGAGGGAATTTGGGGCCCCAGACCAAGGCCTCTGAGACCAGAGATGTCCAGCTTAAAGGCACCAATGCCCCAGGCCCCAGCATGGTGTGACCAGATGCCGTCAGGGCTGGCTTTGTCCAGGGAAGTTACTGCTAAGAGTTGGCAGTAGAGCCCAGATTGCCAGCCATGTGGGATGCGTGCATGTGCCTGACCACGGGAATGGGCCAAATTTGGATGTGACCAAAACCAAGCACTCAGGGTCACATACGGGACAGCACAGGTGGTACAGCCTCGGCAGTGGGCATCTGTGTTCAGCTCCTCCTGGCCCCTGCTGTGAGACCTTGAGCGAGGCATGTCACCCATCCTACAGGAGACTCAGTTTGTTCAGCTCTCAAATGAGGACTTCTTTCTTATTTTTATTTTTACTTTTTTGATGAGAAAATAAAGGAGTAAATTAAAATGAAATAAGTACATGTGGAGCATGTAGCACAGTGTTTAACAGTCAATAAACCATCACCATCAATATAACTGCAAATAATGATAATGTCTCCTTTCCAGAGGTTTAAACACACTGCACTCTTTTTTTTTTTTTCTTGTTTCTTTCTTTGAGACAGTGTCACTCTGGAGTGTCATGGTACAATCCTGGCTCACTGCAACCTCCACCTCCCAAGTTCAAACAATTCTCCTGCCTCAGCCTCCCGAGTAGCTGGGACTACAGGCACCTGCCAACATGACCAGCTAATTTTGTATTTTTAGGAGAGACAGGGTTTCATCATGTTGGCCAGGCTGGTCTCGAACTCCTGACCTCAAGTGATCCGCCCGCCTCAGCCTCCCAAAGTGCTGGGATTGCAGGTGTAAGGAATCGCATCCAGCCTGCACTCTTAATTCACTCAACTCTGGCCCTATTTATAGCTTAGACTATAAGCTGCATGTGGACAGGACCAAACTTGCTTTATTCCCCACCCTATACACAGAGCTAAGCATGCAGCCTGGCAGAGTACCCTCTTGATCAATACTTGCATCAATACTTGTTGAATCGATTTATGCTTGGAATGACAAAGGAGGACAGGAGGGACAGAGACAGGGAGTGTCTCGGCAATAAATTCAGACTCTTAGGAGGGGTAAGCAAAAACATAACATTTTATTTTATGTATTGAAAGAAAGAGAAGAGCAAGGATTTTTTTTTTCAACTTACAAGCTGTACTATTGAGATTAAAAAGATGATGAAGGTCATAAACCAACAAACAGAGGTGAAATGAAGTGGACCTCACCCTGCCAGTCAAATATTAGTCCATTATAGGAAGTTACAGTTCAAGTCTCCACTAATAAAATGGCTCAAACTCGACTATGGGTGGAACTGATTCACTGCTAAGCTATGTCACCTCTGAGCTTCTGAGTCACAGCATAAGGGCTTTCATTGTCCTATTGCAAACTCACCCCAGAAGGGATGGGTTTTGTTTTTCTTTTTCTTATTTTTCTTAAGTTCTTTTGTTCTTGGTACACTTTCTTTGTCTTTCAGACTGGACCCAAATGACTCCAACCACTAAACAACTCAATCTGTTCAGAGGGCGAGGAGCTGATTATCTGAGTTGGTTGTGTAGTCAGAGGCTGTGAGGTGTTTTTTCATCCATGCTGAGCTTGGTGAAGACACATGGACCATCTGGAATCCAGTTAAATCCTGACCTGTCTCTGCCTCAGCTGCCTCATAGGGAAAATGAAGATGGCAATAATCCTACTTCGTAAAAATGAAATGAGGCCCAGGCATGGGGGCTCACACCTGTAATCCCAGCACTTTGGGAGGCTGAGGTGGGTGGATCACCGGAGCTCAGGAGTTTAAGACCAGCCTGGCCAACATGACAAAACCTTGTCTCTACTAAAAATATGAAAATGAGCTGGATGAGGTGGGCTGCTCCTGTAATCCTAGCTACTCGGGAGGCTGAGGCAGGAGAATCGTTTGAACCTGGGAGGTGGAGGTTGCAGTGAGCCAAGATTGCACCATTGCACTCCAGCCTGGGTGACAACATCAAAGCACCATCAAAAAAAAAAAAAAGAAAGAAAGGGAAGGGAAGGGAAGGGGAGAGGAGGGGAAGGGAGGGGAGGGGAGGGGAGGGGAAAGGAAATAAAAGAAAAAAGAAATGAGGATTAAATAAGACAAGACAGGCCAGGCGTAGTGGCTCACACCTGTAATCCCAGCACTTTGGGAGACCTGGGCGGGCGGATCATGAGGTCAGGAGATTGAGACCATCCTGGCCAACATGGTGAAACCCCGTCTCTACTAAAAATACAAAAATTAGCTGGGCATGGTGGTGTGCACCTGTAATTCCAGCTACTCGGGAGGCTGAAGCAGGAGAATGGCTTAAACTAGGGGTTGGGGGTTGCAGTGAGTGGAGATCGTGCCACTGCACTCTAGCCTGGCGACAGAGAATCCATCTCAAAAACAACAACAACAACAACAAATAAGACAAGACTCACAGATGTGAGGCACAGTGGGAGAATTTAGTAAGTGGCAGTGGTGATGTTAGAGTAAGCAGTTGCTATTACTCAGGCTGTCCACCCTTGCCCAAATCTCCAGAAGACCTAAGTAGCAACTAATGCTTAAAATACTTTGTGTCCTAGCACCTTGGGAGGTTGAGGTGGGCAGATCACTTGAAGCCAGGAGTTTGAAACCAGCCTGGGCAACATGGATGGTGAAAGCCTGTCTCTTTTAAAAAGACAAAAATTAGCCCCCAAAAGGTAGTCCCAGCTACTAGGGAGGCTGACGTGAGAATCACTTGAAATGGGAGGCAGAGGTTGTGGTGAGATGAGGTTGTGCCGCTGCACTGCATCCTGGGCAACAGAGTGAGACCCTTCTCAAAACAAACAAACAAACAGTTTCTGTGTCCTTATAACGACACTCTGAGGTAGGGGCTACTATCCTTTGTATTTTACAGATGAGGTAATTGAGGTACAGTCATGTACTGCAAGATGGCATTTCGGTCAACGACAGATCACATGTACCACAGTGGTCCTTCAAGGTTACAATACTGTGCTTTTACTGTGCCTTTTCTGTGTTTAGATCTGTTTAGAAACACAGGTACTTCCGTTGTGCTGCAATTGCCTATAGTATTCAGTACAGTAACATGCTGTGCAGGTTTGTAGCCTAGGAATGACAGGCTGTAGCATAAAGCCTAGCTAGGTTTGCGTCAGTATGTTCTGTGATGTTTACACAATGACAAAATCACTTAGCAATGCATTTCCCAGGATATGTCCCCATTTTTTTTTTTTTTTTTTTGAGATGGACTCTCATGCACTCAGACACCCAGGCTGAAGTGCAGTGGCTGGATCTCAGCTCACTATAACCTCTGCCTCCCTTGTTCAAGTGATTCTCTTGCTTCAGCCTCCCTAGTAGCTGGGATTACAGGCATGAGCCACCATGCCTGGCTAGTTTTTGTATTTTTAGTAGAGATGGGATTACCCATGTTAGCCAGGCTGGTCTTGAACTCCTGACCTCAGGTGATCCACCCGCCTTGGCCTCCCAAAGTGCTAGGATTACAGGCGTGAGCCACCATGCCCAGCCATGTCCACATTCTTAAGTGACGCATGAATGTATAGAAGCAGTGGGCAGCAGTCGGTGAGGGGAGCCTGGACTCAGTGGCTGCTGGTGTTCTGTGGCTCCCTGTGCCGTCCCATATGGTCGTCAGTAACCACATGTGGGTATGCACGTTTAAGTTAATTAAAGTTAATATTAAAATTTCAGTTCCTCGGACACAGTGGCCACATTTCTGTGATCAGTATCCACGTGTGGTTGGTGGCTACCATATCAGACAGAGAAGATCTTGAATATTTCCACCTTCATCAAAAGTTCTATTGAACAGTACTGCTGTAAATCATCCAGCACGCAGTATGCATACAAATAAATGATTGCCAGATGAAATGAAAACAATTAGCAAAATGGTCTGCTTTCATTTTCATCAAACTGACGAGTTGTTTTGACAAAATGTGAACCCAACCTAGACTTTTGTTCAGATCTCCTTTTTTTTTTTTTCTTTTTTGAGACAGAGTCTCACTCTGTCTTGCTCTGTCACCTCACCCAGGCTGGAGTGCAGAGGCACAATCTTGGCTTACTGAAACCTCCACCTCCTGGGTTCAAGTGATTCTCTGACCACCGCCTCCCAAGTAGCTGGGATTACAGGTGCATGCCACCACATCCGGCTAATTTTTGTATTTTTAGTAGACTTGGGGTTTCACCATGTTGGCCAGGGTAATCTCACTCTCTTGACCTCGTGATCCGCCTGCCTTGGCCTCCCAAAGTGCTGGGATTACAGGCCTGAGCCACAGTGCCCAGCCCAGATCCCCTTTCTAAAAGGAGAGCTTAAAGGTCCTGTGTCGGCCATCCTCACTTGATTCGCTAACTTTGTATTTCTTTAATTCCTGGCCCAGTCCACTAATTTTTCACTTTGCAACGTGCAGAGCCAGACTTCAAAAGGTGGATGACAAACATCTATTGTAAGTCGAAGCGCCTTCAGTATATCATCTTATTTGATTTTTACAGCCTTCAGAAGTAGGTTCTATCCCTACAGCTGGGGAAACTGAGATTCAGAGAGGTTCCAGGTCAGAGGTAAGCTGGGGCTCCCCTGCCCTCCATCTTCCTCTGAGGTGCAGCTTCATGGATCCCAACCAGCCTGTGGAAACACTGAAGGCTTAAATACACAAGATCAGTTTTGTATTTTTTGGCATAGAGATCTGATTCCGTTTGTTCCCACTGGCCCCTCTGGACTATGAGACCCTGACCTGAATGAATAAAAGGAGGAGTCAGAGTCATTCATTTTCTTTCTTCCTTCCTTCTTTCCTTTCTTCTGTTCCCTTCTCCTTCCTTCCTTTTTTCCCTCCTTCCTTCCTCTTTCTCTCTTCTCTTCTCTTCTCTTTTGTATCCCACTCTGTTGCCCAGGCTGGAGTTCAGTGGCATGATCTTAGCTCACTGCAGCCTCCACCCGCCAGGCTCAAACGATCCTCCCATCTCAGTCTCTTGAGGAGTTGGGACCACAGGTGTGTGCCACATTTTTTTGTATTTTGGGTAGAGACAAGGTTTCACCATATTGTCCAGACTTGTCTCAAACTCTTGAGCCAGAGTGATCTTCCCACCTTGGCCTCCCAAAGTGCTGGGATTACAGGCATGAGTCACTGCACCCGCCCGGCTCAGAATCATTCATTAAAAAAAACTTATTGCTCATCTAGTGTCTGCCAGGCACTGTGCTAGGTGCTGGGGAAAGAAGCATGGTCCCTGCCCTCATGAAGTTTACTGTCTAACAGAGAAGGCAGACAGAAATCAATTAAGGCAGCAAATATACACTCCAATAGGTGCCATGAAGAAGCATTGAATGTCAAGAGAGAGAAATATATGAGACAAATTTTTCTGTCTTCCCAAAGATCAAATAGGGGAGCATTTCCTCAACCAAGCTGAGCTGTGGTTCATTCACAAAAGGTCCTTGATTTTAAGGACTCTGATCTCCCAGGATGAGCTTCTGGGAGGAGCAGGGTGACCTGGTTCTAGCCCTGTCTTGGGGAGCCCAGGCCAACTGGAAGACCTGGTCCTGCAGGGGCCAAGGCTCTTTCCCACACACACAGCTTTGGCTCTGCTATGGCTCCCAGCACAACTCTGGCCACACAGACCTCAGACTGGGCTCCACTGGCCAAAAGGCCACCAGGCTCTTTCAGGCTGTGCTCGGCCCCTGCCAGCTGCACTTTCCATCCCAGGAGAGCTGCCTTCCTGCTGACCACCAAGGCCTGCACTGCTGCGATTCTAACTCTGAGCTACTGCGGCAAGTGTGAGCTGAAAATCCAAGTCAGAGAGTTGCTTGGAACCTACTATGCTCACACCCATTAAGATGCCCATTATGAGAAAAAGAAAAAGTGTTGTGAAGGTTGTAGAGAAACTGGAACACTTGTGCTCTGCTGTGGGAATGTCAAATGGTGCAGCCTCTGTGGAGGACACTAGGGCATTTCCTCAGGAAATTTGAAATAAAATCCCAGCACTTTGGGAGGCCGAGGTGAGCAGATCACTTGAGGTCAGGGGTTCAAGACCAGCTTGGCCAACATGGT
>NW_016107553.1:914983-934789 GCF_001604975.1 Cebus imitator | reverse complement strand
AAAAAAAAAAAAAAAAAAACCGTACACTTAAAATAGTTATGATGGTTAATCTTATGTGTGTTTTACCACAATTGAAAACAGAGAAACTACTTGGGCAATACCTTTAAGCTGCTCGTGCAGCCGCAGCTGACCAGCATCCTGTTTATTCTGAACAGCTAAGCCTGGGCCCCCTTGGAAATGTCCCCCAGGACTCTGTATGTCCCTTCAGCAATGGGGGAAGAAGTGGGGCATCAAAGCTGGAAGACATGAACACTCGTCATACAACAATTCCGTGTCAGCACTATGACAAGTTCTTTAGATATTATGTCACAGTTGCTCCTGACAACCTGCCTGTGAGGTACAGATTATTTTTCACACTCCGTAGATGAGGAAATTAAGGCTCAGAAATATACTTGCCCAAAGACACCTAGCTCCTAGGGATAAAACCAGGAGTGAAAATTAATTTTTCTAATTCAAAGGTCATCTCTTTCCAGGTATTGAATTAATTACAGAAAGAAGAGTATTCTTTAAGTGAGAAGTTATGTCAACCAACAGATTAAAGATGAAAAGAACAGGTCTCATCCACAAGCTGGAAGGAGATGGGCTGGAGAGTTCATATTCTAGGACCCTAGAAGGTTGCCCTGTGATCAGGCACATCGGGTATACCCACTTTGTCTTGGGCTTCCATGCCCCTTGGCCACAGTTGACTGGAGCAGGGCTGAACATCTGGCCAAAGCCCAGTCAACTGGTGTCTTTCTGTGAGATATCTCATGTACGAGACGCTGGCACTGTCGTTAGATGTAGAGTCAGGGCCCAGTCACCTTGCGGCAACCCAAAGCCCATGCAAGAGGCCTCACTAAGGAGAGCAATTTGCAGAGAGCCAACAATTATAGCCAGTATGCAGAAAAGTAATGGCTGCCACGTGCAGGGAGAAACAGAGGCAGGAGGCTGCATAGGCCCTGGGGGGTGGGCAGCGGGGAGCTGACATGATTCTGGCTTCTGTGAGATCTGTGATCTGGACTCCAGATTTCTCTCTAGCTTTAGAAAAAAAGAAGATTTGGCCTGGCGTGGTGGCTCATGACTGTAATCCCAGCACTTTAGGAGGCCGAGGCGGGCGGATCATGAGATCAGGAGTTCAAGACCAGCCTGGCCAATATAATGAAACCCTGTCTCTACTAAAAATACAAAAATTAGCTGGGCATGGTGGCACATGACTGTAGTCCCAGCTACTTGGGAGGCTGAGGCAGGAGAATCACTTGAACCCAGGAGGCAGAGGTCGAGGTGAGCCAACATTGTCCCACTACACTCCAGCCTGGGCAACAGAGTGAGACTCCATCTCAAGAAAAAAGAAAAAAAGAAAAGAAAAAACAAGATTTCCTTGAGCACGATGAAGTGAGTATCTGCTCCTTGCAATGAAGCAATTCTGAACCATGACTCCCTATGCTTTCAGGTAGAAAACAGGCTAGGGAGAGACAGTCCTTATGCGAATGAACCACAGCTCAGCTTGGTTGAGGAAATGCTCCCTCATTTGATCTTTGAGAAGACAGCAAAATTTGTCTTCAAAGATCACTTCAGGCCGGGTGCAGTGGCTTATGCCTGTAATCCCAGCACTTTGGGAGGCTGAGGCAGGCAGATCATGAGGTCAGGAGTTCGAGACCAGCCTGGCCAACATGGTGAAACCCCGTCTCTACTAAAAATATGAAAAATTAGCCAGGCATGGTGGTGTGCACCTGTAATTCCAGCTACTCAGGGGGCTGAGGCAGGAGAAGTGCTTGAACCCAGGAGGCAGAGCTTGTGGTAAGTGGAGATCGCGCTATTGCACTCCAGCCTGGGCAACAGAGCAAGACTCTGTCTCAAAAAAAAAAAAAAAAAAAAAGATCACTTTGTATTTCTGTTTTTCTTTGATCTTCTGGTGGCCTCCGTGGTGGCCTCCCTGCCTGCTACTGCCCTCATGTTACCCCATCCAGCCTTGCGCTTGCCCACAGGGCGCACACTCCAGCTGGAAGCAAGGCAGTCTGATGTTTCATTTCACAGTGGAGAGGGAGGAAGGATGTCCGGTGTGGCTTCCTTATTCATTTAATTCAATCAGGCTGCTTCCTCCGCATCTTTGCTTATTAGTGTCTTCCTTCTGATTCCAGCCCTGGGATGAGCTTCCTCTGTCCTGAGAAGTGTTTGACTCAACTAGTAAGCCTTCTTACTAGTCTCCCTGACTGGTACACATCTGCTGCTCACATTGCTGGCTAGCGGTTCTCCACTGGTTTAGGAGTAAAGTTCAATCCCTATTCATGCCACGTTACTCCTCCATCAACCTCATCACACAGGCCAGGGCTCCCTGGTCCTTCTGCGCTGTTCCAAAGCCCGGAATGTCTTTCGTTTCATTATTTCTGTTGAATTTCCACTCATCCTTTAAAACCAAGTCAAATGACACTTTCTCCACAAAGTTCTTCACTCTTTCATCTACTCAGATTGTAACTTTTCATGTCCATTCTGGTTTGCATCTCATTCTTGTGTGCTAACTAGTTGGTCTCCTAGGCCTGAAAGACCAAGCCATGTCATGCATATTCTTCTAGCCTTAGTTCCTGAAATACTCTCTGGTGCACTGTAGCGCTCCATGAAATTAACTGTTATCAAACAGGTAAGGAGATTCATGCATTGCCATGTGCAATGTCACATGTACGTTCATTTAATCCTCAAAGAGCCCTGAAAGGCAGGAGGTATTATTAAGAACTGTGAAGCTGAAGGATTTTTTGTTTTTGTTTTTTTTTTGAGTTGAAGTTTCACTCTTGTTGCCCAGGCTGGAGTGAAATGGCACAATCTCAGCTCACTGCAACCTCCACCTCCCAGGTTCAAGCAATTCTCCTGCCTCAGTCTCCCAACTAGCTGGGACTGCAGGTGCCTGCCACCATGCCTGGCTAATTTTTAAATTTTTTGTATTTTTAGTAGAGACAAGATTTCACCATGTTGGCAAGGCTTATGTCAAACTCCTGACCTCAGGTTATCCACCCACCTTGGCCTCCCAAAGTGCTGGGATTATAGGCGTGAGCCACTGTGCCCAGACTTGAAGCTGAAGATTTTATTTGCTCATGAGCAATTACAGGGTAAAGGATGGCAACTAGGGTTCTCATGCACTCTAATGCCCAACAAGAAGTTAACTGATAAGGTTTAAGGTATCAAATATCCCATAACTTTTCCTGAGTGAGAACTGTGCTCAGACCTGTTCAAAGCATACCGCCGTTCAACAGAACACCTAGCTGTTCAACAGAAATTACACAGTGAGTTAGGTGACCACTGCTGTACCATGGCATCCTATGTACTACATTTCATGTATGAATGTTCAGCATAAAAACTGGCAGCTTTAGGCCGGGTGCGGTGGCTCACACCTGTAATCCCAGCACTTTGGGAGGCCAAGGTGGGTGGATCACAAGGTCAGGAGTTGGAGACCAGCCTGGCCAAGATGGTGAAACCTCGTCTCTACTAAAAATACAAAAAAAATTAGCCGGGCATGGTGGCAGGCACCTGTAATCCCAGCTACTTAGGTGGCTAAGGCCAAGAATTGCTCGAACTCAGGAGGCAGAGGTTGCAGTGAGCTGAAATCATGCCACTGCACTCCAGCCTGGGTGAGGGAGCAAGACTCTGTCAAAAAAACAGAAAACAACAACAAATAAACACTGGCAGCTTCACATTTTCCTTGCCAGGAACAAGAATGTAAAAAGTCTAACACACAAATTTGCCCCCAGAGAACAAGTGCTAGGAACTGGTGGTACTCGGGGTTCCTGAATATTTGACATGGTTCTTTGCTAAGCCTCATTCACAAACACCTGAAAGAACATTCAATGTAATTCAGCCTGAAAGAAGGGCGATTGGCTGACTTCCCATGGTCTCTTCTAGGACTAAGAATCAAGGACTTTATCACACCAAGGTGTCTCAAATCTCCTGCCGGCTCTTTGCTTACATGCTCAATATTTAAAATGTATATTCAGCATCAGTGATGTGCTGGGTGCTGCAGAGGATATAACAATCCCATGCCTTCTTGGCAGGGGCACGTCCCAGGAGAAAGGAAAAACACACCAGTGACTAGGAAAGAAAACCCAGACCAGACAAATACCAGCACCCCTAAGCTGAGGGCAAGCAGGTGATAGGTGTTGTGAAGGTGGAAAGAAAAACAAGGCATGTTAATTAATTTCTTAAGGACAATTGTAGCTTCATAAATGCCTGAGAGCCTACAGAATGTGCCTTTGAAACATTTACCTGGAGAGTTCCCATGCTTCCATAGGGTGGGGCCATTTTCCTTAGGCAGTGAGTCTCCAAGCCCTGTTCTCCGGGAAGGGATGGGAATGACTCAGTAAACACTTTTACCTTCCTGATTGTTTTGTCAATACAATACAGTGGTTTTATGGGAATACCCACATAGGGTGATCGTCAGTTTGAGCTGATAGGAATCTTGATAAGTCCTATGATGTCCACTGGGTGAACAAAGGCTCTGTGTGGGCAGCGTGCCAAGTGCCTGGACAGGCCACAGTAAATAACATCCATGAGGGCTTTCTCACATCATACTTCCCCATTCTTAAGTGGAATTTTGTAGCTTTAAGTATCCTCAGTTGTACTATAAGTATCCTTAGTTCAGTCAGAACTTACTGTTGCTTAATTTTACGCAGTGCGCAAAACTGGGGACACACCTGTAAAGGGTTTGCCATCACCAGGGTTTTAAACCACTGGCATAGACTGAAAGCAAGAAGAGTCCCCTGTTCATTATGATATCCCCTCCGGCACCTAAGGCAATGAATTTCACATCTTGCTGAGAGCAGATAATACCTGGAACTAGAAAATCATAGAATCTAAAAGCAGAAATGCAGCTAAAGAAGACCAGTTCCCATCACGCCACAGCTGAGGAATTGGAGACCCAGGTGGTTAAATCTGGGTTGGCCAAGATCATCAGATACTGAGTCAATGTCAGCTAGAGTGCAGCTGTTCCTACTCTGAGTTGAGTGTCCGGTTGCTTGTTAGCTAAATGAATGAATGACTTTACCACTCAATTTGTATGAACAAAGAAGGCCAGAAAAGAGACTAAAGTTAAAAGCGTAGTTGTTTGGATATACTGTATTTGCCAATTTAACTGAAGTTTTCCACTTTCAATGGATTGTTTGCATTCATAGACTTAGATATATTTTTCATCATTTAAAATGTTTTATCAATGCATACAAACTCCAGACAAATAACAAGTTGGATTTCAATATAGCATTAACTCCAATTCCTCTATAATCTATGATTCAAATAATTACATGATCAGACTGATCCTAATATATTTTAATGTCTTTATATGTCAATGATGAAGGATGTAAAATCTTCATGTTATGTCCCTATTATGTAACTGCTTCAAGAAAAAAATTAATAAAACCTAACACCTGTAAATAAACTGATATAACATGAGTACATGATATTCACTAGCCAGATTTTCAAACCTCATTGTCCTTTAAGAGCCCAAATCTAAGCTGGGCGTGGTAGTTCATGCCTGTAACCCCAACACTTTGGGAAGCTGAAGTGAGAAGATCATTTGAGCAGGGGAATTATAACCAGCCTGGGCAACATAGCAAGACCCAGTCTTATTCTAAAATAATTTAAAAAAATTTTTTTAAACCAATTTTTGCTCTTCAGATTGTTTTTTAAATCAACCAACAATTTGGCAGTTTTTTTTTTTCTTTTGTGATGGAATCTCACTCTGTTGCCCAGGTTGGAGTGCAGTGGTGCAATCTCAGCTCACTGCAACCTCTTCCTCCTAGGTTCAAGCAATCCTCCTGCCTCAGCTTCCCAAGTAGCTAGGATTACAGGCATGTGGCACCACGCCCAGCTATTTTTTGTATTTTTAGTAGAGATGGGGTTTTGTCATGTTGGCCAGGCTGGTTTCGAACTCCTGGCCTCAGGTGATCCACCCACTTCAGCCTCCCAAAATTCTGGGATTACAGGCATGAGTCACTGCACCCACCCAGCCAGCTTTGAGTTTCATTTGTTTCATTTTCTTGCTCATCCTCAGAGGGAGAGGTTTAAGACAAGAAATAAAGGGGAAAATGAGAAAAAGAAAGGTGAAAGGTATAGATGACTCAGGAACCAACAGGGAGAAGCAGTCAGGCTTCTGGAAGAAATGAGAAATGTGGCAAGGCGTGGTCAGGAAACACATGTCTATCCATGCTCCCACTCTCTCCTTTCCCTCTCTCCCATCCCTCTTACCAAGAAGTGAGCTGGCAATCTTACCAATGACAAACAAAATAAATCATCCACACTGAGATTTAGAGACCTCACCTTAGCCAAAACTAAGTCACTTACTTGGATCGTGTTGTGACACCAAGCATTCTTGTTCCCTCCCCTGCAATGGCAATCAATTGTCATAGAAAAATAGCCTTTTGAAATTCCCATGAGCCTTTTATTTTCATTTATTTTTACACCCAGGCTGGAGTGCAGTGGCGTGATCACAGCTCACTGCAGCCTCAAACTCCTAAGCTTAAGCAATCTTCCCACCTTGGCCTCCAAAAGTTGGCTTATGGTTGGTGAGTCACCATGCTCAGTCAACCATGAGGCTTTTAGAGATGATCTTGTTTAAACCCTTCCTGCCTGTTTTGCAGAAAAGAAAACTGAGATCCCAGAGAAAGGAAGTCACTTGCCCAAGGTCATTCAGCAAGACAGAACTAAATCCCCAAACTGCAAACTAGCTGTTCAGAGTTCTTTCCTAAATGAGCAATTTAAAAGCTACAGAAAATACCAAAAAACACCCAACTGCCTAGACATAAGAACAATTACAAAGGCACAAAAGGGCAGGAAAACTCAGTAAAACTATTAACTTCACCCCACCTCCTTCTGGGTGGGGTGAAGTGACAATGAAAGCGACAATCAAAGTGGTGCCCAGTGACAATCAAAGCAGAGTCAGGCTGATTCAAGGAGGAATGATGCCTGCAACAATTTAATTGCTCTTCTTCCTCCGTTACCCATTTCCCACAAGCAGAGAAAATTAAAATGCACCTAAGACTACCGAAACTTTGAACCAATACAGACCTTTTAGGTGATACCTGAAATTTAGGGATTAGCAAATACGTTTTCCGCCAAGATCTTACAGAAATCACACTCTTGGAGCTAAAACATCAGGTCATTCCATGAGTCTCAAGCCCTGGAGAAATAAATGCCTTCCCCAGAAACAGGTCCTCTCCCATGACCTGCGCAGGTAACAAACGCCGCTGGAGAGACGTGGCTTCAACAGCCGTCTAAATGCAGCCTTTTCAAGAAGGCGACCCAAGAAACTAACATTCCAAAACAGAGCTTCAGAAAAAGAAGAAAACTTTTTCTTACCCTTAAAAATAACAGAAACAATAGGATCCGGCTTTCCAAATTTCGTTTTAGGGATATTACTGGCAGATTCCACAATCACCCGCAGCATGGCTCTCAGCTGGCAGAAAGCAAGTTTCAGCAAACGAAGTGGAGACTCAGGCGCTGGAGCTCCGGGCCGCACCGCCCCGGGAGAGAAGTTCTCTCCCAGTGAAGGGAGGATTTCTCCCCAAGGCAAGGAGGGGGAAAAGGCAAAAGGGGTGGACCTCTGGCGGATTATTGACTGAAAGCTACGTGTAAACTGATACCGATCTCCCCGTCTACGCAGTGCCTCAGACACCGACTTACGAAGTTGGGAAATGTGGAAGTGAAAAGGACAAACCCTAAATTAAGAATAATTCTGTGCAACAAACGAAACTAAAATGAATTTGGAATTAAGAAATACCGGTAGGTCAGGAAACCACTAAAATGTTGCTGCCTTTTAGCAATGGTTCGTGAAACTGAATTAATTGATTTTTTCCGTCACTGCTTTCATTCTTTTCTGAGTTTCATGGAGTTTTAAAACTTCAGTCATTTTTTTCTTTTGACTTTGGCCGTCTTTCTCAGGCTGTTGAACACACCCACTCAGTATCCCGATGTTCAGCTGGTAAAAAGCAGTTAAAGGGTGCCGCCTACTGGACGGCAAAGGAATGATCTAGTTTATTTTAAGTAAACGCGATCAGGGCATGGGAATATGGCCTTTCAGAATTGATATACTGTGAGTTGATCCTTTGCTTTATATAAAGGACTTACCATAGAATTTCTTCAAAATCCCTTCAGAGGTAAGAGCTGGGCGCCTAAGTTTTCCTGGCTCATCAAATGCTGCCAATTGCCTTCAATGAAAATGGAGAAGTGACTCCCCACTGTTTCTGGACCTACAGCTGCCCATAGTGTCTTCCCGTCCCAGAGGGTGCATCAAGGTGGTGCAGCCAGTGGTTGAGATCACAACAGGCAGCCTGGGACTAGGAGCCAGACCTGAGTGTGAGACTCTGCCTCACCACTCTGAGCTGTGTCACCTTATCAACTTTCTGAATCCCTCTCTTCCTCAATTGCCTCATCTGTGAATTGGGGATAAAGGCTGCTTATAACTTAAAGGTCATAGCATAGGGGCTGGCACAAAGCACACAACTTACACATGTAAGAAGTTCATAGGCTGAGCACTGTGGCTCACACCTGTAATCCCAGCACTTTGGGGGGCTGAAGCAGGCAGATCACCTGAGGTGGAGAGCTCAAGACCAGTCCCATCAACATCGAGAAACCCCATCTCTACTAAAAATACAAAATTAACCGGGTGTGGTAGCACATGCCTATAATCCCAGCTACTCGGGAGGCTGAGGCAGGAGAATCGCTTGAACTCGGGAGGCAGAGGTTGCAGTGAGCTGAGTTTGCGCCATTGCACTCCATCCTGGGTGACAGAGCGAGACTCCAATTCAAAACAAAGTAAAGCAAAACTAAACAAAAAGTTCATGCTTATTTGTGGTCTCACAGCGTTAACTGTTAATGCAGGTTGACTTTAAATCAGGATCTCGTTATATTTCAGAAGAAAAGGCTAAAACTTGGGATGAAGAAACATTGGATGTCTTTTTGTTTTAGAACACACAATCAAGACCCACTTTGAATGTATTTGAAGTAAACCCTTCAAATACATTGAAAAAGCCTGACTTAATCTACAAGAATTCTTCTGTATCCATGAATTTCTCAGAGGCTTAAAGAACCAATTACCCAATGCTGTGTTCATAATTGCATTTAGTTGACATGTAGGAGTTTTAGTAGAATATAGACAATATTACTTTTATCTGGCTGCTTTCTATTTGTCATTTATACTGTGAAACATATTTACAGAAAAATGTATACAATATAAATGTGACAGTTTAACAAATATCCGGGTCAAGACAGAATGTTCCTAGCCCTCCAGAAGCCCCTGGAATACCCCGTGTATCATATATCTACCTCCTTCTCCCATAGATAACCACTCTGCTGATTCTTTCTGTCTTTCTTTCTTTCTTTCTCTCTCTCTCTCTCTCCCCCTTCCTTCCTTCCTTGCTTTTTCTTTCTTCCTTCCTTCCTTCCTTTCTTTTCTTTTCTTTTTTCTTTTCTTTCTTTCTTTCTCTTTCTTTCTTTCTTCTTTCTCTCTTTCTTTCTTTCTCTCTCTCTCTTTCTTTCTTTCTTTCTTTCTTCTTTCTCTCTCTTTCTTTCTTTCCTTCTTTCTTTCTTTCTTTTTATGCAGTTTCACTCTTGTTGCCCAGGCTGGAGTACAGCGGTGCAATTTTGACACACTGCAACATTTGCCTCCCAGGTTCAAGCAATTCTCCTGCCTCAGCCTCCAGAGTAGCTAGGATTACAGCCCTGCATCACCACACCTGGCTAATTTTGTATTTTTAGTAGAGACAGGGTTTCAACATGTAGGCCAGGCTGGTCTCGAACTCCTGACTTCAGGTCATCCATTGGCCTCAGCCTCTCAAAGTGCTGTGATTTCAAGCGTGAGCCACTACACCTGGCCCTCTCTTCTGATTTTTATGGTAATGCTCTCCTTGCTTTTCTTTGTAATTTTTACCAAACAAACAAAAACAGTTTAGGTTTGCTTGGTCATGACCTTTGTTTGCTGATATAAATTCTTTGATATGTTATGAACTCGACACACATACACATACACTCATATATATGGACACACACATACATATGTTCGTACTTTATGAATTCTCTGCTGTATTCTGACCTTCATAGAAATGGAATCATATAGAATGGATTCTTTCGTGTTTGGTTTCTTTTTTTTCAGCATTATATTGTGAAATTCATTCATGTAGTTCTACTTCCTTCACTCTTGTTGCTATATGGCATTTCATTGTATGAATGTTCCACATTTTATTAATTCATTCTACTATTACCAGACATTTGGATAGTTCAGGGGTTGGGGCTATTGCAAGCAGTGCTGTTCTGAACAGTACAAGACTGTTCTGGTACAAATGTTCATGAGTCTATTTAGAATCTAATCTATGGGTGGAATTGCTCGCTGGGTCAGAGAGCATATGCATTTCTTCACCTTTACAAGGTAATTCCAGATTCTCTTCCACGGCGGTACTCTTGCCAGCAGTGTAGGAGACTTCCTGCTGAGAATTCTTTTCATACTTACCAATGTTAGATTGTTTATATCTGCCCATCTGGTAAGCATAGAATAGAGTCTCACTGGAGTTTTAATTTGCCTTTTACCTATTCATGTGGGAGGAAAAGACAAGTGACCTCCAACCTTAAGTAATACCTAATCAATTACAGGTGGAGTGTAAATCTAAATCAGCAGGATAAAACATGTTTCAGCCCAGACACAGTGGTTCATGCCTGTAATCTCAACACTTTGCGGAGGCCGAGGCGAGTCTGAGACCAGCCTGGGCAACATAGTGAGACCTTGCCTCTACAAAAAATTGTTAAAATTAATAGAGTATGATGGCATAGGTCTGTGATTCCAGCCACGTGGAAGGCTGAGGTGGGACAACCTCTTGAGCTTGGGAAGTCCTGGTGGCAGTGAACCATGATGGTGCCACTGCGCTCCAGCCTGGGTAACAGAGTGAGACCCTGTCTCTAAAAAAAAAAAATGTTTCTAGCCAAGTGGTGGCAGCTCACACCTACAGTCCCAGCTACTTGGGAAGCTGACTTAAGGCCAGAGATACAAATCCAGCCTAGACAACATGGCAAGACCTCCTCTCTAAAACAAATAAGTAAAGAAAAAAAAACAAACAACAACAAAAGCCATAGAGGAATATCTACATGACCCCAGGATAGGAAAGGATTTCTTAATCTGAAAAAATAGTACAAATCATAAAGGAAATATTGATAAATTCAATTATATTAAAATCACAACCTACAAAGGACTAGTATTCAGAGTACATAAACAGCTCCAGCAAATCAGTAAGACAAATACACAGAACTCAATGGAAAAATAAGTAAAAGATTTGAATAGGCACTTCATAAATTAGGAAATGTAAATATGAAAAGGTACTCAACCTCATTGGTAATTAGAAAAGCACAAATTAAAACTCCAATGAGTTATTATTATACACTCACCAGATGGGCAAGTATGTAAAAAGCGAATCGCCAAGCTTGACAAGAATGTAGAACAGCAGGAAGTCTCAGGCACCGCTGTGAGAGTGTAATCAGCAGTAAATTCTCATGGATTTTCTACCATTACAATTATAGAATCTGCAAATAATGCCTGGTGTGTTTCTTCCTTTTCAATCTTTGTGCTTACTTTATTTTCCCTTTTATTTCGATGTTGATTAGACCTTTCATTATAATATTGACTGGGGGTGGTAATAACAGTCATCCTTATCTTTTTCTGTATTTCAAAGGGAAAGATTTCCATACTTCACCATAAAGTATGATGTTTGCTGTAGGTTTCTCATAATTAGCCCTTTTAAGATTAAAGGCATTCTCTTTATTCCTAGGTTGCTAAAACTTTGAGGTTTTGTTTTTTTTTTTTTCCCCCGAGATGGAGTCTTGCTATGTCCTATGTGCCTGCATTATTCACAGGCACAATCATAGTGAGCTATAGCCTTGAACCCCTAGCCTTACACATTCCTTTTGTCTCTGCCTCCTAAGTAGCGGAGACTACAGGCAAGTGCCCAGCTACTTTTAAATGCCCAGTTTTAAGGCTTTTTATAAGACATAAAATTGCATTTTATCAGATGGTTTCACTTTATTGAAATGATCATATAAATTTTATGTTTAATGTGATGAATTACATTTCTTTTATTTTATTTTGGGACAGAGTCTTGCTCTGTTGCCCACACTGGAGTGCAATGGTATGATCTTGGCTCATTGCAACCTCGCTTTCCTGGGTTCAAGTGATTCTCCTACCTCAGCCTCCCAAGTAGCTGGGATTACAGGTGCGCACCACTACGCCCAGCTAATTTTGTATTTTTAGTAGAGATGGGGTTTCACCATGTTGGCCAGGCTGGTCTGGAACTCCTGACCTCAAGTGATCCACCTGCCTCGGCCTTCCAAAGTGCTGGGATTACAGGCATGAGCCACCACGCCCAACCAATTACATTTATTTTCTAATATTAAACTAACTTTGCATTCCTGAGAGAAACTCAACTTGGATGTCATATCTTATACCTTCATATTGCTAAATTTAGATTGCTAATATGTTTATACACTATTTGTGACTTTTGCATCTATGTCTGTGAATAAGACTGACTTGCAATTTCCCTTCCTCATTTTGTCCTGGTCAGCTTTGATGTGGAGGTCATGCTAGCATCATAAAATGCTTTGGGGTGTGCTGTTGTCTTTTTTTTATGCTTTGGAAAAGCTTGTGAACTTGGAATTATTCCTTCTGATATGTTGTTCTTTTACAAAAGCCACACCTGTACGTATGTATGTACGTATGTATGTATTTTTATTTATGTATTCATTTATTTTTTGTTAGAGTCTCACCCTGTTGCCCAGGATGAAGTGCAATGGTGTGATCCCGGCTCACTGCAACCTCCACCTCCTGGGTTCAAGCAATTCTCCTGCTTCAGCCTCCTGAGTAGCTGGGATTACAGGTGTGTGCCACCACACCCAGCTAATTTTTGTATTTTTAGTAGAAACAGGGTGTCCAGGCTGATCTCGAACTCCTGACTTTGTGATCTGCCCGCCCCAGCCTCCCAAACTGCTGGGATTACAGGCATGAGCCACCGCGCCTGGCCATACCTGTGTTTATTTTAGAGAATCAAGAAATCTTACCAGAGGCTGGTGCAGTGGCTAACAACTGTAATCCCAGAATTTTGGGAGGCTGGGTGGGAAGGTTGCTTGAGCCTGAGAGTTTGAGACCAGCCTGGGCAACATGGCAAGGCCTCATTCTACTAAAAATCAAAAATTAGCTGGGCAGGGTGGTGCATGCCTGTAGGCCCAGCTACTTGGGAGGCTGAGGCAGGAGGTTCACCTGAGCCAGGGCAGTTGAGGCTTCAGCAAGCTATAATTTTGCCACTGCACTCCAGTCTGAGTGAGAGAGTGGGACCCTTTCTCAAAATAAATAAGTAAACCCTACCAGGTGTGTTATAAAGTTTGAAGTTCACCTCTAGCATTTCCTGGCAGCATTTCCATTTCCAGAGGCCCCAACTTTCAACTCTTTCATCTGATTATTTTTGGTGTTTATCTCCGTATCTCCAAGTAACACGCTTTCTTCCATTTTTCACTTTCCAGCGTCAGGCATCATCTGTTCTAACGAGGGAAATGAGGACCTAACTGTCTTTCACCCATCCTCAAATCCAAAAACATATGCATACCCTTTCTGTATCCCAGCCCCCCAGGATAGCTGTACCATAAATTTACATAGACACATTATGGTGATTGTATAAACATTATTCACCATGGATTTTACTGTAATGTACTTCATACATTTTGATCTTGCTTTTGGAGTTAATACCTTGTTGGTGGTGGGTTTTAATTTTTGTTTGTTTTTTGAGACAGAGTCTCTGTCACCCAGGCTAGAGTGTAGTGGTACAATCTCAGCTCACTGCAGCCTTGACCTCCCCTGGCCCAGGTGATCCTCCCGCTTCAGCCTCCCAAATAGCTGGGACTACAGACACGTCACCATGCCTGGCTACTTTTTGTATTTTTTGTAGAGTTGGGGTTTTGCCATGTTGCCCAGGCTGGTCTCAAACTCCCGAGCTCAAGCAATCTGCCCATCTCAGCCTCCTAAAGTTCTAGGATTATGGGCGTAAACCACTGTGCCTAGCCCCTTGTGTTTTTTGTACTTTAAACTCTTCCAAAATTGTGTAAATTTCCCAACATGTTCAAACATATTGGAATTGTATCAATTTCATCTTGAACCCTCCCCTAGAGTCTTTCGAATGGCTCTGATCTGGAGGGTTTTGCTTGGGATCTAATACGGCTGCCATCCCTGAGCTTCCCTTCCCCACCTCTCTTTGCATCTCTCTTACTTTGGATTCCGCGTCTTCCTCTTTCTTGGTTTACTTTCTTGTGTTGCTGAAGCATAGACCTTCCCTATTTGAATAGCTTTATTCTACTCCCCTATTTCATTGGTAATACGGCTGGCACAGGATTCCAAGTTCAAAAGCATTTCCTCCCAATATTTGAAAGCCTTGTTCCATTGTCTTCTGGTTTCCCATATAGCTCACTCCCGCCGTCTCTAGGAGAGCATCACATGCCTGTACCTGTGCTTTGTGACTTGCAGTGCTTTTCTATGCAAAGCATGTTCTCTATCCCATTCGTGGTAGACATGGCCCTGGGACTGGCTTTAATGGAATGTGGGGATGTGGCAGTTGCTGCAGCACACTGGCCAGAGTTCCCTCCAGGAATGAGGGATAAAATACCCCCAGCTGCTGGGAGAGCTGCCAGAAAACCTCCCTCAGCTCTCAGCTCTTTTTCGGGATTGCCTGCACTGAAGAAAATTGCCTTACCCGAGATCATGTTTCCTTCCAGGAGCAGCTACCTCCCAATGACTGATCAGCACAGGGATATAAAGGCCTGGCCTTCTTGCCCCAAGTGGTGACAATCTACAGGGCCATTCCAGACTCTGGGTTCCCCATGGGGTCAGCAAGAGCCGATGTTGAACCCAGCTTCCTTCTCCCTGCTTCTATGGTGTTGATCTCATGAATACTTCTTAAGAAATACACTGTCTACTGATAGCATTTCAGAAATTTTCTCTGGGGGATGCAACCTGTCACAGTTGGGTGCCAGGAGTGTTCCAAGAAAGCAGATCCTAAGATGGGATTTTGAGCTGGATCCTCCACTACCCAGGTGGGAATGAAGACCCCTGATAATCTTATCAATGATTATCCTGATAATCTCATCAATTATTTTACAGTACGATTGTAAAATGTATCACCAGTGAACTGGGCTGCCATAGCAATGGAAGGCAATGCATTAGCTGTGTGAAAAGTCAAGCTGTTGAGGTATGTAGGGAAAACAGTAATTGAAGATTTGGATTCAGGAGGCCATTGCCAAACCCAGTTGACAGTCTGGAAAAGCAACAAAAGGCTGAGAATGATTAATCAGCAATAAACAGCTATGAAGGAAAGCCAGGAGGCCTCCTCTCCTGCAGCGGGAGAACTGGGAAAGCCCAGGACCAGCACCAGGACTTAGTCGCAAAAGACGACAAACTCCAAGGAAGATTGAACCCCCAACTGAGACAGGTCAACTCTGGTAAGGTCAAGGCTCTGCTTGGGGAGGACTGGGACCCTGATACATAGGATGGGTCGGATATCTGCTTGATGTCCTTGATAATCTTTTTTATTTTTTGAGATGGAGTTTTGATTTTGTTGCCCAGGTTGGAGTACAATGGTGCAATCTTGGCTCACCACAACCTCCACCTCCCAGTTTCAAGCAATTTTCCTGCCTCAGCCTCCCGAGTAGCTGGGATTATAGGCATGGACTACCATGCCCAGCTACTTTTGTATTTTTAGTAGAGATGGGGTTTCTCCATGTTGGTCAGGCTGGCCTCAAACTCCCAACCTCAGGTGATCCACCCGCCTTGGCCTCCCAAAGTGCTGGGATTACAGGCGTGAGCCACCCCACCTGGCGATGTCCTTGATAATCTTAAATCCCCAAATTCCTCTGAATCCTCTGAGCCTGGGGGAGCTCAGATTAAAGACAAAAGCACCCCTTCTAATTAAAGACAAGTGCCCCTCCACCTTGCTTGGAGATGATGCGAAGGCCTGCAAGACAACTTGTGGCTTAGTATCCTGCTCATGGCACCAAAACTCTAGGGGTGGAGAGAAAACGTCACCCACTCAAGGTTCACTGAAAAATCAACTCACAAAAAGAGATTAACGGGAGAAAAGGCATACAAATTTAGTAATGTGCACACACAGGAGAACTACAGAGTGATTACCCCAACCCCCAAAAGCATTCAGAAGCTTATGTACCATCTTGAGGTTACCGAAAGAATGGGGGCTTGAATCATGGCAAAACACGTTATGGGAGGGGAAGAAGAGGAGGCCTGGCTAGCAAAGATGGTCTTATTATGCAGATGAAACTTCCCAGGCGCAGTCCTCAGAGAGACTAGATGGCTATTCCTTTGAGGCCTTTAAAGGTGTCAGATTCTCAGTTAATCTTTCCTAGGTCCAGACAAGAGAAGGAAAGCCTGGCTGCATCCATGGAGATTTTCTCTATGAATACAAATTTCCCCCATAAAAGACAGCTTTGTAGGGCAACCTCTGTTTGCAGGCCCTCTGAACAGCCATCTTAAAGTATGTCAAAGAAGCCAGGCAAGGTGGCTCATGTCTGCAATCCCAGCACTTTGGGAGGCTGAGGTGAGGGGATCACCTTAGGTCAGGAGTTCAAGACCAGCCTAGCTAACATGGTAAAACCCCATCTATACTAAAAATACAAAAAAGTAGCCAGGTGTGGTGGCACAAGCCTGTAAACAACCCTAGGGGCTGAGACAGGAGAATCACTTGAACCTGGGAGGCAGAGGTTGCAGTGAGCCGAGATCGCGCCACTGTACTCCAGCCTGGTGACGGAGTGAGACTCCATCGCAAAAAATAAATAAATAAATAAACACATTTTGATGAAAAATTATTGTTTCTGTAAAAGTGACTCCTGTGGTCACCTTTACAGCGGACAAAATGGAGGCATAGAAGTGACAAAAAACTTGAGCCAGGATTCAAGCCTAGTGCCATCTGAGTCAAACTCCCTTCCCAGCTTCACCTCAGCTGAGATATCACATCTCTGTTTCATTGTTTCCTCTGTTTTTGTTTTTTGTTTTTTGTTTTTGAGACGGAGTTTTGCTCTTGTTGCCCAGGCTGGAGTGCAGTGGCGCAATCTCGGCTCACTGCAATCTCCGCCTCCGGGGTTCAAGCAATTCTCCCGCCTCAGCCTGCCAAGTAGCTGGGATTACAGGTGTGAGCCACAATGCCTGGCTAATTTTGTATTTTAGTAGAGACGGGGTTTCTCCATGTTGGTCAGGCTGGTCTCGAACTCCCGACCTCAGGTGATCGGCCCACCTCGGCCTCCCAAAGCTCTGGGATTACAGGTGTGAGCCACCGCGCCCAGCCTGTTTCATTGTTTCTCACCTCTCTCAAGTAAACTCAAGCATTAATCTAGGTGAGTGGCCATACACTTGTCCTGGAACATTGGGAAAAAAGAGATGGAGAAAGAGAAATATGTAGAGGAAGAGAAGGGACACAGCAAAAAAATCTAACTGTGAAGAGCAAAGTGCTGTACCCCAGTACAAAGAGAACTCAGTGGAGGAGAAATGAAGATGGATTCATAGCATCTTATTCCAATTCCAGTTTTACAGAATCTTAGGTATTACCTAACAGCATTTTTCAAACTGGCATGCACAGAAGGGTCCATTGTTTCTGTTGATAACCAAAATGCTTTTTAGAGCTAAAATACTATTTTTGGTGGCTTAATTATAGTGTTTCTCACAGTGGAAGACATTATCTTTAAATAACTTAATATATAGTATATTTGAATTTCATTCCTTTAAAAAAGTGCTTGGCAGCAACTGAGTCCATGTGGGGGGCAAGAGGAGATAAATTATTTTATAACATTTGGCACCATCATATTGTCATTATTCAAGGCAACTAAGGGAGCTAAATAGAAGATAGGAATTAATCTGACTTCTCCAAGAAAGTATTAATATATTTTCTAACATCAACTTAGAAAAAATAGAAGAGGCAAAAGTGAAATAATTTTAAGCCTTGCACTCACTTTTACAGAAACAATAATTTTTCATCAAAATGTGTTCTTTTATTTTGTTTTTTTGAGACAGAGTTTCCCTCTGTCACCAGGCTGGAGTGCAGTGGCGTGATCTCGGCTCACTGCAACCTCTGCCTTCCGGGGTCAAGTGATTCTCCTGCCCCATCCTCCCAAGTAGCTGGGACTGCAGGCACGCGCTACTGCACCCAGCTAATTTTTGTATTTTTAGTAGAGATGGGGTTTCACCATGTTGGCCAGGATGGTCTCCATCTCTTGACCTTGTGATCTGCTGCCTTGGCCTCCAAAAGTGCTGGGATTACAGGCATGAGCCACCGTGCCTGGCGCATCAAAATGTTTGATAGACAAATGCCTCCCAGCTGTTCTTCTGTAAGAGTCCTCATTCATTCATGCACACATGCGCTTCTTCAGCTAACACTTATTGAATACTACTTGGTGCCAGGCACATTGCTAACTACAAAAATGAATAGGACACATTTCTCCTCTGCAAGAAGCTCACGAATAATTGTAGTATCACATGGTGAGGGCAATGATAGGAAGAGATAAACAGAAGACATAGGTATCTGATAGGGCAGGGGAGGACAAGCATGGTAGGCTCCCTGGAGGAGGTGACAGCTGAAAACTGGACTGAATCTTAATGGTTGGATTGATATGTGTGTATGTGTGTGTGCCTGAGAGTATGATTTGAAATAGAGTTAAATACACACGGTGAGCATTTGGAACCTCAAGACATTCCATGTTGGTGGAACACCATGTATGACATGAAGCAGTCAAGCAGTGAACCTAGGCAGGCAGGCAGTTCCTCAGAGAGCCTTATTTGCTCAGTAACATCTACTGAGTACTCACTGTGTGCCCAACACTCGCCTAAGCATTTTATCTCATTGAATCCTTCCACTACCCTACCCTGTGAAGTCAGTACTATGGTAAGATCCCCCTTTTACAGACGTTAAAGCTGAGGACTGCCTTGGCTAAGCGCCTTGCCTAGGTTCTCATAGTAAGTAAAGCCAGGATCTGAATGTGGGCAGTCTTCTTCCAGAGCCCATGCTCTTCCTTTCTACATATACCTCATGGTGACAGGGACCTGTTGGAGATGTCATTTTCAGTAAGAAGTGGAGCAATTGGATTGCCTATTAATACGCTGGTTACAAATGAAATGTTTTAACAGCCATGCCGACTTAAGTTTTAATAGGAGCTAAAATCGGCTGGGCACAGTGGCTCATGTCAGCACTTTGGGAGGCCAAGTGGGAAGATTACTTGAGGCCAGGAGGATTGCTTGAAGGAGTTTGAGACCAGCCTGGGCAATATAGTGAGACCCTATCTCTACAAAAAAAAAAAAAAGCGGGGGGAGCTAAAGTGGGCAGAGCAGTCAGTTTCCAGGGGGCTACCCTCTCGAAATAGGATGCACCCCAAATCAAGAACCAAGTCAGAAAGTATCACTGACTCAGAAGAATTCTCCCATATGAGATTAGCCAGCAGAGAAAATCTCTCCAAGAAACACCTGCCCCTGAAATGATTTTCAGATTTGTTGCTTGCTGGTAGAGCTGCAGTGATCACAGCTAAGTGCTGAGGGTGTCTTCCTATTTGCTGATTTAAAATGCAGCCCTTCCTGGCTGAAGATAAACTTTAGGAAAGAGCAGAGAGTCTACCTTGAAAAGGTGCTAAGCTCTAAAACAATGCTTTTAGTGCATTCTTTTAGGTAAGGTGCATCCTTTTAGGTAATTTAGGAATATTGATAACAGAAAGAAAAGACCGTAAAGCATTTGTCTGTTTCTCAGTAATAGTTTAGATCAGATGAGACTTTTTTTTTTTTTTTTTTTT
>NW_016107553.1:903732-914938 GCF_001604975.1 Cebus imitator | reverse complement strand
TCTTGCCCTGTTACCCAGGCTAGAGTACAGCAGCATGATCTCGGTTCACTGCAACCTCCACTTCCCAGGTTCAAGCAACTCTCCTGCCTCAGCCTCCTGAGTAGCTGGGATTACAGGTGCTTGCCACTGCACCTGGCTAATTTTTGTATTTTTAGTAGACACGGGGTTTCACCATCTTGGTCAGGCTGGTCTCAAACTGCTGACCTCATGATCCACCTGCCTTGGCCTCCCAAAGTGCTGGTATTACAGAAGTGAGCCACTGTCAGTGGAGACTTTGATCAATTTTTCCTTGATCTAATTTGCTCAATCACTGTGATTCTTCTAGGTGCTCAGGATGTGGTGGTTGGCAAAATCAGACGTGGCCCCTACCTTCAAGGAGTTTGCAGCCTCGTGAGGGAAAAAGATAGCAATCAAAGAATCACTCACAAATAAAATGTGCAATTATAACTGTGGTGAATGCTTGAAGTATGAACTAAAGAGAGGAAATTCCTAAGGCAGTGAGAACTAAGATATCCCAGAGAAGTAAGAAAGGAGATAACAGTGGAGCTTTCCAGCCAGGGCCTGTGAAAAAGCCCCGAGGCAGGAAGGAGCCTGCCTGGCCACGAATGAGAGGCGTCAAGCTCAGCTGGTTTGGGATTTTGGTCTCTATTAGGCCGCAGAGGACAGATGGGGATTTTTTTTACTTTTTTTTTAAAGAACAATGGCAAGTCAATCAAATGTTTTGTGTTTGCATTGGGAAATAGGTGACAAGATTACATCTGCATTATTTAAAACAAAAAATCTCTGCTAAGGAGAAATAGATTGAAAGGAGGCAAGAGTTTACTCAATTCTTCTTGTTTGGCATTTAAAGAACATTTACTGTGTGCCTACCAGTGCTGTGCAATTGAAATATATTGAGTCACATTTATCATTTTGAATTTTCTAGTCACATCAAAAAAAGTAAAACACATTAGGTGAGAGCAATTTTTATTTTTTATTTTATTTATTTTTTTTTTTGAGACGGAGCTTCGCTCTTGTTACCCAGGCTGGAGTGCAATGGTGCGATCTCGGCTCACCGCAACCTCCGCCTCCTGGGTTCAGGCAATTCTCCTGCCTCAGCCTCCTGAGTAGCTGGGATTACAGGCACGTGCCACCATGCCCAGCTAATTTTTTGTAGTTTTAGTAGAGACGGGGTTTCACCATGTTGACCAGGATGGTCTCGATCTCTTGACCTCGTGATCCACCCGCCTCGGCCTCCCAAAGTGCTGGGATTACAGGCTTGAGCCACCGCGCCCAGCCAAATTTTTATGTTTTATTTTACTCAATATGTCACAAATATTATCATTTTAACAGAAAATAATATAAACAAGTATTAGTGCAATATTTTACATTCTTTTTTCATACTAAGTTGTTGAAATCTGCTGTGTATATCCACACACATCAATTTGGACATGAAATCTTCCTCAGAAATACTTGATCTGTATTTAGATTTCATAAAATTTACAATAAACAGGTTTTTGTACCCAGGTTGTTCCAAACACTTAAAATTTTTCAGTAAACATAATAATGAAAAGAACAAGAAAAACAAAAGTTTTTCAATAAATTATTAGTTTTTAAATTAAGATTAAATAAAATTAGAAATTCAGTTTCTCAATAACAGTGGCCACATTTCAAGCACTCAGTAGCCATCTATGGCTAGTGCTGCTGTATTGGATAGATGAGGAGGCACCTTTCCATTACTGCAGAAAGTTGTATTTGACAGTGCAGGTCTATGTGCTGGTGAGGCCCTGTGTGTTCCTTAGCATTCATTGCCTTGGAAGATGTAAACTTCAAAGGTGATAGGTGCTGTAATTTACAATTGCCTGCCTATTTCCATTTAATAACTTTAAACTCATTCAGCAGACTTTTGATCATGTTTTGGTTTCCCAAAAACAAGTTCCTACTGGGAAGAAAATGAGCTCACCTGCTGAGATAAATATCTAGTCTGCTTGGCTGTTACATTTCTCTTTACATGAATAAAGATGAGTTTCCCAATCTTCATCCCAGACTATCCCTGAATGAACTAGAAACATCAAAGTACTTGTGAGACCTTATGGAAACTACGAGCTCCTCACAGCTTCATGACTGGCATCCCCTATCTGTAAAGAGCAAACAGTCAAGGCCTGGCGCAGTGGCTCACACCTGTAATCCCAGCACTTTGGGAGGCCGAGGCAGGTGGATCACCTGATGTCAGGAGTTCAAGGCTAGCCTGGCCAACATGGTGAAACCCCGTCTCTATTAAAAATACAAAAACATTAGCCAGGCATGGTGGCAGGCGCCTGTAGTCCCAGCTACTTGGGAGGCTGAGGCAGGAAAATCGCTTGAATCCCAGGGGTCAGAGGTTGCAGTGAGCTGAGATTCACGTGCCACTTCACTCCAGCCTGAGTGACAGAGCAAGACTCGAACTCAAAAAAAAAAAAACAAGGGCAAACATTCATTTTCAGGGCTAGCAATGGCAATTAGGGATTTTAACAAGCTCCCCCCAGGCCAATGACTCTCTTATCTGCTCCTCTTCCTCAAGGCCCCCACTCACAGGGCAAGCTTTAGGCAAGAAGGTTCTGGAGGGCAGGTGTGGAATTGGAGTGTCTGGCCCAGCAGGCTTGGGTGCTGGTTCCCCAGGTGCCGGTCTGCCATGTACTACCTCTCTCCAGGGTTCCTTCTACCTCTCCCCCATTTTCTGCTCCCCATTTGGCTCAAAGGTGAACAGGGAAATGTTTATATCTCTTTAAGAATCTTTGTAAATTTCTGTGGGAATTAATTTTCCCCTCATCTCAACTCTGGGCAATGAATAATGTTCACACGCTGATTTATCTTTTGCCCTGATTTTTCTCACCCTAATCCCACCTGATACGTTAATTCACTTTCCCATCAGAAATGGGAGCTCCTTGGAAGCAGGTACCAAACATCATCTTCTTGCATTCTGTTTGGTTTTTGTTTTTCTGATTCTTTAAAATTCCCCACATGGTTTTCTCATCCATTCTATTCAGTAACATTTGAGAATGTTGCCTTTTGTTTAACAATGGCTAACAACAATTGAGCATTTACTAAATGTTAAGCACTTTACATGAATTTCTTTCATTTAAAAAAAAAAATTAAGGTTTTAAAATTAGAGACAGGGGTTGGGTGGGGTGAGGGCGGACCCCTGTGTTGCCCAGCCTGGTCTCCAACTCCTGACCTCAAGGAATCCTTCTTCCCCCGTCCTCAGGAAGTGGTAAGATTACAGGAATTAGCCATCCCAGCTGGCCAGATTCCCTCATTTAATCCTTATAAGCGAGTTATGAGGTAAATATTACTTGGATCATTTTACACATCAGGAAACCGAGGCTCAAATAGGTTAAATAAACTTATCCAAGGAAACACAGCTAGTCAGGGGCATTAAGGAATTAAATCTAGAAAGTCCTAATCTAGAGTTTATAACCTTTGTACAACATTGCGTTCCTAGGATGTTTTGCTACCGTGTATCTACTGTTTTAAATCTCCAGTGAGTTTATGCTTGGTCTAGGAGAGAAAGGGAGGCCCTGCCAAACACTTCCTGTGCTGCTTCTCTCAGCAGTAACCTTCTCGAAGCGGCTGATCAAGAGCTAGAATCGATCCATAGATAGGTATCAGGCTGGTATCAGGCTGGAGGGTTGCAATCTGGTCCGAAAGCTGGTCCCTCTAGCGTTCATAATCTCAGCGTTCAACCTGGGCGTGCCTCTCAGCTTTCCCGTTACACTTTCTTCAGTGCTGGTGTTTTTTGGCAGTAATCCAAGCACTTTGGGAGGCGGAGGCGAAAGGATCATTTGAAGCCAGGAGTTCGTGACTAGCCTGGGAAACAAAGTGAGACCCTCCCTCTGTCTGTATAATTTTTTTTTTTTAATTAGCCGGGGGTGATGGCGTGCGCCTGTAGTGTCAGTTACTCTACAGGCTGAGGCAGGAGGATCGCTTGAGCCTGGGAGACTGAGGTTGCAGTGAGCTGTGATCGCACCACTGCACCCCAGCCTGGGCGACAGAGTGAGACCCGAGGGGATGACAAGGGGGCTGTGCTCCATTGTGAAATCCCGTTGTCCCAGGGGCAGGAGGGGCCCCACTTCACACCGGGATAAACTATGCTCAAGGGCGCAGAACTAGTTCGTCCCGTTCCAGCGTCACTGGGTTTATCCCATTAAGAATACTAATTTGCTTCCTCCTCAAAGCGTATAAACACAAAACCAGCCCCCGACTGCGAGACACCGAGCTTGTTGAGGTCTGAGCCCGCAGAGAACTCCAGAACCCAGAATTAGCAGGCGGGCGGGTGACAAGGTGCTCCCGCCCTGGGTCCCGCGCGGCGGCCTCCGCCCCTCTTCGGCCCTCCCTGAGGCTTTTTCTCCGCCCCTCAAACGCGGCAGCCAATCGGGGAGCCGTGTTTTCGCCGCGCGCGCGCGCCGCTCCTCCTTCCTGCGGCCGCGCCCGGCCGGCAGTGACGTGCCCCGCCCCGCAGCCGCGATATTCAAAATCCCGGAAGCTGCATCCGCGCCTGATGGTGTGACTCTGAAGACGCGAGCGCAGTGCTTCGCTTCAGCTGCTGGCTGGCCCCTGGGAGGCGACCGCGGAGGCTGGCGAGGGGCGGCCAGGACACGCGGCCCCGGGGCCGGCCCGGGCCGGACCGCTAGGAAGGGCGGGTCAGTGGGCAGATCACGTCCGCGGGATTCAATCTCTGCCTGCCCTGATATCACTCTTTTCCCTGGCGCTCACTTCGTGACTGGCACCCGGCTGGGCGCCTCAAAACCGTAGTCTCTTCGATCGCTCCTTTGGACTAGGCGGTGGGTATCATCTCCTTACAGATAGGGGCAGAGAGGCCAAGTGACTTGCCCAGGGTCTTTCGTTAGGAAGGCTTTTTTTTCCGATTGGCAAGCGCTTTCGTTTTCTGTTCCTCAAACACCTTTATCTTAGAGGTGAGAAAATTGGTGCCTCTTTTTGCAGTTTCTCTTTTTCTGTCTGTCTCCCCAAGTGAGATTTTATGTGGAAAATGTTAAAGATTGGCGTCCCCTTGTAGAAGATGCGGTTGTAATAGATGCCTTGTACCGTTTACTGGATGGAAGCGCTTGTTTGGTCACCTCCTGTCCAGCATGGACATTGGTTCAGCCAATCAACCAATCATTTCTGAGCGCTTGCTGTTAGGCTCTGTGGGTGACACCATCCCCCCAAAAAAAAGTACAGTCCTTGAAACAATAGTTGAACAACTGAAAAAAAAAAAAAAGGTTAGCGGGGAGTGGAATTCGGTACCAGATTGTGTGTATGGGTGGGGGGGCAGCTGTATCATTTATTAGAGTTCACAGAGGCATGCTTAGGTCGTATCTATGACCTTGTCAGTCAAGGTTTGAACTGTGGGTACCTTGTGGATGGCTGGAATAGAAAATACAGGAGGATGGGCGCAGTGGCTCACACCTGTAATCCCAGCACTTTGGAAAGCTGAGGCGGGCAGAGCACTTGAGGTCAGGAGTTCGAGACCAGCCTGATCGACATAGTGAAACCTTGTCTCTACTGAAAATACAAAAAATTACCCGGGCGTGTTGGTGAGCGCCTGTAATCCCAGCTACTCGGAAGGCTGAAGCTGGAGAATCACGTGAACCCGGGAGGTGGAAGTTGCAGTGAGCGGAGGTCGCGCCATTGCACTCCAGCCCCGGAGACAGTGCAAGACTAAAAAGAAAATACAGGGAAAGGAGGCTGGTGAGACTAGGTGGTGGAGGAGATCCAAACCGTCTGGGCCAGAGGCTAGAAACCGGTAGTCATTCACTGCCAGAGTTTCTGTCCAAAGGTTAGGAAGCAGAAGTTCGGGGCTCTTTCAAGTTCTGCAGCTCTATATTTCCATCATTCTATGTCTCAATGACTTGGTAGCAACGTAGTTTTCTGTCCTATGACCCACGATATCAAGTCAACAGTGTGTTATGAACAGAAGCACATAGGAAAGAACTTCCTGTGGCAGTAGGTGACTGAGAAACGCCAAAACCTTGCATTTCTTCAACTGATATAGGAGCTACCTTAATCTTTCACCTTATAATGGCAAAAATCCAGGACTAACGTTTTGATAGATGATTTGTTCTACTCAGTTTCTACAGTTCTGGTATGTTTAGACATTCTGATTTCAACCAGGACGATCTTAAAAGTCACTTTGCTACCATTCTAAGGAGGTCTCTTATTTTTACTGATATCATTTATCACTGTACTTCTGTGTAATATTTATTACAGTTTGAGAATTCATGAATCCTTGTTTGTTTCCTTGTTATAGCCTGTCTTTAAGGCCCATGACATCAGGGAACGTGTCTTTTTTTTTTTTTTTTTTTTTTTTTTTTTTTTTTTTTTTTTTTTTTTTTTTTTTTTTTTTTTTTTTTTTTTTAAACCAGTTTACACCCAGCATGTATCAGGGTACCTGGTAAATTGTAAGCGCTATAGTAATTTTTGAATGCATTAATGGTCTCATACTCCTTTATATTCTTTAATCACACTGCCATTATTTTATCTTGGGATGCATGAAGTGGAAAAATGTTTTTTAACCTCCCTAATTAAAAGTTACTTTTATATACTATTTGTATGCATCGACGCTTCACTATATTTTTGCCTGCTGAAGTTTATATTATATACTTGTTTCTAAACTGTCATCTAGTACTGTTAGCACATACCGAGTTTCTCCTTACTTAATTTGGCCCCTTATTCTTAATTCCATTCATACCTGAATCCCCTGAATATTATGCCTCTTTTCCTGTAAATGTCTCATTTTAGGTTCTCCTCACATTTTCCCACTGTGCTCTCTCTCAAGTGACTATTAAGATAGATCTGAGCTAGGCCATCTTCTAAAACAGAGGACATATGTCAAGTAATGACATTTCAATGCCTATATACTCAGAATTACATGATTTACCACCAGCTTTTTATTTTGGGCCAAGATATGTCCTTGATTGTGACCTACTTCCTTCAGGCTTCATTTAATGGCTGGGGACCCCTTCATTGTTTTTTTAAACAAAACTTTTCCACTGAATAATAACACATAGGGAACACTGCACAAAACATAAATGTACAAGTTGACATATTTTAGAAGGTGAATATTCCCATTTATCAACCACTGAGATTAAAAAAAAAAGTCACAATACCCAAGAAGCCTCCATCCTTCTCCATACTCCGCCGGTTTGGATATATCATTTCTATTTAGAGCAGATAGGTTATTAGACCTGTTTCAAACTTGAGATTTAAATTTTTAAACTCAGAATTATAAAATACAGTTGATTTTTATTTTTACAGGCCATTTCAGAGATGTCTTCCAGAAGTACCAAATATTTAATTAAAAGTAAGTGGGGATCGAAGCCTAGTAATTCCAAATCTGAAACTGCATTAGAAAAATTTAAGGGAGAAATTGCAGACTTAAAGACGTCGGTGGATGAAATCACAAATGGGAAAGGAAAGCTGACTGAGAAAGAGAGACACAGGCTTTTGGAGGTAAGTGGTCTTCTGATCCTTTAAACTGCAAGCTCTCCAAGAAAGTGATGCATTAAGATTTCCTGATGCTATCTTCTTCCTCTTGCCATGTTCTCTGTCTTGTCCAGTTCATTAGTTTTAGAAAACTGACCTTGGGTTTAGAATCTTAAATTCCTACTTTGAGTTTGCCAAGTCTTAGATGTACTTTAGTAATTAACTAACTTCTTACCTTTTAAATGTAATTGAGTGTGTGTTTTGAGGTTACCAGGTACTAAGTTTGTTTTAGAAATGAAGGCACTGCGATTAATAGTTTTGCACCTTTTTAACACAAGAGTGTGGTCTGTTTTTCAGTTCTTTAAAACAAAGTAATAACTTAATTCATCATTCTTCCTGTAGCTTCTTGGTAATTTAGCTTAACTACATGAATATGCTTGATAACTTTTGTTATGTTGTGTTTAAGATTGTAAAACATTCTGGCTTACTATTTTTACTATTTTAAAATTGATGGCATAACTTAGAAGCATTTGATTTTCCATACTTTTTTTTTTGTTTGAGACTGGGTCTTATTCTGTTGCCTAGGCTGGAGTGCAGTGGCTTGATCATAGCTCACTGCAGCCTCAAACTCTGGGCCTCAAGTGATCCTCCTGCCTGGGTATCCCAAAGTGCTGGGATTACAGGTGTAAACCACTATGCCTGGCCTTTCCATGCTTTTTTGGGGTACTATGTTACTCATTGATGTACTTTAAGGATACTATGCTAGGCTTATATCTCTTTTTTTCTGTGGAGAGGAGAAAATATTTACCCAATAATTATATAATCTGGTTTTCCTGTTAGTTTATTAAATGTAAAAAATCAAATCTGTCCATTTCAGAGATTTCCTTGTTTAAAACATATTTTATCATGCATGTTGGCTGCTTTCCAAGTAATTCTGGTTTTCAGGCTTTTGGAGGAAAAATTATTAGATGTATTGGCATTTATACCCTGTTCAACTGTATTTCAGATTCCTTAAATTACAATTTGTTATGGCATAGACAGTAAAGAAGTTAGGAACTTATTAGAACTAGAGGGACTTAAAAATATAACCATAAATGTAATCACAAATTTGAATTTAATTATTTTGCAGAAGTTTATATTTAGAAAATAAATAGTTAAGACCAGGCACCGTGGTTCACACCTATGATCCCAGCACTTTGGGAGGCCAAGGCGGGTGGATCACCTGAGGTCAGGACTTCAAACCAGCCTGGCCAACATGGTGAAACACTGCCTCTACTAAAAATACAAAAATTAGCTGGGTGTGGTGGTATGCACCTGTAATCACAACTACTCAGGAGGCTGAGGCAGGAGAATCGCTTTAACCCAGTAGGTGGAGGTTGCAGTGAGCCGAGATTGTGCCACTGCACTCTAGCCTAGGTGACAAATTAAGACTTTGTCTCAAAAAAATAAAATAAGTGGTTAAACAGTGTACCATTTGATTTCTTTAAATTCTCTAAACAGGTACATAATAAAACTGATTTATTTTTTGTAACAACATACATGGAGGTAAATGCTTTTCAAGCATTGAGAGAAGAGTCATCACCAATCCATAGATATGAAGGTTGTTTTGCAATCTGGCAAAGGAATCTTATCTCTTCCCTGAGAGATAGCTTTCCATTTCATTCCCACGTTTTGAGAAGCACTGGGTACTTTGTTCCTTTATAATCAATTGAAATTAAATTTCCTATAACTTCTACCCATTTGTTCTAATTGTGCCTATTAAGGTTATATAGAACAAGTCTTATTTTTCCTTTGCAAACTGACAATTTATTAGCTATGTAAGGAAATCTTGCTTCCTCTTGACTTTTCTTCAGACCAAGCTCATGTTATTCAGCTTTTCTGGCTTCTTATCATCTTGAACAGTTTTTAGTTTATCCATATTTCTCCTGAATTACGCACTTAGAATTGAACACAGTGTCCTAAATATATTTTGGCAAACACAGACTGAAATGATAGTGCTACATGTACTTAGCTGAATACTGTACTTTATGAAAGCCTAAAATTGTATGGCTCTGTATCTATATCATACCACTGATTTGAGTTAGGCTTGTGGCCAACTAAAATCCCCTCATCATCTTCAAATGAATAACCATCCACATAAACTTAAAATTCCCCCATTTTATATTTGAACAACTACTGCTTTTTTCTTCCTAAATGCAAGTTTTAACTTCATGCTGTTTTGACTGTTAGCCTATAAAGTAATTTTAATAATTATCATTTTTCTATTTGACTTTTTTCTTTATGTCAGCAGCAGTTTAAAAAGCATTATTTATATCTATCTTGTAAATCTATAAAAAGCATTACTTATATATATCTTGTAAATCTTTGAGATGTTGAGCACTCCTTTAAAGATCACCTAGATTCAATATCGAATAATTTATCAACACTAAGCAGGTTAATGAATGCATCCCTCTTCTGCTGAAATATTCTGTAACTTTTAAGTTCCACTGATTCAAGTTAATCAATGAGCATGTATATCTTGTGTGACCCACTTTTAGCTTTTAGTTTTTACAAGATCCAGTATCACAGAAGAATGATTACCAAATACTCATGGGAGAGCTAGCTCTTCTTTAGCTTTCTCTCACCACCCTTGATAGAGCTGGTTTCTCCTTTCTTCATGTCTGTGCCCATTTTTTAATCTGTCTTAACTACAGCACTTACAACATTGCATTAAGATATTGGCTTAATTCTTTGTGAGCCATCCAAACATAAAACCTTGGCTTCCTCATCTTTTTTTGGCCCTGGTATTTTGCATAATGCTGACTTGATATATAATAACTGCTTGTTGAAGTATATATTGTTTAGCTAGATGTTTGACCTGGCTTTGTTCTAAGATTATTCTTAGTTTATATCTAGAAAATTCGAGTTCTTGAAGCTGAGAAGGAGAAGAATGCTTATCAACTCACAGAGAAGGACAAAGAAATACAGCTACTCAGAGACCAGCTGAAGGCCAGATACAGTACCACCGCATTGCCTGAACAGCTGGAAGAGCACACGAAGGAAGGTGAAAGGAGGGAGCAGCTGTTGAAAGCCTTATCTGAAGAGAAAGATGTATTGAAACAACAGTTGTCTGCTGCAGTCTCACGAATTGCTGAACTTGAAAGCAAAACCAGTATACTTCATTTATCACAGGTGCTAATCATTTCTTCAAACAGATTTTTTTTTCTTTCTGATACAGTTTGTAATTCTTAGGAAGAATGAGTTTGTTAAGACATGCTTGCCAAATGATGAGACAAATGATGAGTATAGTATACTAACAGGTCACTTAACATTTTTTAATAGCCCAGTCCCTTCTCCACAAGCAAAAATAGTTATTACGGTATCCTCCACTCCCTGTACCGTTGATTTGCCTGGAGGAATATTCAGAAGACAAAATCTGTGTACTTATGATTACCAAGATTTTGTTGAGCTCTTATTTCTGTAGTTTATATCATGAAAACAGTAGGCTTCATTTTTTTTTTGGTTATTTTTCATATTTGAAACATACAATTATAATATCAAATGTACTGCACTTGCAGTTTCTCCCTCTTTGGTTTGAGAGGCACTAGTGTCATAGAAAGAACAAGGATATGGAAGTAGACAGATAGGAGTTCAGATCTTGCTTTTGTACATGCTAGCCCTGTGACTCTGAACAAATTTGTTAACCTTTGTAGCCTTAGAGACAATACTAGACTTCTCCAGACCCCTGTCCTAAACCTTGGTTTCTTTCTTTCTTTTTTTTTTTTTT